>NC_043754.1:4859399-5163565 GCF_902148845.1 Salarias fasciatus
CAAACCCCCATGGGGGGCCCCGCACAGCCCTGTCAGCCTTCAGCGCTGTCTGCGTCAACCAGGCGCAGCATGGTTTATTGTATAATATAATTATTGATAAGCCAGGGCTTTCAAAGACTTCTGTTGGTCCCTGGATCTAATAGAAGAGATTAGGGGTTCTCTAAGTTTTTCAGTATACATATTATAGCTGGGCCGTTAACGGAGGTAACGTGCTTACTGCGAGACTCTTATCGCGCACAAGAAAAAAATGTCGCCGTTATCTATGCTTTTGAAAGTTGGTTCTGGGAGCTATGTCTACACATGCAAGCTATGCAATTCACTTTGATATATTTTTATCTGTAAATTACCTGTTGGTTACCTGTGATGCCTGCTGCTTATTCATGTTTAATTGAATAAATAGAAACTCGTTCTTGACTACTTATTTCTTATTTATGTAACACACACATTTTGAATGGCCTTGGCAGACTTCAAATTAGCCATTTTAATCGATTAACTCCAGGATTACAATTACTCGCGATTAAGGAATTTAATCGTTGCCCAGCTCTAATACATATCAAATGTCCCAAAAATTGTGTGCAAAAAAAATTTATTTTCGGTGTGCACCGATGGGGTGGGGGGCCCGATGAATTTTTTTGCTTGGAGCCCCTAAGAACCCTTGCCCCACCACTGACCACACGTTACTGTGTCTCGGTCTGCTGGTACCTGAGTCAGGTGAGGCGTGTCATGTCTCAATGTAGGGGTCTCCATAACCCCTATAAAGAGGTGGAGCTTGAGCGCGAGTGTGCCAGACTAAAACCTACGGACAAGAAGAAAAACAGACACAAGCAGAAAAACCGTCAATGTGAGTTGAGTCTAAGAAAAAGATCCTTGTGGAAAATACCACACAGTACATAAAAAGAGCACGTTAAGAGGCACTTTCAAGGTTCAGTGTGAAGGACGGTCTTTGAAAGCTCTTCTAAAATAGTGGTTCTCAAAGTTTAAAGTATATTTCTTCATACCTCAAAACCTTTGTGCTCTGTGCACTATTACTATGAGATTTACAGTACTTGAAGGTCCCACATTATGCAAAACTCACTTCATTATGGTTGTCCAAAGTTAATATGTATCCCTATAGCCTGAAGCCCCAGATGTGAAGAAAGTCCGTCAGCAGTTGCTCTGTTGATTGTTGCATCAACAAGCCGAGTATTCAGAAGCATCTCAAGGGGCTGACACAGAAACAGCCTGTTCTCACTGGAGCTCACAGGAGGATGAAATTCAGGACCAAGGTTGAATTTGGGGCATAAAAAACATTTTTAATACAACTTTATTGGAACTTTGGCCCCAATGTGAAATTGTTGAAAAGCTGTATGATATGGGACCTTCACATTTGTTTGCTAATTAGCCGTCGCCAGATTGACTCTGGGAATTTTCTGCTCCACCAGTGTGGTTTGTCAGTAACCACTTCTACACACTGCACTATGAAAGAACTAATATCGTAATTTACAGGATGTAAATCATTGTCCTTTCCTTACCTCGGTGCAGTTGTCAGCTTTCGGCTCCAGGTCGTTGAGAGTGATCAGATCCTCTAAAAACTTGGTCTCCTGATGCCCTGACGGTATCCCATGCAGCCTGAAGTAAACGTCAGGTTTGGACAGAATCAGCTGCAGGCTCACTGCAAATCCTGCCATGTCAATGGCAAAGGGTCGACCTTGGGCATATTTAACATCCCAGGCGTACACTTTGCCAGAGGCATTGACTTTGCAGGACTCAAAGCGCACAGCACCCACAAAGCCCACAGGCCACACGGACACTTTTTTAGTGTAGCGCATCTGAAAAGCAAAACAGGTAGAAATACACTTATTCATTTAATATATGTAAAATGTAAAAATTCCTTAAACTACAATAAACTACAAAGGAAAGGATGAGGAGGCAGGAAATGATGTTTCTATAAACTATATTGTGATATATATCTATATCAACTGATTTGAAGAAAAATTTTCATGATACAACTTTTTCTCATATCGCCCAGCCCCAGGGTCAGTTTTTGCTGGAGGCAATGTGGGCAGCCGTCTAGGCTGTGATCACTGGAGGGGCGCCGTGTGCACCATGAATGGGTGCACGTGCATCAGCTGCATGGTACGGTTCACTAAACAGGCTTCTATAGGTTGAATAGTAATGCATTATGCGGGACAGAACATGATGTGTGTCAGTACCCCCCCGACCACCCCTGTCCAGCCCTATGACAACCCACAGATTGTTCTGCTGCCTCTTAAAGTCACCTCACCTCGTCGAATAGCTCCAGACTGTATGTGTTGTCATCATCTGCAAAGTAGATGACGCCGGCATTGCTGTCATTTACGCTGAAATTGTCCCGTAGCCACTTCAAAGCCAGGTTTCTCTGCCCGCTGCCTTTGGAATTAAGCTTTTCAGCTACATGCACATTGAGGTGGGTGTAGTTCAGCCCCGTCTTCTCGAGGAGGCGGCTAACCATAGCAGACTTTCTGTCGGAGTCTTCGACCACGATCCAGTGCAGGTTGGCCACATGGAGCAGAGTATGGGACATGCGTGTCAGTTCTGCCTTCTGCACAAATCGATAGTATGTAGGAGTGATGGCGTAGATGGTGGGCAGGCTGTCGGACCAGGGCGGAGGTCGAACGTAGACCTGTTCAGTGTAGACCTTGTTCCGACTTTGGAGGAAATTTCTGAGAGTGGAAATCCCCCTGGAACCAACTGCTCAGGAAGTAAAATAAAGACAATCAGCTCTTGCATGACAGCAGATATAGATTTAACATTGTGAATTCATTCAGCGGCTGTACACTGATCCAATTTAGCTTGTAGTTCAGAGAAAATATTGTTCAGGGAGAAAACAAACAACAAAAAACAGTTATATTCCCTCTGTTAACTTTGTAGTGTAGAGCTTCACAATTTTATTTAGTGGTGCATTTTTCTGTGCATATCCCACAATTTGACAAACTGTTTCAATTTTTACTTCTGAGGGAATCTTATAATCACATTGGCTATTCCCACAGATTCTAGACAATTTTTTGTTGCATGTTTTGAAAAAAAAAAAAGAAGAAGCTGATTTTGGCTTCTTTAAGGACCTTTCCTGAAGAATAAAGTGTCCTGTAATCCAGTTGTCTTGTTGTTTATTAATTTTAGGCTACACTTGTTGTTGAATTGCAATCAATTAAAAAAAAAAAAGAAGAAACAAGTAAACTCTATCTGGCAATTTTCCACATTGTTGTAGATAATCTTCATCATCTAGCCAACTACAAAATGTTAAAGGCAAGCTCAGACACATTGATTCATATTCAGAAGTGCTGCATTTGTGCACGATGCATGGGAGACGCACATGCAACATGTTTGGGTTCATCAGACCACAATGACCACCAGAGGGCCTCCAAGAGCATGGGAGGCATGACTTTTTTTTTTTCTCTAATGAAGAAACCAATGTCAACACTTTTTGTTTGAAACTGAATAATGTGGTATTCTAATTATTTTATGTTCAACCCTGTCAAAAATGATTTTCCTTTATTTACTGCTCTGCCCCTTTACAAGAGTCAGGTCAATTGGTTTCCATTCTGATGGTTCATACTGGTGGTTACCGGTCGAGCTATGCCAGCTGTGAAGCTGTTGCCTTCATGTTCACTTTTCTTAATTAGCTATGCCTATGTCTGTATGTAGTAGTGATAATTTATGCTGAACTTGCCCATCAGACTCCTCATTTCAGCTCAGATTTGTTTGAGAGCAGCCCCTCAGAGGATCGGGCGATGCTGAGTGGCAGATGCTTTTATGCACATAACGCAAGGTGAGTTTTTAAATTGTTGTTTTTTTTTTTGTTTTTTTTTTTTGGCATATTTAGCAACAAGGTATTTTAAAATGTGTTATGCAAACATAATTGAAAAGCATAAATGCAGAATAATAACCAACACAATACAGGATGTCTAAAAGAAACTTAAATGAGTCAATGCTCATATAATGTGAAGCACCCCATACTCTGTGATTTGTGCCATGCATTTAATTTATTTTTCATTTTATTGAAAAAAAGAGTGAGGGTTACTGTTCATGGGTATATCTCATGATGAAAGTTCTGCCTGTGATACAGAACAACTCCAAATGAAGAAAATTATATTAAAAAAAACAAAAATTAATGAGTCAATTATGAAAGACAACAGCAAAGGCAAAAGGCAAACTGTTACAAATATTACCTTGTTGTGAAGCAAGCAGAGGGATGTTGGTTCTGTGGTAAGAAAGGAGCAGTGTAAAAGGCACCATGAGCAACAAAATTTTAGAGATGCGTTTTATCTTCAGCACCCGCCACATCCTGTCTGGGTCGTGTTACAACCTGTATGACAGATAACAAGCGACTGTCAGAAACATTCAGTCTGAACCTTCCAGTCAGAAAGCACAGACCTCTCTGAAGGAATTCTAAACCTTTGGAGCTCTTCTTTGAGCCTGGTTGTCTGCATGTTTTTATGCACGCATGTGAAGTTGTTGTTCTTCACACATTAGCTTTGATCGGTGGCGTGCTGTCAGGAGAGGCAGAGCCTCACCGCACATCCCTGCCTTTGACCATTATTTAACAATTGAAGTCAAGACCTTTTCTTTGAACAAGCCTTTTAGCCTGTATGGTACTGTTTTATCTTGTACATGTATATATATATATATATATATATATATATATATATATATATATATATATATATATATATATATATATATATATATATATACATACATACATATACATATATATGTGTGTGTGTGTGTATATATATATATATATATATATATATATATATATATATATATATATATATATATATATATATATATACATATACATATACATATATACACACACATATACATATATATATATATACACATACATACCTTCTATCTTCTAGCCTGCATGGTACTGTTTTATCTTGTGTATATATACATATATATGTATATATATATATATATACATACATATATATATATATATATATATATATATATATATATATATATATATATATATATATATATATATATATATATATATATACATATATATATATGTAATAGTGATTGTATTTTGTATGGACTATTTTTTTATGTGAAGCACTGTGTGACCCTGGTCTGGGAAAAGCGCTATACAAATAAAGTTTACTTACTTACTTACTTATTTGAGTTCATAAATCTCAGGACTGATCCCAAAACTTACCAGGCAGCCATATAGCCTGACAACATTTAAATCCACAGTTTTAATTCTCTATATTCACTTTGAATTAACATCCGTCACAGTTGGTATAATTGACATTATTGATGTTCCCCACACATCTCACATTACACCTGCCATTAGAAATCCCACTTCAGTTCTAAATGGAATCACTGTACTTTTATTGAGAGTATTTTGTTGCACGTGCACATTTACCATCATTAAAAAAAATCCTTTAATGCAGTGTGACTAAAACCACATGACAATATTAAAATGAAGTACGACTCAATACTTTACACATCAGAGTCACGTTGCCACGTCAAGCCTTCAGGCAAATAACTCTCATCAGACACCAGATCATCTCCAAATGTTTAAGCTCACATGTTGAAGTTATTCATTCACTTCATCATTCCTGGGCTGTTCTTGACACGAGTGTTGTTGTTGTTGTTGTTTTTTAAACTAAAGTGGCGAAACCGTTGAACACTTGATTTTTTGAGCGTTGCTTCCTGTTGAGGACTCGGCAAAAGGAGGAAGGAGGATTAAAAACCTGCTGAATACCAGCACCACCCACCTGTGTTCTGACATGCAAAGCACAGGATCAACCTGATTATTTCCAAAATGCAAAAACAATGCAGTTCCCAGTCCATTGTTGTTGCGTGAACAGAGCCAGTGGAAGGAAAGCAGCTGGTATTTGTTACAAAAGATGACACCAACTATCACTGAGACAGGTGGGAAGGTGTGGAGAGGTATCGAGACAGGTGACAAGAGTCAATCCATCAAGAAGGGAGGAGGACATGAAGGTGATGACAGTACGGGTTTTCAAGGTGGGTGATGACTACAACAAACATAATGAACAATAGGCTTGATGATATCCGATGCGGTTTGCATTTTTTGGCTTCTTAAACTTCACAGGCACCTGAATTGGCAGGTGTTCAAGGACATGCCATCATTTACAATCATTCCAAAAAGCACGTCAGAAACTTGAGCAATGGCAGCCGTCACTGTCAGTCTTAAATCTTGTTCTAAATGTAAAAGTATGTGGAAGAGAATTAAAGTTGTGGCTGCTTTCTGAGCCTTGTGTTTATGGAGGCTTGTATCCAGCTGCATACAGTCTGTATTCAGACAATATCCGAAAGATGTGAAACACTGATTACCGATCAATCAAATAATGAGGCTTTACAAAGTATTTGAAGGTTTGGTCCAAAAGACGAACATCTTCAGAAAACTACAAAACCTTCACAAGAAATTATTCTGAATCTTCTGAATCTTCATAAGTGTCTCTCTGTGAGACGGAGATAGTTTTATTTTAGATAAAACTTGTGGAAACCAGAAGAACTGAGACACCAGAATGTTCATAAATCAAACTAATCTGATGCCCTGAGAGTCAATAGTTTCCAGGAAAACACTTTCATCTGCATCACAGTTCTCTGTAGTTTAGCCACACAGACCAATCTAACTCAAACCCTCTTCATAGACACCCAGCATGAAAAACCCTCTGCATGATCAATAAGTCAGTTCTGTTTGTCAATGCTTCAAAGACAAAGCAAATAAAAAAGAATTCTGACCTTAACTGTAAAAACCGAAGCTCCTCAGCATCCACCTGTAAACAAGCCGTCCTCTGCCTCGGTTTCCCCTCAGATCACACTGAGAATCACTGAATGATGGCAGCTGTTCTATTCTGTGTTGGGTGTGGTGTGAATCGAACAATATGACAGTGCTTTTGATTATGCTGTCAAACCTGATTCATCACCTTACTAAATTTCAAGTAGATGGCTTCTTCAGACCCTTGATGGATGAAAAACAACAAAAAAATAAAACTGAACTGTTTGAAGAGCAGGTGCTGATTAAAGGAAACAAAGTTAAAAGTTTATTTTTCAATGTCTAAACAACTATGTAACAGCTGACATGTTTTTATTGGAGCAAAATGAATCAACACAGTGGCAAGTCGTATTTATCATAATTATAGTTACAGTCATCACATGCATACGAAAGAAACACAGTTCAAAGCATTTGCATCAGACCAACTGGAGTTGAGCATGTGTCTTGTATAATGATTTGGCCCTGATCCAACTGGCTTCATCAATTTTTGCTGTTCATCTGACAAGCTGACTCATCTCACTTAACTCTGGGTAGCTCAGGGATTAAAAATATTTGGATGTTTTAGTCACTGTCATCTAATTTGGCCCCGGGGGCCATAGGTGTGAACACTAACTGGGGTTTTCCACATTCTTGTGTTGGTACAGAACTTTTGGGCACGTCACTCAAGGCTGTTATTTTCCAAGGGCATTTTATTGCCGATCACCACAAATCACAGAAATGGCAGAAACACAGAAAATGATGAAGTTTTCAAGCCAGGACATGAGTGAATGCTGTGTGTTCTTGTAATCAAACCACACACACACATGCGTGCACAGAACACTATGCAACACACATTGTCAATGGTGAGAACACGGACATTCACATGGACAGATGACCCAGGTGGATGGTTATTCTGCATGGCACTCAACTTCCAAGTCCCAGGAGACTATGGACTGGGAGTCAGAGGGAAAGCTTCATTACACATGGCACATGTCCAACTTAACACATGCAAGAAACTTCTGATTGGCCTGAAAGAAGACTTAAAAAAAAAAGACAGACAGCTATGACGATGGCTGAGCAGCAGCTTGTAGAAAAAGAAGAAGAACCTCGACATGCAGGCAGCATCCGGCAGGCCAGCAGGCCAAGCACTGACCGGCACATTGGGAAGACTCCTGTATCTCCCTTTGGCCAGTCTGGGCCTGGTTACCACCATACAGTGAGTTTTTCCTGTAAATGAACCTGCTCCATACAGAAAGAAGTCTAAATAAGTTTCGTAACAAAATCTGCTTTGTGACAAACTGTTTCTGGTCATTTTCAGATTTAAAATAAGAGAGAAGTTCTAAGAACTTCAATTTGATTTTATTTTGCTGGCACCTAATGGAATCCATTTAAAGGCACTTTTGCAAAGAAGAAAAAAAAAAACGTCTTGAGCCATCAGAGGAGGAGTAGGAAAGGAAATACTCCCTTTTACAGGAAGGAACCTGCAGAACCAGATTCATGACTGTTTGACAGACAGACAGATACTCATTTATATTACCTTTCTTTAATATAATTCCAGTAATTCTCTCTTCGATTGTGTTACTGTTTGTATATTTTCTTTCTTCATGCAGAGAGGGAACAAAAAAGAGGAGTCAAAAAGTTGGTCAAGTACAAACTTGGCCATGAAAGCAGAATTTCTATGAATCCTGAGCTGAGGGAATTTCAGCCTTTCAGCAGCCCTCATATAACCACAAAAAGCAGAAACACAGGCAAGTTAGTAACCAGTTTGACATTAACACTGAAAGTTAGTTCACAAAACACTTCTGATTTTAAAATCTTGTGAAAGTCATGAGAAAGGAGGCCGATGGTTGAGTTGAGTCGGGAGTCTTAATTCTTGCCACACAGACTGACAGCTCATTTAACACCCTCCTATGTCAGTGCACCAAAGCTCTGGACTCCCTCCTTCCTCACCTTACAATGCCCCCTTTTTGCACACCACAATATTCCAAATCTGTATAAACGAAATCCTTTGATGTTCAAAAGGCCCTGTTGATTTAATAATGTTCTGTTATGTTCTCTCATTATACACAATTACTTAGGTGCCCGCTAGAGGGCACCCCAACCAAGTGCATGAGTGTGAGAAGAAGTTTTGGAGAAATATGCTCACAAGAAGTTCATTCTTCTTGCTGTTAGTAACCTGCAGACTGACTGTTATCTGCCCAGAAGGGTTTGTGTTCATGATAAAGTAAGTTTGGGACCTTTGGTTGGGTTGTTTTGTACTTTTTAAAGTCAGCTTGCTGTTGAATACTTCAGTAGTCTGGCAGTATTAGTCTGCACACTGTCAGGCTAAGGTAAGCTAATGCTAAGTGCTATGTGCTCTGCAGGCCTGTGTTGATTGCATTGCAGATGCACCTTTGGTGGTGAAATATGTGTATTAGGGATATGTGTGCATTTTTGAGTGGCAGTTTGGCTTGTTATTGGGCAACAGTTATACTGCATGTAGAAATTATAGTTACTAGACGTAACTACAGTTCTACGAGTGTGTGTGTGTGTGTGTGTGCCCACCTACGGGCTTCATTATTGGTGCCCTCCTTTGGCGCAAGCCAGGCACTGGGAAGATCAAACAAGTTGCCGCGCCAATCATGCCTGCGAGCTGGCGCACGCCCACGCCCCTCTCGAAGCAGATATAATCTGGCAGCTCCGTCAGCTTCTCCCTTCTTCGGATCAGCCCAGGAGAACACAGAAGCGGTCCAGTTGGGCTTGCAGGTAGGTGGGTATGCAAAGACTCGTAGAACTGTAGTTAGGTCTAGTAACTATAATTTATACTTCGTGTGGTGCTTAGCCCACCTACGGGCTTCGCTATTTGTATCCTACCAAGGCGGAGGCCGTAGAGATAAATGTACTCCCAGCTGGACAGGCTGACAAGATTGGCGCGGAAGAGGAAGCAGGCAGGCTGTACGCCTAGTACAACCACACCAAGCCCCCAAGACACTGACGTCAAGCGCCCTCACACCGAGGCGCTGACTGCACACATATCCAATAAAAACCGTGACACACCGTCAATGGAGCATGCACACACCAGTCAGGACTCCCAGAGTCACACCAGCAGGCGGGCAAGACCTTTGCCGCGGCCTGAAGTCCCCCAGGGAAAACAGCAGCCGGCCAGGCCAAGAACCAGTCCACTTACGCGACAGTACCCCAGGCCCCGCGGAGTACCCCAGTCCCCGCGGAACACCGACATGGCCACAGAAGCGGCGCACATATCCACAAGATAGGAGCGCACGAAAGTAGACGCAGAAGCCCAAGAAGCAGCCTGGTAGATGTCACCCACCATGACACCTCTGCACAGAGCCGCAGAGGCAACCACCCCACGTGTGGACTGAGCACGGACCACCGCCGGCGGCGGGCGGTTTCGTGTCTCATAAGCAGCTGTAATAGCACCACCAGCCCAATGGGCAAGGCGCTGGGAGGACAGCGGGGCTCCACGCCCCCTGACTCCGAATCCCACAAACAGCTGGTTAGTCGTGCGGAAGCTAGCTGTAACAATGCAGAGTTCTGACCGGACAAAGCAACCGCAGCCGCGGATTGTCCACTGATGAACCAGACAAGGTGCAAAGCGCCCTGATCCGGATCACTCTCGAACAAAAATCCAAAGTGATAACCTTGGGATGAAAGGCCAGGTTAGGCCAGAGATGAACCTACCCACCATCCTGGCTGAAGAACATGCAGGAGGGGTGGACCGACAGGGCACAGAGGTCCCCGACACTTTTGGCAGAAGGCAGAGCCAAAAGAAGGGCAGCCTTGAAGGAGAGAAAACGGAAGTCCGTCTGCTCCAAAGGCTCAAGGGGCCAGACCATCCAGCACGACGTGGAGGTCACACGGGGGAACGGCATGTCTGGGGGAAGTCCTCGGCCTACACACCCCACACAGGGCTGCGTGCTGAAAAACGTCCAAAGCCAGTGTGGCCTGTCGTGATGGTCGATGCAAACACTGTGAGGGTGGAAGCAGAGTGACTGCTATCCAGTAAACTTTGCAGGAACTCCAGAACCCCAGCGACGGCGCAGGAGCCGGGGTCCACACCCCTCTCCGAGCACGACGCTGATAGTAGAGGTGGATAATGGACACCACAGCCGGGGGGAGATCTAGCTCTGCTAGTCTCACCCTCTCAGCATCCAGACCAGGGGTCTCCTGCCCAAGACAGGGCGGGACCGCAGGGCGCCCTGCGCTTGGAGTAGAGCGTCGGGTTCGTCGGGGATCGGCCAAGGATGCCTGACCGCCAACTGAAGCAGGTACGGGAACCACCTGGCGCTCGGGTTGTCCTGGGCTACCACCAGAATGTGAAGGCCCTGCAACCGCACCCGGTGCAGCAAAGGGGTCAAGAGGCGGGTCGGAGGGAAGGCGTACAGGAGGCTCAAGGGCCAGACCCTGTGAGCCAAGGCATCTACTCCGAGAGGGGGTTCGTCTGATGACCTGAGCGACAATCAGAGCAGGCACTGTGCGTTCTCTGCACAGGGTGGCCAAATTTGTGCCAGATCTGGGTCACCATTCGGGGAGACGGTCACCATTCCTCAGGAAGTGGGCCTCCCCGAGACATTCAGTGTGCCTGGCATGTGTCACACTCTCAGAGAGGCAAGGTTGCGATCTACCCACAGCAGAATTACCGCTGCTGTGCGATGCGGGGGGTGGGGGGTATGTGAGTGGGCGTTGAATCTAGAGGTCGACTGATAGATCGGCCGGCCGATATTTTTGGCCGATAGATGGACTTTTTTCAACATCGGCATCGGCAGATGTTTATAAATGAAAAAAAGATTTTTGATCAGGCACCCGTATGGCCAGCTGCCGGTCCTGATGGAAGGACAGAGTGGAACTGTGGAGCGGTATATCCCCAAGAGATACAGTAGGTGGCGGTATGCACCTAAGTTGTTGGTCGCCACCCGCCGTTATTCCAAAGTAGCAGAAGAAGAACCGCAATGCGGAGCCGAGCTGAGGAGCGAGCCCAGGCTGGACTGCGCTCCCAATCTGCTCACTAACACAAATGGTAAGAGCTTTGTCTTGGCAAGAAAGAATATGCAATGTTGATGGGTCATCATCAAACTGTAAAAGTTAGCATTTTGACTTTCAGCGTCAGGCTCAAGCATGCATCATGCATGCAAGTTTATTAGCATATAACTTAACTATATAGCAAGGCTTTAAAGAAATACTCCGAAGATTTTGGACCCACGCCCTTTCACTATCATTGACAAAGTTAGACAAGCTCATAAATACCTTTTTTGTGTCTCTCCGTCCAGTGGCTGGTTTTTTGTGTGAGTTTTATTTAAAGATTTGTCAAGCTTAACTGCACTATGTCTTAATTTATTAGCTTTTGGAAGTGTTCTTTTTATTCTGAGATAACGTTTATCTTGAATGAGCAATTTGCACTCGGACCACTTTTCAGTTTACAGTTTGATTGGGTAGTGTGCTTTACACTGTGGTCGTTGATACCTGAAGTCAAGATGCTTGAATCAACAATTTGTACTGAAATCACTTTTCAGTTACTTTGTGATTCTATATTTTTATTCTATAAAGTTTGAGTGTTTTAGAAAAAAACTTTGAAATAGTTTAGGTATATGCACTGAAACAAAATGTCACTCACATTATTTTTTGGATATTATTGTACTTTTTGTGTTCAGTTTAAGTTTAAATAAATGTTAAGGAGTTCTACTATTGTAATAGTAGTATTTGATTTCTAACACACACATTTATACTTTTAGTGGCTCACTTGTGTTTCATAATCAATGTTTTTTTTTCATATGTATAAGCTTATCGGGCTTGAATGTCAGCTTCCAAAATCGGCCATCGGCTGAATTTTATTTAAAAAAATCGGTATCGGCATCGGCCTTTGAAAATCCCATATCGGTCGACCTCTAGTTGAATCCGAGACACCGCCCACTGTGGAGTGGCCTAGAGTGCCTCCCAAACCTGCAAGGGACGCATCCGTGAACACCTCTACGTGATGCAAGGCGCAGCCCATGGGGACTCCTTGCTGGAGAAGAAGTGGGTCCAGCCAGAACAGGAGGTTCTCGCACACCTGCGGTGGAATCGAGACCTTTCTGTGCCTTGCCCGCACCGAAGATAGCCGGAGGAGAGTGAACCATCGCTGAAGCCTGCGCATATGAAGGAGGCCCAGGTGCACCACAGGGTGGGCCACGGCCATCAGTCCCAGAACGGTCCTCACACGGATCAAAGGAGACGCAACCAGGTTCCGCAGGAGTGAGCTCTGCCTCTCCCCTGAGAGGCAAGCTGTCATGGACGCCGCATCCAGTTCAAGGCCCTGATATGTCATCTGCTGGGCCAGAAGGAGCGCACTTTTGTCCTCGTTCACCACAAACTGAAGGCGTCTGATGTGGCGGAGAAGCTGGGCCGTGTGTTCCACGGCCTCCTGGAGAGGGACGCCAGTACCAGCCAGTCATCGATGCAGGTGAGAATCCTCAAACCTTGACGATGGAGTGGCTCCAGCTCAGCCTCGGTGCATTTGGAGAAGGTGCGTGGGGCGAGGGAGTAGCCAAAAGGGAGGCGTTCGTACTGAAAACACCGGTCTCCAATGGCGAACCTGAGGAACTTCCTATGCCTCATCAGGATGGGGATATGGACGTAGGCGTCCCTGAGGTCGATTGACGTCATCCAATCCCCGGAACGGACGCTCTCCAGGAGGTGTTTGACCGTCAGCATGCGGAACCTCCTGGTGGTCATGTGAGTGTTGAGGACCCGCTGGTCCAGAATAGGTCTCACTCCTCCCGTTTTCTTGGGAACCAGAAAATAGGGGGAGTAGAAGCCCGAGTGCGCCTCCTCCATGGTCAACTCCATTATCGTGCCCTGGCAAAAGAGTGAGGATACTCCCTCCATAAGCGCGGCCACCCCCAAGGGGCAAGTGAGCCACGTGTGGAGGATCCCATTGAAAGGATGGGGGCGACATGCAAATTGCAGGGCGTAACCACACCTCAGCATCCTGGACAACCAGGGTGAGAGTGGATCCAACATCTCGCGCCATGCGTGAAAGTGAAGTGTAAGCGGTTGTACACACGTCCACATCCAGGAGTCTCGGCCCGCCCGTCCTCTTGGAACAAAGAGGTGGGGGGCCCGTAATGAAAAGGCTGCACGCAGCGCGGGCTGGGAGGCAGGTGGAGGGGGCGTGGTCCCAAGTTGAATCGGGGCCCGACACCGCTGATGACCCTGGTCACTGGGGAAACAACGTCCAGCTGTCCGACTGCAGGGATGCCACTCTCCATGGTCCGTGCACCATTGATTTCACCTCCGCTCCATCATGAACATTTCGGAGGAGGGCGAGAGAGAGGCACGGGAGAGGAACGTCGGTGCTCCCCACCGGGAGCACCGCATTTGAGGGCAAGCACCATGTCACCAGGGGCGCCCCTCTTCCGTATTTTACGTGCGCCGGCAGCGGGACGGCCGCTGATCGTAGGCCGCGTGTCGTCACGTTCTCCACCACTCACTTGCGAGCCCGACGGGGGGGGGGGGAGCGGAAGAATGCAGGAGAAGGACACTCGGTGCACCTCGCTGAGAGGCGGACACGAAGTGCGAGCGGAGCAGCATTATACACTGCCGCGGGGACCAAATTGAGATGCTCGGAAACTGACACCGCATCACCAAGGACGCCCGTCTTGTGTGCCTCACAAGAGTGCAGGTGGCCGGCCTGGCCGTTGCTCCCGGAGCGCGAATGAGAGGACCGCATCCAGCGCAATACGCCGTTGTGGCGTGAGCGTAATGTGTCTCGCGGCAGTCGAAGCAGGTGGAGGGGGCGTGTTCCCGAGTCGTATTGGGCCCTCGACACCGCTGATAACCCTGGTTGCCGGGAAAACAGCGCCAAGCTGTTCCGCTGCAGGGATGCCACCAATCATCAGATGTTTGCAGTTCAGGGATCTTCTATTTCTTCTTTGGAGTGGGTGGCGACCAACAACTTTGGTGCACAGTGCCACCTACTGTGTCTCTTGGTGAATGTACTTCAGTTTACATCCAAATCACCGTATTCACTTCAGAGCTCTGTAAAACTGCAACAGCATGTCTTTTGTGACACGGGGCTGTCGTGGAGGAGTGGAGTGAGCAGACTATGAGGAAATATTGGTGAAACTAATGAGTTTTTTGACGATTAAAGTCGTTTTGGGAGCCGGCGCCACACGTGCCCCATTGGCTAACAGTATACGAATGTCTGCAGCTCGACTTTGGATCTAAATTTCTCCCGAACCACTTATCGGATCAGAAAAGCCTTCTGGGCTACATTGTTCTACTTCGTTCTATAAACAACGTGTAAACTGTTTAAACCAAACTTATCTTTTAAGCCCCCTACTCTACACCCTCTACACCCATGACTGTACCCCCATCCACCCGAACAACACTTTGATCAAGTTCGCGGATTACACCAAGGTGGTGGGTCTCATCTCTGGAGGAGATGATATTGCTTACAGGATGGAGGTTGAGCGACTGTCAGAGTGGTGCACTACCAACAACATCACTCTCAACATCTCCAAGATGAAGGAACTTACAAGTTGACTTCAGGAGGTGTAAACCAGACATACAGCCAACATCAGTGAAAACTTGACCTGGACTTCAAACTCCACATGGTTCCTGAAGAAGGCACAGCAGAGACTCTACTTCCTGAGGATTCTCAGGAAGAACAACTTAAGAACTGAGCTCTTGTTGTCCTTCTACCACTGCCTGGTGGAGTCAGTGCTCAGCCATGGCATCTGCCTGTGGTTCTCCAGCTGCACTGTGGCAGAGAGGAAACAGCTCCAGAGGATCATCAAGACTGCCCAGAGATTGACTGGCTGCCCTCTTCCATCTCTGGAGGAGATTTATCAGACCCGCTTGCCTTAGGAGGGCCCGCAGCATAATCAAGGACTCCTCACACCCCAGCCACCACCTCTTCCAACTGCTCCCTTCATGTTTCAGGGCAATAAAGACAAAAACAAACAGATTCAAAAACAGCTTTTATCCAAGAGCTGTCATTGCCCTGGACGCTGCAACATAACTGGCAGTGAATTTCCTACAGCTCAACCAGGACAAAACTGAGGTTTTATCAGTCCCAAAGGCCAAAGACAGAAACCTTTACCAAAACTACTAGATTTTAAACCAGCACAATCGGTTAAAACCATGGGAGTGATTTTTGACTCTGAGCTAATTTTTTTTCCACACATTAAAAATATAACTAAGATTGTTTTTTAGCATCTTAAGAATATAGCCAGAGTCCGTCCGTTTCTCTCTCAGGCCAGTACAGAGGTGCTAACGCTTGCTTTTATCTCCTGTTGGTTAGAATATTGTAATGCCTTGCTCTCTGGTCTTTCCAAGAAGAATATTTCCAACCTACAATTATTACAAAATTCAGCCGTACGTGTGCTGACGAGGGCCAGGGGGCGGGCCCACATCACACTGGTTTCACATTGGCTCCCTGTCCATTTCAGGATCGATTTTAAAGTTCTCTTGTTAGTCTTCACTGCCTTGTGCCTTCTTATTTAGCTGATCTGTTTTTACCATATTGACCCTCGCGGGCCCTGAGGTCCTCTGGAAGCAGCTTACTGTGTGTTCCAAAATCTAGAAGCAAGATCCACGTTGAGGCAGCTTTTAGTCACTATGGCCCCTGCCTGTGGAACAGCCTGCCAGAAAACCTCAGGACCGCAGAGACTGTTGATATTTTTAAAGAGAGGTTAAAAAAGTACCTTTTTAATCAGGCTGTTGACTGACCTTTTATAGTCCTCTTATTGTAATCATTATTTCATCATTATTTCTGTAATTTTATTCTATGTCAATACATACTTTTAATTTATTTTACTTATTTATTTTATAATTTGCTCTTACTTATTTTATTATTGACTGTAACAAATCCTTTTAAATTTTTTGCCACCACCGAGTTGGTGGATACAGTATTAGCTGGTTCTGATGTGACTCCATTAATGACTCCAGTGGGAGAAGTGCCTGATGGCCAGGAGAGCAAAGATCCAGGTTCCTCCATCTCCTCCTGTCTGGGTAAGTGGATCACTCTGTGACGATGTTCATCAGTTCATCCACAACACTGCGGATGGTCCGGCAGACCCCTTCCTTTGGCATGCAGAAGCTCATGACTCCATCCATGGGCTTTTTCCAGGAGTAGAATCCGTATCAATATAACAGTGTTCTCTCCCTGGAAACCTCGAAGACTGGAGTCATATCAACTCAAGAGAAGAACCCTGAATGCTGTCAGTCGCATCACCTCCAGGATCGACAACGTATCATTGACCTGTGCATATTATTATTGTTGTTAATGGTAAATGAAAGAATTGTAGAATTTTTAAAAACACAATTTTTTTTAACCTTTCTGATGTTTCTAACTTATTTATTTTTCTCTCAAGGTTTCTGTTGAAGTTTGTTGATTAAATCTATGAGGCATGTGTACTGTACTTATGCATGTATTTCAATATGAAAGTGTGCATATTCTGATTACTTCACTCACACATGCTTACATAATGTTTATTGCAGAAATTGTTGTGTTGTCCTTTTAATGTCCTGTTGAGCAATAAAAGGTTAATCACAAAAAAACATCCTTGTGTCATTTGTTTCATTTCAACAATTTCAGAAAATTGTAGCAAAAAACTTAGTTGTTTTGCAATTTTTAAAAGAAATGTTTCCAATTTAAGACAACAGGCCATGTCGTGGGGGATGGAACGTCCTCTCAGTCTATCACTGCACAAAGACAGAGAGACACAAATTCAATCAAACACAAATGATCCATAGTAGGGGTGGGACGAGACCCAAATTCCGCGAGACGAGATGTCTTACAAAATTGAGTCCATGAGATCGAGACGAGACGAGATTTTAATGTTTACATGATCAGCGATATCCCCATTCAAACCACGGCGCACAGACGACGCCATGACTGCATTTGCACTTCATGCCACTAGATGTGCTGTTTGCATGTTCAACCTTATTTTACACAGACACCACAGAGGAAGAAGGTCTCCGCAGGCACTGACTGCATTTGCACTTCATACACTAACATTTGGTACATTAATTTTACATTACATTGTACATTTACGTACATTAATTTTCTTTGATTGCTTGCTCATACAAAACAAAACACCACCAATTCAAGTGAGATTTATCTTTACAGAACAGATGAGCTCAGGAAGTTTCTGATTGCGCTGCGGATGGAAGAAATCAACGTGTCCAACTGCAGTCATGCAGTCATGCTCCAAAGATGTTTGTAAATCTGCAGTTACCTGAGTCAGGTAATGTGTGTCATGACTCAATGTTGGGGTCTCCCAAAGATAGAATATTCGGTGGCGCTGAAGTGCGAGTGTGCCAGACTAAAACCTACGGGTAAAGAGAAAAGCATATAAAAGCAGAAAAATGATCAATGTCAGTCAAGTGTAAGACACTGATTCTATTAGAACATACCACACTGCACACATAGTAGAGCATTTAAAATCATTTAAAATGGATCTTAAGAGGCACTTTCAAGGTTCAGTGTGGAGTATTGTTTTTGTGAAAACTAGTCTAAGGTGATCCAAACCTTTGAATAGAGAATGAAAAAAATCATCAGTGACAGTATCTCAAAAACAGCTATTAACACGATACTTAAGATATTGCTAATCTATCAACTGTCACTGGATTGATTGACTCTCTGGTAATTTTCTGCCTCACCAGAGTGGGATGTCAGTAACTAGGGCTGGGTACTGTTACCGGGGACAAGTACTTTTGCGATACCTTATGTATGGTGCCAGTTCCTGAACGGTATTTTTTTCGGTACCTGCCTTCACGGCACACAGACGACACCATGACTGCATTTGCACTTCATGCCACTAGGTGTGCTGTTTGCATGTTCAACCTTATTTTACACAGACACCACAGAGGAAGAAGGTCTCCGCAGGCACTGCACGCTCTCTCTGCATGTTGTTAGAAAAAGAGTGTGAGCCAGCAGCACGTGGTAATATGTTCAATGATGCGATGCACCGTTTTTTCAATAAAAGAGAAGAACTAAACGATCGTTTCCGCACGGTGATTTGGACTAATAGTTGGGGGTAAAAAACAGACGCCAGGCTCCAAGCATGTTTATTGACCGCGTAGCCACTTTAAGAACCGAGACTGATACCCGTACACACATGTCTTGTTCGGTACCAGTATATACCGAAGTTTTTCGGTCGGTACCACTGAGGTACCGTTAAACGGTACCCAGTTCTATCAGTAACCACTTCTACACACTGCACCTTGAATGACGCCAAGAACTAATATTGTCATTTATGAGACGTAAATCAGGCTGAAACCATCCTTTTCTTACCTTGGTGCAGTTCGCGGCTTTCGGCTCCAGGTCGCTGAGAGTGACCAGATCCCCTAAAAACGTGGTCTCCTGTCTTCCTGCTGCTATATTAAACAATCTGAAGGTAACTTTGGATTTGGTCAGAATCAGCTTCAGGTTTATTGCAAATCCTGCCATGTCGACGGCAAAGGGTCGATTTGGGTCAAACAGAACAACCCAGCCGGACACTTTCCCCAATTCATCGACTTTGCAGGACCCAAAGCGCATTTGACCTGTGAAGCCCACCGGCCACACGGAGACTTTTTTAGTGTAGCGCATCTGAAAGATAAAACAGAGATAGAAATACAAGTCGATTATCCTATATGTGTTAAATTCCATAAACCATGGCAAAAGAGAGAGGAAGGGATGAGGAGGCAGGAAATGATGCACTGAATCCAATAAAGAAACGGATTGAAGCAGATCAACTCAGTTTCCTGAGTCAGTACAGCTGAAAAGCTGGACACAGTAGAAAACTCAAGTGTGATCACAATGTCAAGTTGAGCTGTCTACTCAGCAACATATTTAGTTTGGACAGCTTTCACTGTCATGTGTGGAGGTGGGGCGTGGTCAGGCTCAGCTGTGGGGGAGAGTTAGTAAAGGTGGCTCAGGGAAAGTGCTGGAGAACACCACTGACTAACCACTATTGATCATCTCTCTTCCTCTCTCTCACAGTAGCGTCTCGGACTCAAACGGAGCGGCGACAGTGAAGTACGGGGGTTGTTTGTGCTGTTTGGAGAGAGGCCTGGAAAGGCACTTCAGTGCTGCTTGTGACCAGGAAACCAATAAAAACATCTGAACTCTGATGATCTTCTTCCAACCTGTTCCTGGAGAACTCCCAACCTGAGACAGAGACGGCATTTTTTTTCCATGATTGTTACAATTAAAAATTGTCCATAATGTAGTACAAAAAGTATAAACGCTATGTACAATGTTTAGAATTTGAGAAGAGTTCAATGATTGTCATTGCTTTTGACCAGAAAAAGTTGTGTTCTTTTGAATAACGCAACATGTAGTGAAGACATGGGCTCATGCAAATGTGATGGTAATCATGAAAATATGACCTCTGACCTCTGAAACGACCTGAAGCTGGCCAGAAAGGCCATCAGGGCCCAGACAACTGGCCTCAATCCCAGAGCCCAGACCCCAGCCACCCCCCATGAAGCCGTCCATGCACCGGTACAGAAGGGGGCAGAGGAAGGTCCTGCCCAGGACCCGGGCCACAGGGGACAAGACTGGCAGGCGCCGCCCCCGCCTGGCACAAGATGCCCAGGGTGGGCAGAGCAGAGGGCCCAGGGCCCCAAAAGCCTGAGAGCTGACCCCACCCACTCATTCAGAGGGCCATGACCGTAACCAGGAGAACTGGCCCACCACAGGTGGTGACCTACCCCAGGCCAGCAGCCCCCCCAGGACTCCATCCACATACTCCGAGAGCCACGGTATCACAACCCCCGAAAACTCCTGCTAAGAAGTAACTGATTTCATCTTCCTGCATAAAGGCAGCAGCTGGCTGAGACAGAGAGGAGAGATTCTCGAGACAAAGTCAGAGCAGTAGCTGTGTGAGTCTGACCCCTGAAACAGAGAGCTGGCCTCGAACAAAGCACCCAACAACAGGCTGTAATCAGTTTGTGAAGATTAACTGAAGTGACAGTGAAGATCGAGAAAGTGCTGTGGTTGTGAGATGTTGTGCTGAGAACCCACAGATTGTTCTGCCCCCTCTTAAAGTCACCTCACCTCGTCGAACAGCTCCAGACTGTATGTGTTGTCATCATCTGCAAAGTAGACCACGCCTTCATTGCTGTCATTTACGCTGAAATTGTCCCGTAGCCACTTCAAAGCCAGGTTTCTCTGCCTGCTGCCCCTGGAAGTAAGCTTCTTAGTTTCAGGTATGTTGAGGTGGGTGTAGTTCAGCCCTGTTTTTTTGAGGAGGTCTCCAACTAAACTGGTCTTGTTTTCAGAGTCTTCGACCACGATCCAGTGCAGGTTGGCCACATGGAGCAGAGTATTGGACATGCGTGTCAGGTCCGCTTTCTGCACTAATCTTTTGTATGTAGGCGTGATGGCGTAGATGGTGGGCAGGCTGTCGGACCAGGGCGGAGGCCGAACGTAGACCTGTTTAGTGCAGTCCTTCTTCCAGCTTGGGATGATATTCCTGAAAGGCAGCATCTCTCTGCTGCTATCTGCTGAGGACGCAAAATAAAGATGATGAGCTCATGCATGATGGCAGATATAGATTTACCATTGTGCCTCTTTCAGCTGCTGTACACTGATCTAACAAGTTGACTGGGAATCGAACTCGCAGGTCCCACAAGAAAGGAAAGAATTTTGCTGCTGCATCATTGCCTATGTGGAACCTGACAAGGTTTTTGGAACCTTCTCACTCAGTTTGCTCTTGATCAAACCATAGAATATAAATTACATCCTTACAACTACAGCAATAAGACAGCCACACTCTTTGCACCAACTAACTGTGCTGCAGAGCAAGACCTTTCAAAATGCTTTACATTAGAACACATAAACACCAAGAAATACAAAATTATAGTAAACTCAGTAAAGCATGGCGGAAACAGAAAAAAATAATTGTTTGAAAGAGTCAGTGTTGAAAGGCAAACGGCAACAAAGTGGCAATGTTCTGCTGAATGTGTGACAGGTCACAGCCGACTGATGTACAAAGATCTTTCTTGTATATAACTGTGACAAATCTTACCGTTTTTTCTATTGAGCAGAGGTGTGATGGTGCTGTAGTAAGATACATGAAGGAACAGCAATAAAGGCGCCACGATCAACAAACTTGTAAAGATGCCTTTTATGTTCATCCTCTTCGGCATCCTATCTGAGTTGTGCTACGCTCTGTAAGACAGGTAAGTGATACAGCACACAGTCAGAAAAATCAGCCTGATCCTTCCAGTCACAAAGCATAGACCTCTCTCAACAAATTAGAAACCTTTGGAAATCTTCTTTGACTGTACTTTCAGCTATTTTTCTGCACATCCATAAAGTTGTTTTCACAAAATGTTTAATACTTTGAGAGACACCGAGCTCCCATCAGTCAAAGTTCATGATTCCAGTCAGGAAGATGACATTAGGCTGCTTTGACACCAGGCTTGTCCAAGACTCGGTTCACTCTGGTGGGGGGGGGGGGGGGGAAGCTAGGACAGGCTGCTCCCCGGCCTGAATCAGGCAGTTTGGGATGCTCGGACGCAGGGCAGAGAGAGAGGCGGTAGAGCTGGCTCCAGGGAGGGGTGTGGGGAGAGATAACTGATCATTGAATGCACCTGTGGATGATTATTGATTGTCTCTCCCCCTCCTGCTCCCAGGGCCCGCAGAAGCTCAAAAGGAGCTGGTAAGGCAGACCGTGGGGAGATGTCAGACAAAGCACAGACAACAAACTGCCGGCTTTGGGCTGCTGGGCAGACGGTTCAGTTTTTGTGAGTTTATGTGTTGCATGGATTGAAGCTGGGGAGGCTCTGCAGGTGTTTTGTGTTTTGTTGAACCCACGATTGGACAACACGCTCGACGACACGTTCCATGAGAATGTTACATTAAACACTAACTGACTAATCCATTGTTGTATTTTATCATTTGATTTAAGTTAATTCTTTGTGAGTTTGTTATTATTGCTTTATTGGGAAATTGAATGGATTGTGCTTTATTTTGATATTGGCTACAAACTACATGACTCACACAAATAGATTGTATTTAGTTTTATGTTAATATAATCTTTAATTTTTGCAACTCTGTGCCTTCCAATGAAAAGATTGTTTTACTCCTGAGCATCATTATCATCATCTGTCTTCTTCATGCTTTAATGTATAATTATTCAATGTACAATTCAATAAATAGTTTGTATATTTTATATCATGAACCCATTTATGAGCAAAAACTCTTGATTAATAACAGTTATCTATTTATTTATTTTACCTTCATAAGAGGAAAAGTGCCAGCCACCATTCAATAGCTAATATAAAATTAGAAAGATCATCAGCAATGTCTTTAGTTGACCTGGAAATGAACAGCTGTGTGTCATCAGCATAGCTGTGAAAACGTGAAAATCAGTGTGTTCCTTGCTCTCAGAAATAATATAAATATTTCCAGTAGGTGCAAATCTGTTACCAGATCATATCTGATACCAAATTAAAAACCCTTATATAAACCCTTAAAACTGATAAATAGATAAACTGGATCAATTGAAAAGGTTTAGCGGGTGCTCATGTCCAGTGTTTGGTCCTCACAGCTTTAGAAACATCGGTTCGATTCTGTACTCAGATCCTCAAAGAAAGAGCTGTATCCAGAAGAAATTTTATGTGCTACACATTTCATTTACTGGATTATTCATACCAAAAAAAATCAATGGATCGATAATTTCAGTACTTATTTTAGGTTGTTAGGACATGTTAATGTCATTTTTTTCCCTCTTTTCTGTTATTTTAAGTCTTTACAGGGTAAATTACCATTTTTGGTCACTTCCAGCTGTCTCATGTTTCTTCTAAAAACTGTCATAATTTAATAATAGTTATCAACATTTATGATAAAAAAAACTCTTTTATAACCAGAATACTAGTCAAACAAGGTGATTAAGATGATATAACAGGAACGTGAAATATTTTTAAAACATGCATTGAGAATTTTAACTGACAGAAATTTTTTTTTTTTAATTATAAGGAAGACCTGAGTAGTGAAATTCTGCATCAGGTCGATTAATGATTAAAACACATTTTAAATAGTTGTTAAAAACCCTGATTTGATGTGTCTGAGTACATGAGAATGTATTTAAAAAAAAATCCATTACATAGAAATTTGTTCTTGTCAACTTTAGCTGCAAATCATTTCATCTTTTCACTTCGACTTTTTTTATGATCAGAAAAATGTTCAAATCTCTTTACATCAATTCTCAACCTGTTCGAATCACACAGCTCAAAAATCAGTAAATGATCAACTAAATCACAACAAGTGCAGCAGCCAATACAAAATGAAATAAGAAAATGTGAGATTGGTCTCCTTACTGTGTTCTTGTGATGGAGGTTTGCTCTGTCTGGGTTTTTCACTCCCACGCCCCTCATTCTATATATCATGGAACACAACAACCAGATCAACCTGTTTTACTGTTGTCATGGTTTTATGCAAAGTTCCCCTGAAGGAGGCTGGATACAGTCAAAGTGAACAACGCACAAAGGCAGCTGTGGAGCAGAAGAGGAAAGTAAAAAACTGCTTTTGAGTGAAAGGCAGCTCTGCTACAATTTTAGGATAATCAATTTTAATGCACTGTCAGTAGTTTCAGGGGAACAAATTAAACCAAAACAGCTAAATTAACTGAGTTAAAACAACTACAATGGATTAAGCTACAAAAAAAAAAAAAAGGCAAAGCTGCTATAACAACAAAAAAAGGCTGAAAATATTATCAATTGTTCAGGATTTCTTGTTTATTAGTTATAAATTCTTCATTATTATATTCTTCCTTACACACAATAGTTAGACCAACAAAACCATTAAAACTAATTCAGCTGTGTTGTCTTCGACCTAACATTTTGTTGCACCAATCCCATCAGAAGAATCAAAATGTGAACATAATTCATTATTCATTAGTTTAAATGTGTCTAAATGGGAAACATTCCTCACTATGTTTCTGTAAGACATACATAAAAAAAATGAATTAATTAAATAAACTCTCATAAATAATGCATTAAGACAACCATCCATCTACTGTCCGTGAGATTAAACACATTCATCATATATATAATCAAAGCATCAGATGCAATCAGTGGGACTCGGAGATGATTTCCAAAGGAAAAAGACAAGATGTGGATCTGTGAAAAATTTAGAGCAGAATTTATTTATTCTCTCTATCAAAACAGTTTTTTTTCATCAAATTTAAAAGTGTGTGTCTGTGTGGCCTCACCTCATCGCTGGCTGGCCGAGGGAGGTAAAGGAGCCACGATGATGATGATGATGAAGGTGAACGCATCCAGCACCACTGCTCAGCTTCACAGTGAGCGAAGGAAGATTTTAAAGAGTGCTGAGAGGCTGGTGTGGCATGTACACTCAAGCTTGGTACACATTGCAAGATTTTTTTTCAATCTTCCCTGATTCAGAGACCACACACTGGAAGACAACAGAAGACAGATCGCACCAGATTTTCCTCTCCTGATCTTCTGAGTGTGTGGAGTCACTGTGGAGCAGAACATGCTGGAAGATTCTTCATCAGCGAATCGGCTCCTCACAATTCCAAATCTTGCGTAGTCAAACGTGACTTTGGCTGGTTTCCCTTCATTCCTGTGTAACCGAGTGTGTTATTGCAGTGTTCTGTGAGCGGAGGGGCCTTGAACACACCGCCCAGTCCGCTCCCTGGATTGACTGCAGGTGGGTGAGGTTCGGTCTGAGAGCCCGGGTGTGGGGTGCAGTGTGTTGTGCTGAATGTAAGTTTGCTTATAAACAAATTAAATCTAAAAACACGGATGTTTAGGCAATCGGCTGGTTTCTTATAAACGTTCTTTTGTTCATAGCTGGCCGCTGCTGTTCTTTAAGCTCTATTAGCTGTATGAGTTTATTAAGCGCTGTAATTCTAGTACTCTCTTAACTCTAGTTGCTGTCCTTAGCTCTTGTTATACATTTTGTAAAGTAACTCTACCTTTTTTAAAAAGATATCTCTCATAAATAAATTATTTAACTCCCCCCTCCGCCTTAACACTGTTAGCCTGTCCCAATTCTGCAGTATTTAGTGTTTTCTTTGGGTTAACAAAGGGATTGCTTTTGGGTTTCGTGGTTTAGTGTTTAATATCAACAACTACCTCAAAACTAAAAGCACTTTACCCTTTGCCCATTTGTACAGCAGTTGCACTTTAGACTCAAAGCACTTTAACATCCCAAGCACTTTAAGCACTACAGCACTTTAAAATTGAAGAAGATATGGGTTTTGGATTTTGTTTTTGGTTTGCCATTACTAATTGTTTGATTTGGAGTTTCCTTACTAATTTTGTGCATTTTAAATTCATTTAATTTCTGAATTCCATGTTTACTTTTCGATTATTTGGGCTACGGTATTTACTAAAATATTTTATCTAAATTGTTAAACTTCTGCAAAGGTCTAAAATAAAACTACTATATTTTGCTATCACTGCCTTGGTTTTCTTTAATGCCGGATCATGTACCTGTGCATGTGAAATTTAAAAAGGGGTTTTCTGCTCGGTCATTTCATCACACCTGTATTTACATTAATCTCCACTGTTGAGCAGAGAAATCATTCCCTCGGGGCATTAATTCATTCACTCACATTCTGCACTACTGACTTTAGGAGCTCTGAACATGCATAGTGAACATATTTCACTGTCATGTTTCCAGCACTGAGAGCTGAGATGGAATTTTTAAAAGCAGCGGCATCGACACCTTGGTGAGGAGGAGCTGTGCAGCCAGTCAGGGAGGTTTATTAGAACGGTGTGAACAGGCTGCTCTGAGCTGATGGGCTCCTCTCGGAGCGCACAACGCACAACAGAAATCTCCAAAAAATCTCCAAGGAGACCCTGCAGTGATGGGTAGGCCAGAGGTCACAGGTCAAAAGTCACATGCATAAGATTTCCTTTCACAAAGGAGCCTGACGAGCCACATGGCTAACGGTTTGACCAGACGTCACTATATCACCGGATCACTTTCAGAATTGATTGAAAACTTTTAACTCATAGCTTCTGAAGCACACTTGGACCGATCCGTCAGCTTCTTCACTCAGAATATTTCATAGCAACAAACAAAAGCAGCATCAGATCCTCGCTCACCTTGGAACAGGTTGAAAATCAAAGAACGTCTTTTTCATCTCAGTCTTTACAGAAAACACTTGCTTTGTATTTCCCCCCTACCTGTCCTGATAATGCTTTGATAGGAGTAATTTTGCTCTTTGTGGGTTTTCTATGAAAGGATGCATTGAGACATTCTTCAAGGTTGGCTGTTTGAGAGCTCAGACTCTGTGTTTTCACAAGCGAAAACCCGTTAATGACTTTACAGCTTCTGTTAGGCGTTTCTCAGCGTGCAGCACCAAACCACTGCTCTACGACCAGATCGAGACCTGCATCGTTCCTGCTGAGTGTGAGATTCGATGCCTCTGTTCCACTTCCGCAGCATTTCCCAGGAACGTTGAAACACTGAGGAATCCTTTAATGTTTGTTGGGTCTGAAGTGGAAATTATCTCTTTGATCTGTTTGCACCAGTGATAGCGACACGAGAGACAATGCAGCACTCGGGTTAAGATAATTCAGACTTTTCTGTTGTTTGCTTGCATATTTATGTCATAATTTTGCAATTACGCATTTGAGAACTACTGAATTAGTAAAACCCAGGTTGTGTGTTAGTTTGTGTCGATCGTAGCAAAGTTTACAGTCTGTCACATTTAATATGCTCTTTTTCGGAAGCCCTAAAAGGGCATGGTTAATTTTTTTTTAAATTTCCTCTGTTTTGTTGAGATGAGTTAATTTCAGTGGTTTTCTCGAGATCTCCAGTTATTTTTCTCGTTATCTCGAGAAATCACAGTGTTTCGCCAGACAGCGCTGCGCTCTGGTGCTCACAGAGGTGAGTTCAGCCTGTTAATGAGTTATTGTGTGCTGTTACCCATTTCTGAATAACTTACACGATACAGAGAAAGGTAAACGTTGTTTCAAATGAGTCGATGTTGACAGAATCATCAGTCACATGTAATGTTAAATTACAAGAGCAAAGTGGCTGTAACTTGCTTGAGAAACTTTATATGTATTTGAAAGTCTGAAACATCCAAATAAAATAGAATAGATTCACTAATGTTTTGACTAAATTTATAGTGAAACAAAAAAAGCAGACTATGTGCTTATGTTTTTTCTTCTTCACAGAATTAAGTTAAAATGACTCAATTATGACGCAGTAAATGCGAAATTGGGACTTGAAATGAAGCAGAGTGAAATCTGAGGTCGTCCTGAATTGAAAAAAAATGTATTTCACTTGACGCTGACTGAGAAAGGTTCTGCTTTGTTACACCTTTAACAGGCGTTATCCTATTGATGACAAGCAATGCGGCCAAGACTGATTTATATATAATGTTAATATAATATTTTAGTGCTTGTTCAGAGGTTTTTACTTTAATAACTTCAGTTTTTGTCTTTACTGTGGCAGGTGGACAAAGATGCTGGTGAGATGAAGGATGAGGAAACCCTGTCAAAGTCTGTTCCTCATTCTGGAGACCGTGTGGAGGCCATCTTCACACTTTCTGCTGTGTTTTCTCTTGTTCAGTTTCATGCCGTTTTATTTTCATGACAAGCCCTTGTCGTTACTGAATGATTTTATTGTTGAATATCATTGTCAACAAAGATTACATTTTTGTATTAAACCGTCTCAAGCCAGTCTTTTCTAATGTTTTCCAGTCAAATTATGTTGATTCATATCTATGATTTCATGAAAACTGTTTTCTGCTGCTCTTAAAGCATTAAAGAGACCAGAGAGACTGTTGTACCTCACCTGTACAAGAGCCCAGCTTTACACAGCAGTGAAGCTGTGTGTTGTTTAACAAACAGGAACCCTGGTTCCAGGAAGTCTGCAGCAATACCAGGAAGGAGGCGAGGATGCAGCGCTCAACACTGTTTATTTACAAAATGTAAAAAACTTGACAGATTATCAGTTATCATTGGTATGCATGTATGTGGTTGTGTGTGAACAAACTGCAACAAAAAGCTGTGCTACTGAGCCCACATGGGTGACGTGCACGAGGGCATCAGCCAGCCGTCCATATGTGTGTCTGAGAGGGAACCTCTGGCTGAAGAGATGAGGAGGAATTTAAGTGCACCTGGTACGGGTGTACTCTATCAGGTGTACCCTACAGAGAGTGAACCAGTGTGCAGCCACTGACACATCGAAACCAAAATGTCTACAAAATGATTAACATTCAGGCATTTTTTTTTGCGACTGTCCTTCAACAATAAATTATTTAACATGACCGGATGATGGTTTGACCTTTCTAAAAAAAAGCTTAGCGTAGCTACATAGATCTTGAGTGTTACTTCAGCATTAAAGAATGTCACAGCTGAGCACAGCAGCGTAATTTAAGCATGTATAACAGATTGTTCTTTAAGAAACTGTGGTTATTTGTGAAGCATAGTCGGACTTAGAGGACATGCAAACATTCCGCATTAAAATTGGACACATTTATTTGATCTAATGCATCCATGCTATGTCTAATGCAAACTAACACTGTAAAAAGAGACAGTCAGAAAATGGAAATGGAAGTGTGCTCAAAACAGTAGGCTAAAGTTTTTAACAATAGCGATTATGATAACAATTTTGCTAGATGAATCTGATAGCTGTGCTCTCACTAAGACCTCAGCTGTCTGTACAGTCTGGCTGCCACAGCAGCATTATGACCTTCCTCAGGTCTGTTCATGACCACAAGGCAGAGCTTGTGAAGATCACAGACAAAGACAGTTGTCCTCTTCCAAGATGATGTTCACTCTGTCACAGTCCACTGGCTGGAGGGAGTCCCGTGCTTGGAAAAGTTCTGGAACATGATACATGAGTAAAGGTCTTCCATGGAACATATCATGTCCTGTAGTGGCTGACTGGATCATATGAGTGTTCCACATTCTCATCACGACGCCCAGGTCCTTCTGTAAAATAAAAAAGACACAAGGTATCAGTCAATAAAATAGAATGTGCGAGTAAATGAAAGTGAGTTAATAAGCATGTGAGTGAGTGAGTTAATTAAAGATGTTACCTTTATGACGTTAAGAAAGCAGAAATGGACATGACATTCAAAATATTGCTATTTTCTTTCTTGTCGTTATCAGTGTTCTGTGCATGTTACTTGGTTGTGTATGTGTACAACTATGTGCATGTGTGTCATTTGGTGCAGGTATACCAGGTGTGAATGGGTGTGTTTGTGTTTTGAGCTATGTTCTTATGCTATCATTTGTTTTGTTTACCTTTCATTATAAAACTTGAAAACCAATAAAAGGATTGAGGAAAAAAATGAAAGGAAGCAGAACTGAATGAGACCCTTGTCAACCACGTCCCCGCTGAAGTTTTCCACTGATTAGAACTCCTGGAACAAGTTTCTCCAGTAGTCTGCTTCCTGTCTGTGATATTGTCGCCCTCAGCTTTTAACTCACCGCTCAACTATTTTTGTCACGTCACACGTCTGTCTGCATGTAGCAAGCAGCATGGAAACAGCAGTATTTACATAAAGCTTACCTCATGAATTTGGTCGGGTTGCAGCAGCTCTTTGGTTGGCTTAGGGTGCTTTCACACCTACTAGTCCGCTAGAGTGGTTCGGTTCGGACATAAATTATTCATAAATGTTGCAGCTGTCAACTGGTTCGGTTCGCATTCACACCACTTGTTTTTGCAGATGAACTATCCACTATGACCCTCCTGCCCCTTGGTGGCGCTGTTCACATAATAATGTGTTTTGGGTGGCGGAAGTGAACCCTGATTGGCCAGCATGTGTGACGTGATGCGCTGCGCGGCTTGCTACGGAAGCCTCCGCCGACCAAAAAGCCTTCTCCACAACAGAGCGGACAAGACCGAGGCTGGTCAACTTTCACACCAGCAGCGGACCGCGCCGAGACCGCACCGAGACCACCTCCTCGAGGAGGTCTCGGTGCGGTTCTTTGTCCCGGACCAAAACTAACTGGTCTGCTTTCACACCAGCGCGTACGAACCGAACCTGCCGGAGTTGGGGACGCTAGTCCGCTTCAAGCGGACCAAATGCTGTAGGTGTGAAAGCACCCTTAAAGGCTGCAGCGGCTCGACTGCAGCTCGTCCTGCTCCAAAACACAGACAGCAGTCTCAGTCAGACACCTGGACCCTTTGCAGGAAAACACACAGGTCCCCTGCATTAAGAGGCTGAATATCGCAGTTCCACTGTGCAGATGCTACACACTACTGTGGCATCTCACTCCTAAGCACAGCTGGCAAAGCCTTTGCCCGTGTCGTCCTCAACAGACTATCACTACTTGCCGAATGTGTGTATCCAGAGGCACAGTGTGGATTCAGAGCAGCCAGGTCAACCAGGTCTTCTCTGTGAGGCAGCTGCAAAACAAGTGCCAGGAGCAGAGACAAACCCTCTATTTGGCCTTCATCAACCTGACCAAGGCTTTTGACTTGGTCAGCAGGGATGGACAATTTGCCCTCCTCCAGCAGAATGGATGCTCCTCCAAGCTTTTGGGCATGATCAAGTTGTTTCACCAGGACATGAACGGCGTCGTCCAGGTCGAGGGATCATCCTCAGACCCTTTTTCCCATCAAGGACGTTGTGAAGCAGGGCTGTGTCCTTGCTTCAACCCTTTTGGTATCCTTTTCTCCATGCTCCTGTGCCATGCCTCCTGGGGCTCTGAAATAAACACCGCTGACACACTGCTGTCATTTCCTCATTCTGTTGTCTCAAATCTTTGCATAATCAAGGGAGCGCAGAATGAAAGATTTCAGTAAAAGGCACTCAAATTATGCTCTTTTCATAGCATCTGCACTATCGTTTTGTGTTTTCTGTCACTATACAGCAAGAGTACTCAGGTGAGATACTAAGTTTTCTAATATGGAGTTTCAATATGTGTCCACACACTCTGATTTCCATCAGACACATTGCATGCAGGCATTTTTGTGGTTAAGAGTTGGACTGATTGTAGGCAGCATGATGATGGGGTGGTTTGATACCTGGCTGTTTAGACTTCACATCGAATTTTATTTCATTTTATTTGATTTCCAGGCAAATTTTATGATGCAAAAATGTGATTTTGCCTCTAAACTTCACATTAGGAGTAAATGTGTGTCTTTAACTGTTTGTGAAGTGGTGACTGTCTTTGGGGCATTGTAGGATGGGATTGGATAAAGACAGATGGAAGTTTAAAAAAATGTATCAGCATCCACATTCACACCTGAAACCATGGAACTCATTCTGCTAAAGAAGTGCTATTTCTGAGATAATGCCTCATGTTGCCAGCAGAGTGTTCACTAGGCACAGTGGCTTGTCTCTCAATTGAAATGTTGCAGGTTTGATTTTCTATCTGTCCACATGTCAGAGTGTCCTTCAGCAAGACACTGAGCATTAGTAGGTTATAAAGCTAAATACAATTTTTGATAAAAACATGAATTTGAAACAGCTTGTGTCGAAGAGGCAAGAAACTAACACACCAAAATCTAAACTGAGAGTTTGTTTTCACAACATTAAATCATATAGTGACAATAAAACTGCTCTAATCTCTAATGTCCACATGGAAGCAGTGACTTAAAGCCTCATTGTTTGATACTTTCGTTGGTTTACAGTCTTTTTTCAAGCCTTCCTCTTGGTTTCAAGACGCCATGGGGAGGCTGTGGCGCAGTTGGTAGACTGGCCATCTCTCAATCACATGGTCCCATCTGTGCTCATCTAAAAGTGTCTGGAGCATCATCCAGGCTTCCATCTGTCTGAGGCCCGACGGCAAAACCATCTTACAGACTGTCGATGGACAAAAATCCACAGTCGTCGTGGACCTCCTGGGAGAAGCTGAAAGGCCAGCCTTCACAGGACTAGTCATCATGGATCCCCTTTGGGAGGCTGAGAGGTGGGCCTTCACTGCCATAGTTGTCGTGGACCCCCTCTGAGACTCTGAGAGGCGGGCCCTCACTGCCTCATGCTCCTGGGCTCCCTCAGAGACGCTGAGAGGCTCACTGTAAGGAACAGCACTGGCGGGAATGGCACTGGCGGGGGCAGCCAGGTAAGGAGACAGAGAACTAGAGTCCGAGGGTGCTAGGCTGGGGTATGAGGACGCTCAGTTAGGAGACAAGAGAGCCAGGCTCGGGGGATGAGAGTGCTCAGCTAGGGGAGGACTGCAAGCTAGCCTGACGGGGATAGGAGGACTGTACACTAGCCTTCGGGGAACACGGTGACTGCAAGCTACTAACTGGGTTACATACTGACTTGTGGTTAACTGGCAGGGATAGAGAGCAGAAAGGAGTAACCTGGCTGCCCCTCCCTCTGCGGTGCTCATAGAGCTGGTCCTCCAGCTGGATTGCCACGGAAATAAGAGATTCCAAACTGATCCCGGTCCCAGAGAGTTGGCTCATCCTGGCGGTCTTCAGACAACCCCCGGTTAAATACTGAGTGGAGGGTCCACCCCTTCCTTTTGCTCACAGCTGCAACTTGCAGAAATTCCTCAGCAAAGTCTGCCATGGACTTGGAGCCCTGATTGCAGGTGAGCAGCAAGTCCACCACCGCTTCTTCTCCAGTCTTCCTGTTTACCATGCTCAGCCAAATTGCCTTTGGGATTGGAGGAGCGGAGGTCCCTGACACAGGAGTATTTGAAAGCGGTGGCACATGAACACCGAGCAACAGGATGCAGAGTGCTGCCTAGGTCCATGTTGTGGTCAGATCTTCCTGTCATGTTTGAGGGATGAAGGTGCATAGAGGTCTACCCAAAGAGCCAGGCACTGTCAGAGTATGGTGGGAAACTGATGTCATGGTTCATGTTTTTTACTGTCTGTGTTTGTGGTGTTTCAAACGTTGCCTCTTGTTTCAGGCTCTGCAGATCCCCATCCTCATGTTTGATTGTTGTTTCCTGCCCTGATGTTGTTCACCTGTGCCTGATCAGTCATTGCTGTCACTTCGTCCTCGGGTTTCAAAAGGAGCTGTCTGCGTGTGTTCTGTTGGTTCACAGTACGACCTCCAGTCTGCGTTGCCAAGCAGCCAGCAGGGACTTCGCTCCACCAGGGCTGGCTGGGCCACCAGCAGGGACTACAGTGGGCTCGACCAGTAGGTTTCCAGCTAAGTCAAGCATGCAAACAGCAGTTGGCATGGGATCACAGAGGAGGAGGATTTCTCAGTCAAACTCTCTAAATATTCAATTCAATTCAATTCAAGTCAAAGAACTTAATTTATCCGTTGGGAACTTCATTTGTGCAGAGCATCAGTGCATGTACAGTGCAACATGCATTCAAACAGTCAGCCCCCATTCACACAAATACCCAACAATTGACCATCAGTTGATGTGCCAGCACAATAGAAGATATGGTCAATGAGTGGATGAGTAAATATAAATAAGTGCTGATAGAGGACAATTAATAAAATAAATGAGTGAATAAAAAGTAATGATTTAAAAAAGTTGATTAAAATACAGAAGGTATATAAATAGATAGATAAAAACAAACTCTGGTCATACACTCGTGAAAACATATATGGAATAGACTTTTGTGAGCCTATTCCAGACGTACAAAGTGCAAAATTGCAGAGTGCAAATTACAGACACAGGTCAGGCATTCATGAGCTGGATGGATGTGGGTATGAAACTGGACATGGCTCTTTTAGTCCTGAATGTCAGTGATCTGGATCTTTTGCTTGAGGGCAGCAAGTTCTAGTGACTGTGCAGTGTGTGCGTGGTATCTGAGGCTATATGTGTACCTTTTAGTTCAACCCTTCTGTTGTAAATGTTGGTGAGCGAATCCTGCTCCAGTCCAATTATTTTGCTGCTCAATGTTATAATTTTGTTGAGTGGGCTGCGATGGATTTTGGACAGTGAACCAAACCAGGCCGATATATTGAAGATGATGACAGATTCAATGAAGCATTTATAGAAAGCTGTCTGGACTGACTGGTGAAACTGAAGCCTGCGAAGCTTTCTGAGGAAAAATAGGTTCAAGTGGAAAGTGAGTCTCTGATCGATTGTCCCGAGGTATTTGAATGACTCGACCCTCTCTAACACCTGGTATACAAAATGTGCAGGACAGGTGAGATGACAGATCCTTGTGGGTCTCCAGTGGAAACAGTCCTGGATGAGCTGAGGTGACCTTCAACCCTTACCCTCTGTTGTCTGTCAGTCAGGAAAGAGAGGGTCCAGAGTATCAGATGTGGGTTGACGTCTATCTTTAATAACTTACCACACATCAGTTGAGGTTGCACAGTATTGAAGGCGCTTGAGAAATCCACAAACAGCAGTCTGATGAAAGACTTGGGCTTCTCGAGATGAGTGTATGCGCCGTGCAGCAGTGTCAGTGCTGCATCATTACAAGCCCGATGGTGTTTATAAGCACACTGAAGGGGATCAGCATTTATGCTGACTTCATCTCGGAGCTGGGAAAGAAGAAGCTTCTCGAAACCTTTCATTATCAGAGATATTAGTGCTACTGGCTGAAAGTCATTATTGCAGGTAGGACTGCTCTTTTTGGGGAAGATGAGCTCTACCTCGAACTGTTGCAGCTCCAGGTTTTCAATGGGGGACATCATTGGGGTGACCTCAGCTATTAACTCCTTCCTCTCCTGTGTGTAGTCGGACTGGTCAAACCTGCAATAAAACTGATTAAGGTCGTCTGCCATGTCGACAGGGTCCCCTGTTCCTGTATTTAATGCCGCTGAGTTTATGGGAAGGCCAGCTAATGTTTTGACACCTTGCCAGGCATCCCTGGCATTACCGAAAAAAGTTTCTCAACCCTCTCCTCATATGCCCCTTTGGCCGCTTTTATTTCTGTATTCAGTCTACTTTGGATTAATTTGGACTTGATTCTGTTTCCTGAGTTGAATGCTATTTTCTTTTCATTTAGAGTTTTTTCAGGGCTTTAGTAATCCATGGCTTGTTGTTAGAAAATATCTTTACAGTCTTTTTAGTGACAATCATTTCCTCACAGAAGGTAATATAGTGGGTAACTATGTCAGTGGCTTCCTCAAGACTGCTCCCCACAGTGAGCACATCCCAATCTGTGCTTTCAAAGCAGCCCTGTAGCGTTTCAATCGCATTCTCATCCCACCTTTAAACCAACTTCTCGGCTACTCCCTCTCTCCATGGTTTAGTGTAGTAGGCCAGGATTAAATGGGCAGTGTTATGGTATGCAGTACTAACTGGTGGCTTTTTGTTTGTTTTATAGGCATCCTTTATGTTCCCATAGCAGAGGTCGATTGTTTTGTCGCCTCTGGTGGCACATTTGACATACTCTTTGGAGGTTGGAAGTAACTTATTTAGCCTGCAGCCATTGAAATCCCTGAAGATAAGAACAGGGGTGTCTGGGGATGCACTTTCAATCTGATGGACACAAGCAGCTATATAGCCTCTGACGCGCTTGTAACGTTGCCAGAGGGAGGGATGTAAACAATAACAAGGGCCAGCTGGCCAAACTCACGGGAAAGGTACTTGGGTCTGTCACAGCCAGCATCTCCAGATCAGGTTTGCAACAGGATGCTTTCATGCCAGCAGCCCTGCCCCAGTCCTCATTCAGGTACACACACAGTCCACCCCCGTGTTTTGTCTGGCTGCTCACCGGGTCACGGTCCAGTCTAAGTGGGATGCCGAATCTGTCCAGCGCTAGCTCGGGGTCCGCAATCGTGCTCTCCTGTCAGGTTTCAGTGAGGAAGATCAGGCTGGCTTCCTTGTAGATCCACTGGCACGATATGTTTGCCTGTAGTTCATCCAGTTTGTTGCGTAGTGAGCACAAGTTACCGAGCATAATAGAGGGGAGCGGAGGGCTTTTCCGTGTGCCGGTTAGCCGCTTCAGTCTTTGCCTCATGCCGCCTCTCCTGCCTCGCTTCCTCGCTTCCTCCTCGGAGTTTTCCGAGCCCGTTCTCGTGGTAGCTCACCACAGTTGTTCAGGTTCGGTGCAGGGTAATCAACGTACCGCAGGAGCAGCAGATCCTCCCAGTTATACCACACGATCTCGCCTCCGTGCCTCCCAGCCACAGCCAGTACGAGCTCAGCTGTCAGTAGCAGTAGCAGAAGCAGCAGCGCGCACTTCCTCATCGTGAAAAGTTCACTTTACGAGTCATGATCTCACTAAAGTGAGAATGTCCAGCAAGAACAACCATTGATAGATGGGGTGGTATCATTCAAACAAATGCTTATGGACAGGAACACACTTGAAAATACAACAAACGTGCAACAAGACACTTTCCACCTGTTGCCATTACAGCACCAGCACCCCTCCTCCTCCCAGCGCCCCAAACAAATGACTTTGATTAAATATATGGCTTTACTCAGTAATGAAAACATTTCAGCCAAGAATGTAATCATGTAGATTGCCAATATGCATTTAGATCACACAGAAAATAGCCCCCCCCCCCAATATGTGTTCCTGGACAAGAATTAAAAGTTTCATTTTTGTGATTCATATCACCAAATGCCGTGAGACTGGTTCAACAGTACGTATGCATGTATTTCAATATGAAAGTGCATGCATACTGATCATCTACTTGAAACTGTATTCACTCATCAGGCTGGTGCCTATTTATGTTGACATAATGTTTGTTGTACAGTTTGCTGTGTTGTCCTTTTAATACCCTGTTGAGCAATAAAGGGTTGATCACAAAAAGACAGCCATGTCATTTTGTTGTAATTGCAACAATTTCTGAATATTATCAAAATGGAAAAAAAAAAAAAATTCATACTGTTTACAGTACATTTTGTCTCATAAATACAACACACCATGTCATGCAGCCACACAGCCACAATTAGAAAGAATTAGAAGAAACATGAGTGAGTCATGCATTTTTATTATATAAATTACATGAACTGCAACTTAGCTTTTCATGTTTGTCACGCTGATACTTCACTGATGCGGCATACAAACAGTCCCATCACGGCATAAGAACCACACAGTTTCAAGTGATGGAGTATATGTTATGAAAGATTAAATAACTGCTGATCTACCTTCACTTTAACCTTCACTTTTGGTCTTATGTGAGGGACCGAGTGGTCACCGCGACTTGGGATCAGCTTGACTGGATCGGGTTGGAAGAGGTTTTGCAGAAACGAGGTGGAGGTTCAGAGGTTCTTTGCCAGTTCTTCAGTTTGTTTGCAGTTTTAAAGTCACACACCCTCACAACAGGCTGTTGTCAGAGGCTTCTCCCAATTGACAGCCTGGCAGGCACTCTCTCTCCCCTCTCCATGGTCCTCCTTCAATACATCCAGCCCAGACCTAATTAACCAATCCCTGGGCTGGATTAAACCAAAATTCTAGGAGGGGTGTCTGATCATCTTATTAACATTTACAAAAAGATTTTAACAAAATCCCCAGTATCAAGTAAAAATAAATGAAAATATAAATTCAATTATGCACCTAAGATGACCTTCCCCACGAGTCAATTTCTCAGAACATAAATATTTTCGCTAAATGCACAATTGTGTTCCCCTTCACACCATGGACTGCTCCTCCCTGCATCAGCCAGGTGAAATACAGCTTCACCAGCGTGCGCACTCCAGCTGGGCAGAGAGAAGGAGGAGGAAGTTTGTGTGGCGAGTAGTTTTATGGCGTTTCTGCTCGTATGTGGGATGTTACGTCCTCAGGGGGTAGTGGGTACCACACTACCTGCACTCCAGCCGCAGCCACGCCACTCCTTACTTCTGCCACATTCTCCACTGTCCCACACGTGAGAGAGACTCAGTTCTGTATGAGAAGGGCTGTTACCTTCTCACATCTTAATTCTAGTCCAAAGGACTAAACAAGCTTGCTGATTAGATGGTTGGCTGGTGTTGCCCACGCTGAGAGGCATCCCTATTGCTCTCCGACAATTTGACCTCAACCTCCTTTTTTAGGCCGATTCCCTGAGCTGCAGTCAGTTTTGTCACCACTAAATCTTCACATTCAATCAGCAGACAGTTATCAAAAGTCTCACACATCTGAGCATTGAATCAGAAGAGTAGCTGCTGAGTAAGAAATATAAACATATTTTCAACAACAGTTGGACAAAATAAGATATTAGTATGACTGCCAAAACCACCACCAACAGCAAAAATAATAATACCTTGACATTTATAAGAATTAGACTTCAGCACTTCACAGTTTACCCAAACTTACATTTCAACTGCAACATTGAATTTCTTTGATTGCTTGTTCAAACAAAACAAAAACAAAAAAAAACTGTCACACTTTCAAATCAAGTGAGATTTATTTATCTTTACAGAACAGATGAGCTCAGGAAGTTTTAATTGCTCCACGACCAGAAGAAATCAATGTGTCCAACTGCAGTCATGCAGTCATGCTCCAAGGATGTTTGTAAATCTGCAGTTACCTGGTAATGTGTGTCATGTCTCAATGTTGGGGTCTCCTAAAGATTTTAAACGCAATGGCTCTGAAGTGCGAGTGTGCCAGAATAAAACCTATGGGTAAAGGGAAAAGCATATAAAAGTAGAAAAATAATCAATGCAAGTCAAGTTTAACACACTGATTCTGTTAGAAAACATCCAAACTGTACGTGTATAGAGCATTTAAAATCATTTAAAATGGATCTTAAGAGGCACTTTCAAGGTTCAGTGTGGAGTATTGTTTCCGTGAAAACTAGTCTAAAATGATCCAAACCTTTGAATGGAATGGAAAAATCATCAGTGATAATATCTCAAAAACTGTTATTAACATGATATTTACTTAAATTGGTTTCCTAATGTATCAACTGTCACTGGATTGACTGATTCTCGGGTAATTTTCCACCTCACCAGAGTGACCAGTAACCACTTCTACACACTGCACCTTCAGTGACGCCAGGATCTAATATTGTCATTTATGAGACGTAAATCAGACTGAAACCATCCTTTTCTTACCTTGGTGCAGTTCGCGGCTTTCAGCTCCAGGTTGATGAGAGTGACCAGATCCTCTAAAAAACTGGTCTCCTGTCTTCCCTGTGATATATTAAAGGTGCATTAAGGAGTTTGCACCTTTTATATGAAACAACGGCCCCTGCAGGCCTTGGGCGTAACTGCAGCTTAGTGAAATGCTCGTGTCTGTGGCTTGGGTCTCGTACGTGCACGGAAGAGGGGAACTCTTTCCTCGCTCGTTTAGTAGCGCTCGAGTAAAATGTAAGTTTCTTTTGCCTGGTGGGGTCTGTGCTGGAGTTGTGGCAGTGCTAGAAGCCGGTCTTTTCTTACTTTCTGGAAGATCCATCCTCATACTGCTCAGTTGCTGCTCGCTAAGCATCTGGAGTAATGGCGGACAAAACGAAACTTAAAAGGATATCAGGTCAGTGGGAGCGCGCATTACGTCACATCATCTCAAATTCTCAGCAAAAAAATTCTGGTGCCGAACCGGCACTGCAACTTTCAAGTGACAATTTAATGCTGTTAGCGGTACTTACAATGAATATATCAGGGCACATTGTACACACCATTGTTTTTCTATGCGCATAATAAAAACTACATAGGGAATGATGATGAATTAGGCTGTTTCATTCATCTCTGTTGTCTGATTAGTGACGTATATCCAGTTTCCACTCTGGGGCGCAAAAATCTTTGGCCATGGACTCTCGTTGAAAGTTGGGCATGCGCAGTAGCTCCTCTTCAATACAAGAGACAGGGCGATTTGGGGGCGCACATTTCATGCGCCCACAGCTGAATACAAAGGGATTATTATCGTACCACCACCCTCCCGCCATGGGAACCGTTGACATGTAGCAGACAGACAGATCAAGGCACGGAAGTTGGAGACAATAAATTGGAGACGCAGATACCCTAATTAGTCTCTGTGAAGAACACAGAGGCAGTGTAGCTCAAATGGCCAAGAAACGCTGCACACTGGGTCCAGTTGATCTTCAGAGATTAGCTACAGAGGTAAGCTAAATATTGTAAATGGTGTACACCCAATGTTTTTAATACTGCTATATTGTGAGACACACATCTTAAAGCAACACTAAGAAACTTTTCGTTTTCGCTGATTTGGACGGCACCAGTGGACAAAAGCGGTAGTGTTTTGCCTGAAGGAATACTACAGTTCCCATGAGGACTAGCGCGTGGCGTCATAAAATGCTGCTCCCGGTGGCATGCTGTAGGACTGAACTCGCCTACATTTGTTTCCTGTGGCTGTGTGAAGGATGGATAGCGACAAGGTCATGAATCTAATGGTGGCTAAACAATGTTATATCATGATGTGACGCATGCCGTAAAGCAGTCCGCACATTTTGAGTTTTTTAGTGTGCAGGGTTCCTACCACCCTCCTCCTGGAAGTAATGTTCTGAGTTTCATGTACAATGAGGTGGGTATAGTTCAGCCCTGTTTTTATGGAGGTCTCCAACCAAACTGGTCTTGCTTTCAGAGTCTTCGACCACGATCCAGTGCAGGTTGGCCACATGGAGCAGAGTATTGGACATGCGTGCCAGGTCCACTTTCTGCATCAATCTTTTGTATGTAGGAGTGATGGCGTAGATGGTGGGCAGGCTGTCGGACCAGGGCGGAGGCCGAACGTCGACCTGTTTCATGAAGTCCTTGCTCCAGCTCGAGAATAAATTCCTGGAAGTAGAAATCCATCTGGCAGCATCTGCTGAGGAAACAAATTAAAGATGATGAGCTCAAGCATGATGGCAGGTATAGATTTAACATTATGTTCCATTGAACTGCTGCACACTGATCTAACTTAGTTGTATACAGGAGAAAGTATAGCTCAGAGAGATTAAAAGAAACAAACAAAAATCAAACTCAATAAATGTTATCAAACTTCTGTCTTGTTGCCTTCATTTTTAATTCAATGCATGAGAGTTATCATCTCTTGCAAATGTGGACTGCAGAGCTCATTATGTTTCTGGATGAAACAGTTTAATATGCATTGCTGTCTGAGGATGTGCGAATTGCTCTTTTTTATTTTTGTGGAGAGAATATTTAAGCAACAGGGCCAAGTGCAGAGCTTGTCACATTGCAGAGGGGGCAGGGATTTATAGTGGGCCCTAAAAGTCTATTGGCTAAAATCACTTGGTCCCCATTTCTAAAACATTGCATAAGATCAATACCAAAAGCTTACATGAGACCCTCAGCAATAAAATGGCATGTGACAAAGAACCTGGAAGGTTGCAAAGGTGGATTCACCTCATATCCCGTCCTCCACTTACCCACCTTCTACCATGAGTGCTCAATGCACAATACTGAAGGATGAACGTACTACAGTGAAAAATATTACCTTTTTCTACAGTGAGCAATGGTGCGATGGTGCTCTTTAAGGAAACTTGAAGAAGCATTGTTAAAGGCACCACAATGAGCAAAATTTTAAAGATGCTTTTTGTGTTCACCACCTTCGGCATCATATTCTGAGTTGTGCTGTGATCTGTAAAACAAATAGCAAGTGACACGACACACAGTCAGAACATTCCAGTCACAAAGCACTCTGGATAGATAATAAAACCTTTGAGGTTTTACAAAATATTGCACACATTCATTTTGTTTGGTCTGCTTTCACACTGCAATCATTTAACTCACTACACCTAGAACAGTGAAAATAGCAAGATGAGATTACACCTTTCATTCATGGTCTGACGTGAACATTTTTAACTTAACTATTTATTAACTGCATTGCAAGAATACAAAGGAAAACCACTGACAACACTTTCAACATTAGAACTTTGAGATGAGCCACAAAAACAGCATTTAAATCTCCAACATCTTGCCCCATAGTGGCGGCCACCACTACAATAATAATATGTGTGCTTCATTATATCACAATAGGAGGTTTCACACATGCGCACATGAAGCGGACTGTCCCAGAATGTCCCTGAAGTGATCTCAGGTCTGGAGTGAAAGCGCCCGAAGCCGATGACACAGCGCAGGCTCATCAAGATCTTGACAGAAAATATCTTGAAACGTGACAGGCACCTGTACTGGCAAGTGTCCAAGGACATACCATGCTTTACTTTTAATCTTCTTCTTGCCTTGAATCTTCAGGGGATGTTTTGAGTTCCAGGGGCGCCAGACACAATCACAAGGTATCTTGTTTTGGTGTTTTGACCTTCCTTTGCTTGGTTCTCCACTTTTCAGACAGAAGCTGGGTTTGGTGACATCCAACTTGCGTCTCAATCGTCCATAACCCAAATTGTCCACCTTTCGAAAGAGCTCGCACAAACGGTCAGCGTCAGCTTCTGCCCATTGATTTGAAAAGACCATCATCCCTTGGACGTCTTTTGTGGTGGCGGTCTTCTTAATCCTCCAGAGGATCAGGCCTCAGCACGAGCCAGTCAGCAGCAGAGCGATCATCATATATCCAAAAATGTAAACATCCTCAATGTCCTCGATGGATAGGGGTGCCAGGCATGTGACACCCCTCCCCTTCCCCTGGGCGTCCATCACATACCCAGCATGCCCAGTCCCGTACGGACAGGCAGGATCCCCTGCTCCTGTGCTCTTCTTTGAAAAAATCCTACCAATTGCTTAGCCAGCTGATCAATTCCATGGGTGATATTTTGGTTTGTTCGAAAAACCAAGTCAAGTGATTACTCCAGCCAAACAGACGAGACAAGAGTGCAGCAAGCAGAGACAATAGGGAGGCTGAAGCAAGTAGGGAGCGATAGAAAAAGCGTCCGCCTTGTCTGAGAGCCAAAGTGTTTGGGGTCACATTGTCTCTGAGGATCACACTTTTATTTTATTTGAAAATCCGGGCAATGTCCAGAATATAGGGACTGCAAAAATCTTTTTTTTTTTCATGATGTTATAATGCTTGAATTTTTGGGGGGCAATGAAATGCCGACATATTCAGTATAAAGTGGTCGTAATATGAATACTGAATAATAACTGTTCATTCTTCACTTAATTATGATCATAAATCTGTCAGTTTACCTACAGTGTGTGTGAACCTTTGAAACTCACAGAACTGAATTAAACATTAGTAGGAGCAGAAAACTGGTGATGGATGAAAAATGGATATAAGAAAGTTTTTTCAGAAAGTAAATGGTGATCAGTGCTGGTAGTCACAGCAAGTTAGCTTCAGCTAATAGCTAACAGCAGAAAGTCCTATGTAATTAATAAACCAAATGCTCTGTGTTTGACCAATAATACCTGGACGCACACGATAAACCAGGGTTCTCAAACTTTTTCGATCTAGGAATCTTTAAAATGGAGAACATTTTTCAAGGTCCCCTCATAATCCTCATGTACCAAATCATACCAAACAGGAAAAACAATGGCAGCAACATCCTGGTTTTAAAAATATCATTATTATAATATTCGTATTATCATTTCAAAATACTATTGGGGGTCCAGAGACCCCTGGCTAAGAACTGACACTGTAAACATGCTCTTTGTGTGCAAATCTGTTGTTGGACTGAATTACAAAAAAAAACAAAACAAAAAAAAAAAAATTATTGAAACAACAATGAATCATTTCTCAGTCTTTGTTAGCTGTTTGTAAAGTTTTGCGCGTGTGCACTATATCTGCACACATCCTGTGCATCTCCTGGGGGCTAAGTCCCGCCCCCATCCCCAAAACTAGCAACGCTGCTGGTCATAAATGCAACACAACATGTCGTGCAGCCAGACCTGCAGACAGGTAGAACATGCAAACTCCACAAATGAACAAGGCTGAAGCATTGATTTTCATTTTCTTCTCCCAAACAGCACAAAAAGGAAAGGAAGGCAGCCATTGGTGCTTTGGGATGTTCATTAGTGGAACTTTGATATAACCGATAACATTCAGGGTCACATTAATTCTGAGGGTCACATTTTCTTTGATTTGAAACACAATGTTGATATTTATAATAAAAAGTGGAAAGTATGGGACAATCGGTTCGAAAATTGTTATTTTGCATAACAAATTTAGAACATCAGAAAATTATTTCATGACGTTCTAATGCTTGGACCGAGGATCCATCATGCTTTTATGAGGTGAACACTCCTGGTCCAAAAGACAGACATCTTGCAAGTGAAGTAAGTGAAGTTTAAAGCAACACTAAGGAACTTTTCAACCTTAATAAAACATCTTAATATCTTTTGTGATGATACATCGACTTACAACTAGTTGAATGACCCCTCTGTCACGGCCTGAGGGCATCAGTATTGCTTTCACTCGGACTAAGCAGCTGTGAGGAGGGTGGTAGGAATCATGCACACTAAAAAACTCCAAATGTGTGGACTGCTTTATGGCATGCGTCACATCATGATATAACATTGTTTATCCACGATTAGATTCATTACCTCGTCGCTATCCATCCTTCACACAGCCACTGGAAACAAATGTAGGTGAGTTCAGTCTGACAGCATGCCACCGGGAGCAGGATTTTACACGCCACGCGCTAGTCCTCATGGGAACTGTAGTATTTGTTCAGGCAAAACACTACCGCTTTTGTCCACTGGCGCCGCCAAAATCAACGAAAACTGAAAGTTCCTTAGTGTTGCTTTAACTTCTCCATCTCCAAAACAACTGTGATACCAAGATGTTTTTCTAGATCCTAGTAATCTATTTTTTTCATGAACGAATGAATGCATGAGTCAAACTACTCTGATGTCCTTAGAGTCAACAGCTTTCATAAATACACTTTTATCTGAATCACAGTTCTCTGTAGTTTAACCACACAGACCAATATAGAGCAAAGTGTTAGTTCAGACAGGCACGTAGTCAAGTTGCTTGGCCGAGCTCTCACTCACATGCTTATGGGTGGCCTATCATGCAGTCTCACGTCAGGTGATTGGTTCCCCCTCCCAGCCAGATCAGCTGATCTATTTGGTTATTTAGGCCGCCCCAGTCCACCTGAGAGTCTGGCTGTCATCTGCATGCTGCTCATAACCCACCTCCTCCCCAGCTCCTCCTTTGTGTCCTGACTTCCTATGTCACATTATCATTATGCTTGCTCTGTTCCGGGGGTTCTTGCTGCTGCTCTCCCTCTCTCATGCACCTCCAAGTCGGCACTTGGAAGGCAGGGAGGAGTGCTCTCGCTGCCTCAAGTTTTCCCCACAGGCGTGGGGAAGAGGAGGGAGTTCCCAGAACAGAGCCACACTGCCAAAGTTCAATTGCTATGTTAAGCTTGTAATTCCATTGGTCATCGTTACACAGGCATGTAATCGTCCTGTTATCCTAATGCAAGCAGTCAATGCCAGTGAGACTGCACTCCTTTCAGTCACAGAATCTCTGGGGCTGGCAAGAGCTGCTGGTCAGTCCTCTGCCCTCCTGCTGCTGGACTTGTCTGCTGCCTTTGACACCGTGAACCATCAAATCCTCCTCTCCTCACTCTCTGACCTCGGCATCTCAGGTTCTGTCCTGTTGTGGTTCAAGTCCTACCTCACAGGCAGATCCCTCATAGTGTCATGGCGAGGGGAGGTGTCAAGGTCACATGGCCTATCAACAGGGGTCCCTCAGGGGTTGTGCTTGGCCCCTTACTCTTGTCTCTGTACACCACCTCACTTGGTGCAGTGATTCGCTCCCATGGCTTCTCCTACCACTGTTATGCTGACGACACTCAGCTCTTCCTCTCTTTTCCACCTGACGACACCACAGTCTCAGCTTGAATATCAGCATGTCTGGCTGATATCTCCACCTGGATGAAGGAATGCCACCTTCAGCTAAATCTGTCTAAGACTGAACTCATGGTCTGTCCAGCTTGTCCATCTGTCCAGCCTCAGATCAGTGTCCAACTTCACTCGAGCCTACTTGTGCCTACAAACTCAACCAGACACCTGGGTGTCATGATTGATGACCAGCTGACCTTTAAGGTTCACGTGGCCTCAGTTTCTCGGTCTTGTCATTATGCCCTCTACAACATCAGGAAGATCAGACCCTTCCTGACCCAACAGGCCACACAGCTTCTGGTTCAGGCTCTCGTGGTGTCACGTATTGACTACTGCAACTCTCTTCTGGCGGGTCTCCCTGCATGTACAGTCAAACCTCTACAGATGATCCAGAATGCAGCAGCACGTCTGGTCTTCAACCAGCCCAAAAGAGCTCATGTCACTCCCCTGTTCATCTCCCTTCATTGGCTTCCAGTTGCAGCCAGGATCAAATTCAAATCTCTCCTCCTGGCTTACAAAATGCTTACAAGAATGGCTCCGGCCTACCTGGATTCCCTGATCCAGGTCTACTCTCCTTCTCGCCCTCTTCGCTCTGCACGTGAGAGACGTGTGGTGCTTCCAGCCCAGCACGGCTCTAAATCTCTTGCCAGACTCTTCTCCTCTGTTGTTCCCAAATGGTGGAACAAACTACCTAACTCTGTGCGTTCTGCCAAGTCCCTTTCTACTTTCAAGAGACAATTGAAGACTCAATTGTTCAGAGAACACCTCGGGACTTAATCCAACCCCATCTTTGGAGAAGAATAGGTCAGGTGGTCTAAAACCCAGCAAAAGAAGAAAAAAAAGAAAGAGGGGGGGTAGTGGCTCCTCTTCTGCAACTTGATGGCAACTCCCTTGACCAATCGCACTTGAAGCAATTGAAGCATTTACTAATGGTTTCTTCTTATGTCTGTATTCTTGCTTGTGTTGTACATCGCTTTGGACAAAAGTGTCTGCTAAATGAAATTGTAGAATTGTAGAAGTAGTTTTGTTGTTGTCATGCAATAACTGTAACTCCAATTTTTATGCTTTCTGAATTGTAATAAACTTTTGACAAAGTGGTCCTGGCTGAACTAACTTAAACCCTCTTCATAGACACTCAGCATGAAATACCCTGTGCACGATCAATAAAGTCTGTTCTGTTAGTCAATGCTCCAAAGACAAAGAAAATAAAAAAGAATTCAGACCTTAACTGTAAAAACCGAAGCTCCTCAGCATCCACCTGTATACAAGCCGTCCTCTGCCTCGGTTTCCCCTCAGATCACACTGAGAATCAGTGAATGATGGCCGTTGTTCTATTCTGTGTTGGGTGTGGTGTGAATCGAACAATATGACAGTGCTTTTTATTATGTTGTCAAACCTGATTCATCACCTTACTACGTATCAAGTAGATGACATCTTCAGACCCTTGATGAATGAAAAACAAGAAAAAACTCAAATGAACTGTTTGAGGAGCAGGTTCTGATTAAAAGAAACAAAATAAAAAAATATTTTTTTTAATGTCTATTCGTTTGTATAACAGCTGACATATTTTCATTTGAGCAAAATGAGTCAACACAATCAAAGGTAGTAATTATCATAAGTATGGTTTTAGTCATCACAGACCTCCACTGCATAACACACAAAGCTCAGATAACTCTAGTCAGGTCAAACGGAGTGGATCATGTGTCCTATATAATGTTTTGTCACTGATCCAACTGGCTTCATTGATTTGTGCGATTCATCTGAGGAAGGTTACTTATCTCACTCTGTAGCTCAGGGATTAAAACTGTATGTTTTAGTCAGCGTCATCTAATTGAGCAACAGGCCTGTAGTGAACACTTTGGCATGTCTGGTACTCGACGTGTCTGTGAGGTCTGCACCTGCGCCTCGTGAGACCCTTTAAAGCAGAACATTTTTTTTCCTTTGTAATTTCCCCGACAAGTTGAACGGCGCCCCGTAAAAACAAACAAAAGGGAAGGAAGGAAGATTTGATTTTAAAGAGACTACAAAACATAGATGAGGAGAAAATATGCCGTGACAAACAAAAGGAACAAGTCAAATTTAAATTTGACCAAATTTGTGTTTAACTATATGATGTACTAGACACATGTAAAACAGTTCATAAAGATTGAACACATTGAACACATAGACAGTCCATCATAGAGTTTCACAATTAGATGACACAAACATGCACTCACTCTCCTGTCTTCACCTCTGAGTCTGGTTCTGCAGATTTCATTACCTGTTAACAGAGAATTTTTCCTTCCCATCATTTCTTCTGAGTTTTTCTCTGCAAATGTGCCTTGAAAAGACTGTGTTGCATCAGGCACTGAGGGTAATATCAAAAGTCAAGAGTTTCTCAGTAAACTGATGAACACCACATCTACTGACAGCCATAACGTGATAAATCCAGAGAACCATATTAAAAAACATCAATGAAAAAAAAACTTTTTTTTTTTTTTTTTTGCAAAGTTAAATTTTACTGGAAATCATTGAGATTTGTGGTTGTCAATATTGCAGTGCAGGGAAATACAGACGTGTGAAACAGCTTAAAAAACTTAAAAATTCAACAAAGTTGCAAATGTTTTCAGCATCTTGTTTCTTATTGAATGCTGTTAGCCGAATGATTTTAGATTCATATTTGAATAAATGCTCTTCACGGTGAAGAACTGTGCTTTTTGTGTGCTTTTGAAATTATCAGCATAAATGGGGTTATTTTAGATTTTTTGTATTATAAAGTTTTGTGTATTTTACATGTTTTAATGATTGATAAAAATGTTTTGTTATGAAATTAATTTGCACGACAGTGTTTCAGGTGTAAACACATCTTCACTTTAAAAAGGTGTAGTGTTTTAAAAATGATAATTCATATGACAACTCGGACTGGAAGTCATGGCGCTCTGGAGTTTCAAAGAGTTGCGTTTTCCCCCTTTTCCCGATGGAGAAAGAGCATTTTCAGAAAGCTGCGTTTTCATTGACTCGGAGCACTGTTGTTCTGAAATCGGACAACCAAAACTAAACTATAAGGTTCTGGTTTCACTTGAAAATATTCTGGCCAACATGGCCTCAGATTGATTGATATTTTACAAACTGAATTAACTCAATGTATCCAGAATGCTGCCATTGTTTGGACACTATGAACTTATTTTAGATTGACTCAAATGTGCTTATTTTCAGCTTTTTTTTTTTTTTTTTTTTTTTTTTGGGAGGCCATCATGCCATCTAAAGACCTTGAAGTTTCAGAAGCATAAGGTGTTTTGCATAAATGTTTTGCCTCAGCTGTAATCAGTTGTGCTATTGCCAGAATTGCATTGTCTTCGGCAGAATAACCTGTGTTGGGTTGGAGCGCTGCTGCTTTGGCGCAGTGAGGTATCTTCTGCTTGTGGAAGTCTCCTCAGTTTGCCTTGTCAGAGGAACAAGTGGGTCAAAGCGCCCGGGGAGCCTGTGAGCATTTTGACAGACTTCAGGTAAAATTTAGGACAAAGCCGAGCACTGTAATCTCTTTCCTGCAGAAAACCCATTTTTAAAAAGAGAGTGATGAATGTAAAGCAGAGAAGTGTTGCGAAGGCCGTATTTAGGTTGTTATTGTCACTGCGACCAGACACCAGCTGGTGAAAAGGAAGAACATGGCAGAAAGAAAGTTTCAGGAAGCAGAAAATGTCTCAGCCAAGCTGATTGGCCGAGTGTTTTGTTTTGGGTTTTTTGTCCTCCCTGCGTGTCTCGCTGGGCAGCAAACAGTTTGAGTGAATTTTCTCAACACAAAAAGCCTGGAAGGGAAGCTTTTCCAAACCAGCGAACAAACCACTTCCCAGGCCGGGTTGGTATTCTGTACTCGATCCTCTGCTCTTTGTCTTGTGAAATGAAGAGCGGAATGAGAAACAGGCTCAACTTAAAGGTACGCTTCACTCACTGAGGGGTGACTGTGACTCAGACTCTCCTCAGGCTTTCAAAGAAAGACAACAATATAGAATTTCTTGAACTTATTTACATTATGAAAGAGGATTAACGCTGCCAGACTGTTAACAGAGGCGACGGCAGCAACATGAATAAATAACAGAAAAGTTACTTTGAAATAAATAACAGGATGGGAAGAGTGAGCGCGCCCCTCCTTTTATGAAACCTTCGGAGGTCTGGACTTGGTGTCAGCGGCTGGAAGTTCTTTCGGATGTGACAGGTGGAAACGGTCTCCTGTCGCGTCCTCGACACCATTCTCTGCTTTTGAAGTGTCTGCTGCCATCATGCAGAGATCCAAGGAGCTCTCTCAGGCTTTTGGGGGACTTATAAAACTCTTCAGATGATTACAAATATAATATTCCACTGTGCATTTCAAACAGCTGCTGATTCGTTCAAGACTCGGATAAAACCTATGTGCCTGTTGTCATTTAAAACCATTTTTTCTTCAGTCAGCACTAACATTAGGAACATGGAGCATCTGACGTCCGCCAGCTAACTAAAGCAGTGAGCAAACGCCATAATGAATCAACAAATTCTCAGTAACCTGCACAGCACCGTCAGGAACTGAGCAGCGAAGTGACTTTGGGTCAAATCAAAATGATTTGAGAATGTTTGAATGTTGAAGTGACGGTGGATCATCCCTCGCTCCGTCAGAGACCTAGAAGAGAATGAGCGGAAGAAGATGGAGGGACAGATGTCGAAAAACAGCGGGATGCAGGACAAACATGTTACAGACATTCAGTGAACTCACAATTCCAGCTCTATTCTCTGTAGATGTTTTTATTGAATAAATTAGTGTAAAATTGTGTCCCTCTGGTGGTCGTCTTCCAGTCCATCACCTTCTTTCAAAGGCACTGTTTGAAAGATGAACCCAACAATTTACCTGAGGTGGTTTTCAAGACTACACGTGTTCATGTGAAGCATTCCGTTTCAAACACACAGGGGTGTCAGACATAAGGCTCGTGTGCCAAAACCAGCCCGCAAGAGGCTCCAATCCGGCCCACCAGACCACCAAGGAGGCGGTCAGAATTTCAAAGAATCACTGATTTTTGTAAACAAACCCTGAGACGTCAGTGATGCTGCCGTGAATGACGGCCACCTCGTTACCGTCAAACAAGCCTCAAAGCCATGCTGTCAGGGTGAGTTCATCAAAACTCCCATAATGCAACAGTTTCTTGGACATTTCACTGCATTTTGAACCAGATGGTTTCATCAAAATTGGTTTTATGTTGAGATTGTAGTCTTTTTCCATAGTAATTCATTGATTTTTATGTAAATATAGACATTTACATCACATATGCTCTGTATCACAGCAAAGAAGAACTTTATAAATTCAATTTATAGGTGTTGTGGAACTATTTCTGCCCTACTCAAGATGAGTTCAGGCTTTGTGACCCTTGAAAAAAGTGTTTGACACTTTTAGCAGTACTGCAGCTGTTGGCAGAAACGATTTCAGTCAACTGAGACCATCTTGGCCAGAATATCTTCTATAACACAAGTCTGCCAATTTGTACGTATAAATAATGAACATCTAGCATCAGAGCAGTCGCATGATACGCCCGGGTGTTGACAGACATCCAAGTCAGTGAGTCAACTATAAAAAAGGAAAAAACGACACATACATAGAAGTCATGACACTTAAACCACAAGTGAAATCAGTGCAGCTATCAGAAAACAATTGCTGGTGCAGCGGTCCTCAAACAGAAACTCCCCACAGTGCATCTGTTTGCAGAAAGTATTCCTTTCACTGAAGAGTCAGGAGTCCCGGTCGAGCTTATAGATCCGGTCACGTTGAGGAAAATGACACTGCGAAGTCCAGCTGGAGGGTACGGAGACCAAAAGGTCCTTCAAGATCTGAAGTAGGAGGGATGATCCAGCCAGTCTGTGAGGGGAAGCGTCAGCCTCGACTCCAGCATTCATACCGTTGACAGTCAATGTTTTCTTGCAGCAGGCGTGGATGCAGGCAAGGCTTCTGTCTCTGGGCCCGGGAGGGAGACCCCCCCTCCACTGCCCCGGCGCTCCGGGCTCTGCCGTACTGTTCACCGCTCCAGCTGTGGACGCAGGTGAAGTCCAGGTGTCTTCGCCTCAAGGCGATCTGCTCCGTGTTTCCTGCTCCTGAATCCAGAACCTGATCGATCCTGGAAAACAACAGGGAACAAAACGTCAGATCACGTCGTCAACCATCACCCCAATCTCTACTTTCAGGCCCCGTTTACACCAAGTTTCAAGTTTTGATCAGGTTTTTGCTCTCCTGTCTCGAAGCCTCTCAATAGTGTCTGAATGTGCAGAAGGGAAGAGCAGGGCTTTTAGAAAAGGTTTTCAGGTGATTCAAATGTCGCCACTCATCCTGCAGCTATCCCAGCGTCTTCATCCTGGCAGAAATCAAACCTCTGCGAGTCGCCTTTGTTTTCCTCATTCAAACCAGCAGCTGTTTCATCTGACTCCATTTCTTTTCAAACTGGATTTGTAATCACGTCCATTCAGACCGAACCGGGGCAACTGTTAGCACTAAAAGCAGGAAGGTGTGAAACTGAATGACGCTGCGGCAGTGCTGCTGCAGAACGCCGCATCCGAGCTGACATTCAGATGTTTTCCCTGCTTTCATCTTTTTCGGCTCGGCCCAGGGTTATTTTACATCACAGCGTGAATTCTTAATGAACCAACCGGTGCACTACAACCGTCTCCTAAACCGAAACACATGCCGATGTGTTTTGGTTTAGGAGGTTTTGAAAAGCCCACAGTGACAATGAATGAAGAGCTTTGTGTTATTTGATCATATTACATTTCACATAATGATTATTCATGCCTATTTTTTTTTCCAATGATGACAATTCAAGGCATAAAATATTTTTTTATTACTGTTTTACCAATTATCTTCAAATATATCCGAGCTGATTTACTCAAGTTAAAATAAACAGAAGATGAATTGACTGAATAAACGATCGGGCATAAACAATTTATTCATCATCTCTTCTTTGCATCTAACCCACTCCAAAGTTTTAATAAGCCAACTTGGTTTTTTTCAACGTGATCAAGTAAATGTATTTTAAAATGTAACTGCAAAACAGAGAAACTCAAGAGATGATTTGTTACTTGACAATCAGGCCAAGTAGAAAATCTTAAATCCTAAATAAATTGATTAAATTACTTTATTATTAAAAAAGAAAGAAAGAAAGAAAGAAAAGGTTGGTGTCAACAGCTGATCTATAGTCCATAAATGAGATATACTGAACGGCACTAGAGGTTTTTACCTTGAAAATAATAAAGAACTGGAGTAAGTTCTGAAGCTTTGTGTTCCATTTTCCAAGTCATTTACATTTGTGGATTTACTGGTGGCAACACAGTGACCACATTTCTCAATGCGATACTCTGATGGCCACGCACAGCCCGGTTCTGAACACAGTTTTTGCACAGTTTGCACAGTCCTCCACATGAAGCCACAAGCATTTGAAAGAAGACACAGGTCAGGCGTTCATTTCACGGAAGATGTTGTGAGACGCGATGCTTCTCCTGTGGAAACGCACTCATTTGCATTTCTAAACCTGCTTTTACCTGCGTCAGATGAAGTCTGTCATATCTCCACATTGGAGTCGGTAAATCCTTTCTTGCCCTCGTTTACCAGCACCGGCTTCTCGGTCCGCGTGTGCCACACTAATACCTGCAGGTTAAGAAAAACAGCACCCAACAGGAACACAGCCAGCGTGAAGAGACGCTCACACACACACACACACACACGCACAGACACACACATTCAGGAGGCGGTTGCTTCACATTGTTTCCCACCTTGGTGCAGTTGGCCGCTTTAGGCTCCAGGTCGCTGAGAGTGACGAGCTCCTTCAGCAAGCTGCTCTCCTGATAGCCTCCCTTCACGCCGCGCAGCTTGAAGTACGCCTGAGGTTTGGACAGAATGAGGTGCAGGTTCACTGCGAACCCCGCCATGTCGATGGCGAACGGCCGGTGAGGGTCGAACACGGTTTTCCAGCCGTACACTTTGCCCAAGGTGTTCACTTTGGGGGACTCGAACCGCAGGCCGCCCACAAAGGCCACGGGCCAAACGGAGACTTTCTTCGTGGAACGCATCTGGAAGATAGAAGCGCAAATGACTGATTTGAGTCATATGAATCATGACTCGTTTTATTAATTCATTTATTATCAGTACTTTTATTAATTTCTTTGACAATCATAGTGCTTCTCGTGGAACTGTAATAAATAGCCAGCTCGAGCTGTGTCGTGTCTTAACGCTTTTTGTCGATGGACAACCCTTAAAATGGGCAATTTGAAACAAAAGTGGAGTTATATAGAAGCTGTAAAACAAAATATGGCAGAAAACAATATAAGGTGGAAAAAAAAGAAAAGGTCAACTTAATTCAGGAAAATAATTCACACCACAGAAGCGCCACACAGCGGCCTGTCAGGATCTTTCACTGTATTTCGCACAAGAAAATTTCATTAAAATTGGCTTTACGTTGGGGTTGGAGTCATTTTCTGCAGTAAATACCTGGTGATAGACTTATTCTTCATATACACTCTGCACCACAGCAAAGAAAAACTTTAAATATTTGAATGAAAAGTTTAAAAGTAAAGGTTATCATGGCATTATTTTACCAGTCACTGCTTGATGGACTTGGCTTGGATGTGGCCCCCGAACTAAAATCTGTTCAACTCTTTTGATCTAAAGTCATGACAGAAAATACGGCTTCCTCCTCCTGTTCCTTTAACTCTAACAGACTTTATACATTAAACTGAGAATAACTGTCTTTAAATGCTGTTTTGTTTTGGGAAGTCTTGCTTTGTTTCTCTTCTTGTGATTACATGTGCTTGTTATTCTTTGTGGCATGCGCTGAATTGCCTGGAGAAGAGATGAAAGGCTTACATGAAGAGGAAAGATCTGATCTGGACTACTTTTATTACTGTTGAGAGAAAGGCTCCACCCAGTCAGTAGGCAAAGCTAAGTGATTACATAATGGAGGCCAATTTTCAGATTAAGCTGTCTTTGCTGCTTCACTGTGGTTGACAGAGACTTTACAGGAAAGACACTGCTGGTTTGGGCGTTACTCGGTACAGTCGAGGACAAGTCAACAGCTGCACAGCTTCCCAACAAAGAGCCTGTGTTCATCCTGCACTTTGAACCAGGTGTGAAGGGATTGCAGCGTTGATGAATACACACCTTTCACATGTATGAGGACGTTTTGTGCTGAGAATGTGTTACATGCTCCTTTAGAAGTTCTGCTTTTACCTCATGTTATCATGTAATCATCTTTATTACGGTATTTCATTTATTTATTAATGTTGTGTTTTGGGTGTTTGGAGAAAAGAGCTTAAAATAGCACTGGAGCGGACTTTGACCTAACTTGCTGATCAGTTCAATTCAATATTTCCTCACTTTACCTTGTTTAGCCATTTTTTCATTGTTGTAGCTCTTTTATTGTTTATCTGTTGAAGAAATTTCACCCACTACATTGGCCATTGTAGAGATTTTTACCATTTTTTTTTAGGTTTAGTTGTTTTAATCCATTTTTGACTGTACTGTTGGAATGTGTTTCTGTTCTTTGACTGTTTACTGTTCAGAATCAGAGCATTTATAGTCGTATAGTTTCGATAACAACCGCTGCTGGTCCTGTTGTTACTTGTCAAAATGATCATAGTGAAGCATAATCAGGGTTTTCTAACAGAATCAGCTGTTTTACATTGTCATCCTTTCAGTTGTTTGCGGGTTTACAAAATTTTCTTTTTTGATGGTTACGATTCAAACCATTTTACCTGGTTTTACCGTCATTTTTTAAACATTTTTTTTATGATTCTCGCTGTTTAATATATTTTAACTGTTTTACTATTTGTATCTGTTTTGAAGATTCAGCAGTTTCATTAATTTTAACTATCATCTTCTATTTCAGCACCGCATTTTTAGCCATTTCCAGCCATTACTAATTCTTTTACCTTTGTTAGATCTTCATCACAACTCCTCAGCTCAGTAGTTTCTCCGCTGAATGCAGCAGGTGGTCAGTGTAACAAATGAGTGAAGCTAGTTTTCTCTGACAGTTTTTCTTTATTTCTATATCTTCTATCCTTTTTTTACACACATGTCAGATTCACTTGTTCATGCTGTTTCGTATATGTTGCACATGTTATTATAATTCCTTCACCAAGATGGCGTTTACTGATTTTCCTGTTGGTTTGGCCAATGACGATGTCCGCTCCGGTGTTATTTTTAACTCTCGCAGCCTCTAAAAACGCAACTTTTTGAAAATGGCTGGGTAGAACGTTTAGAAAACGCTCCGACTCCGTCACTGTGTAAACGGGTGAAAACGACTCTCGAGGTTCAGACAAGCAAATCAGCCACAGTGAAGGGAAGTTGGTATTCAGTTCAGGTTACATAGTTCAGCTCAGTCTTCTCGTAAATTTATGCAAAAATACCGTGATAAAGAGCCAAGCTGGAGTGACAAACTGCACATCTCCGCGCACGGCAGCGCACTGGGAAGGTCCCGCGGTTAAAACACACAACGCAGTGGTTTGTATAAATTCAAATTAGAATTCAAGCTCAGTGAGTCTAGTTGTTATTTTATCCTGATTTTCTTTTTGAACTTGGCATGCCTTGCTTTTGAGCTCAAGCAATGCATCTTTATTGTTCAGTCAGGTTCCGGGTCTTAAACCGTATTTAGTGCATCCGAACCATCAGTCCCTGGTTCAACTCCTACGTCTTCATTTGGAAAAAATGACATTTTACATCCAGCGCAGGTTAAAAAAAAAAAAAAAAAGGCGGTACTTTAAATTAAGGAGAATCTGATTTTAACGGTGCTTCCAGAAAAGTAAGATTAATGTTACTTTTCTGCTTCAAATACAATTTTTATTATTTTATCTCTCCTTCTTTTAACAACATAATACAAATGAGAAGCGTCTCCTCACCTCCTCAAAAAGCTCCAGGCTGTACGTGTTGTCGTCGTCTCCGAAGTAGACGATCCCGGGCCGGCTGCCGTTCACGCTGAAGGTCTCCCGCAGCCAGCGCAGGGCCAGGTTCCTCTGGATGGTGCCCCGCGGGATTCTGGGGTCCCGGACGTCCCCCCGCGCCTTGTAGTTCCTGGGGGTCTCCACGTTGAGGTGGGTGTAGTTGATCCCGGCGCCGTGGAGCAGGCGGCTCACCAGCGGGGTCCTCCGCTGCGAGTCCTCCACCAGGATCCAGTGCAGGTTGGGCACGTGCAGCAGCGTGTTGGCCACGCGCGTCAGCTCGGCCTTCTGCACCGGCCGGCTGTAGGTGGGGGTGACCACGTGGATGGTGGGCAGCACGTCCGACCAGGGCGGCGGCCGGCTGTACACGTACTCGGTGCGCACCACCTCCACCACGTCCCGGTTCTGAGGGGAGCAGGACTCCCTGAGCGCAAAGGTGCTTCTGGAGTTGGGGGGACCATCACGCCTGACGTCTGGCCCAGAAAAAAAACAAACAAAATATGATTATTAGGCCCCGTTTACACCTTTCAAGACAAAATCATTTAAATCCCAATCTATATTTGGCCCGGTCTTTCTTGACGTTGGTTCCCCCCATTTGTCATTAAAGTCCAGTTTATACTTTTGACGATTGAACAGTCAGTTGATTCTAGAACAGGGGTTCTGCAACCTTTATGACCAAAAGAGCCATTTCTGTGACTTTCCACAATGTCAAGTTGGTCTGGAGCCGGAAAGCACATTTAACCTTTAAAATGAGGCCAATGCTGCTCATGAAGTTTCATATATAGTTTGATGCACAAACAAAAACTTTATCTTATGATGTATTTTAGAAGTTTTAACTACAGTTTAGAATAGTGAACATTTTACCACAGTTAACCTAGCTCTGTATCTGATTTGAGCAGGTTTGTTCCTCTTCTCAAGCTTTTTTTACTGACAATGTTGAAATTGTAGCTGTTTTAAGCTTTTTACCTCTTTTTAGCCAGTTTTCCAGGCATTTTTCGAACCACATTTCATTTTCTTCTTTTAGAAATTCTACAAACGTCATTTTTTAAAGTCATTCTATAATTTTTTTCACCCCATTTCTTGTGGTTTTGCTGTTTTACCCAATTTTACTCGTACCTTTTTTGTATTCCTTTTGAACTAAGAGTGACTAATAATTTTAAAGAATACTGTGGCGTGTTACTATAATAACAATAAGTTAAATGTTTATTCATGTTTCATTTTGTGGAAGCTTCACTGAGCGAACAGAAGGACGAAAGAGCCACATGTGGCTCCAGCGCTGCAGGGTTCAGACCCCTGTTCTCGACTAATCATGACCCATGGTGGATCTGCATGACTTCAGCGTCACTAAGCTCCTGATTTAACTGAATGACTTGAGCTTTAATCCACATGGATACTGGAGACGGAAAGGAGCCTTTCTGAGTTTCATCAGGAAACGTTTATTGTGCGATAAAGCAAAAAAGAACGATTTTGTTTGAATACTGTCAGAGTCAAAACATGAGTCTATGTAAAGGCTGAGCTGCAGGGTATTTGATCAGTTTAGGGATTTAACGTTTAACGTCAGTAAATAGAAAATAGAACAAATCAGATGTTGTGTTTTGTTCCTGCGTGTCAAGTCCAGAGGAGTTAAACTAAAACGTTCCTGAAGCGAGTATAGAGCATTAATTCAAACTGGAGCTTCTGTTACATAATCGTCTCCATGCTGCCACGTGGCTGCAGATAAATACATATGTAGTATAACATACACATGATTACAGTAATTACAGATATAATGAATACATACACCTGCACTGTGCTACTTCAATTAGCTAGGTTCCACTGATTGTGGAAGAGATTATTTTAGGCAGAGGAAAGCAGTACGAATATAGCTGCTATTCATCCCACAATTTGTGCACTCGTAGATGACACACAAAGTTAACAATTTAATGAACAGAAATCATTGCAAAGTTATTTTCCGTTACTGGCTCGAGCGTAAAGACACATAAGAGGAGGTAGGTCAAGGATTTAACTGAAAAAAATTTTGTTAAAAAAAAGTTAGAAACAGTACTATATATGTGGAAACATTTTGCTCTCTAGCAACTTTTCGCCCCGGGCGTCACATTTCCTGTCGCAGCGTACATTCCTTATCTCGCTGAGATAATTCATTAAGCAGCGTAAAGAGTGTGGACTCTGTGGGATTGGAGATGTTATCGGGCATGTATCAGGGCGTCACGTCCCGCCTGCTGCACAACATGTGACATTCTTCCTCCAGGTTAGAAAACGCTGACAGAGATTCGCCTCCTGAGCTCCAGACAAAGGCGGCTTTGTTGCGCGCCACTTAAACAAACATTATTGCAACAAAACCTCCATTATCTGGCAAATCAGAGTTGTTGATCTTCTATTTTTACCCTTTCTTGTGGCAAGCAGAGGAGTGATGGTGCTCTGGTGCCAAACGGTGATGAGCAGCGTCCAAGGCAACACGATCAGAACGATGGCGACGATGTCTCGTCTCTTCGGCATCTCCAGAGTCACACCTGAGACATGACACTACCTGCCAATGTGATGAGACACACAGGAGACAGACGGAGAAGTATCCATCAGATATTTATCAGCTGGGCATTAAGTGGACTTTTAATTAGCTGTTTAATGCAGCGCTGCGCGATCGGGTCTAATACTCTCCAGCAGCCTTCATTTGAATGGCTGCTTTCAGGGTTAAATTTAGCCCTCCTTCTCCAGCCTGTGAATGGACGAGCCGCGTCGTCTAATGGACCGTCACAATACCGCGGGCGCCACGGCCCTGTAGCTGCGAGGCGCTCGGAGGGAGGCCTTCTGATAAGAAGCAGTCTCGGTCTGCCGGAGCCATGTAGGCCAGAGAGGGCTGCGAGCGTCCTCTTTTTATAAATCCTCCTCTGAAAACAGAGTAGTGTACAACACACAACAAACGAAGTCTTGATCTGAAGGAGGCTGCAGGGCGGCTGAAAGGGTCAGGCCCACATGAAATTACAACTGATAAAACTTGCTTGTCGATGCAAATTTCCATTTCTGATTTAGGGCTTATGACTTGAAACAAAGAAAGTTTGTAAAGTCAACACTTTTTAAGGAATCTCCATGTAGAATTATGTATTCTTTATGTCTTATTTGACTGTTCTGTGCCTTGAGATGAGTTTATTTGTAATTGTGACTTGTGGTGACCTGCTGCCACTCCGATCTTTAATATTGCAAACAGAGTGAACTCAGATGCAAGTATTGCATGTGAGTATTGTTATACGGTATAACAATATGATGCTTTGTTTCATTCTGTCACGACAGACGCAGGAGCTTTATCCTCAGCTTCTCTATGCCTTAGTGCTGTGAACTTTAGACCAGGGGTGTGAAACAGGTTTTATGCAGCCTAACTTCATCCCAAGTGGGTCAAACTGGTCAAACAATGTTATGATAACTTTCGAAATTAAAGTTTGAAGTTTTCCTTTGTTGTGATGCAGAGTATATTCACCAAAATGGTTTATGTTCTCGCTAAACCAAACTATTATTACAGAAGATAACTACCGTCTCAGCATAAAGCCAATTTTAATGAAAACCTTTGGGGGGAAATGCAGTGAAACGACCAAAAAACTGTTGCTTTATGCGTGTTTTTTAAAACTCACCTTGACAGCATGGCTTTGAGGTTAATTTACTGTCAATGAGGTCTTTCAGCGCGGCTTCACTGATATCGCAGCTCTTTAGAAATATGTTTTGTTTTTCTCTGAAATTTTTACTTTTTGCTTGGTGGTTGGCCGACCTGGATGGAGACTCTCGCGGGCCGATTCTGTCCCACAGGCCTTATGTATGACTTCGCTGCTGTCAATGTTTCTCTGGTTTCTCACCTTTGTTCATTGCAAACACACGCTTCCATCCCACCGACTGACGCTGCTCTGCTCCGGACGTGTCGACCACATTCAGCCCAGGCTTTTGTCCCTGCAGAGAAAAAAACACACATCTGCTCTAATATTTCTGAACTCATTTGCACGATCACTCTGCACGCCCCCCGTCAGGGATGAGTTTTGATCATTGATAATGAATGATTGGCTCCTTCTGGCCTTCTGCAAGTGGCGCCGATGCTTCACATCCAACATGAAAGCTCGAACTATCCTTTGTTGTGATGAATGACCCGAAGACATTCATGCTCCAGTCCGTTTGTGGCGGACAGGCTCGTTCCAGAGAGGCTTCAGGAAGAAGTACTGGCCGTAGCTTTTCTACACATTCACGTCTCCCTCTTCTGCAGTCCTCACAGAAATCTGTGATCCACTCGCCGCGCCTTTGTTTCCCTCCATTCAGGCCTCCCTCCTTGAAACAGCTCCTCCGACGGTTAATCACAAGTCTTTAGACATAATTAATCCTCGATTAGAAAGGATCAACCTCAGCCTGAGATCAAAGGTCGAGACAGCTAATTAACACTCCGGGATTGGATTCATGGGGCCATGTTCAAACAGCGTGTCATTCACGCAGACGGGCTGATTATCACCGCCCGCCAGGCCGACGAGCTGCGAATCCGTCCGCCTCCTCTTCATTTTTTAAGTCATGGTCAACCACAGGCAAACGATCCTGAGCTATGAGGTGGAAAACAGAAAGGCGGAGCGGCCTCGCATGCTCCCTGTATCTCTGAAATAAATTAACAGAGAGGAAAATGGAGCGTTGAGGGCATTTTCACTCCTTCACCGCTGACTTTTTCCACCACACCAGATTCTTTCCTCCACGGTTGGGGGCAGCCTTGGTTCTTCAAGGACATATCACCACGTAGGCAGGGGAATGGAAAGTTTACAATCACCAGTTAACCTGAATTAGATTGAGGACAAACCCTGAAGGAAACCAGACATAAAAAAAAATCTTTAGAAAGTATTTTTCACAGTTGAGATATTCGCTGAATAAAAAGTATTTTCTTTCTTCTCTATTTTGAGTGCTAGGATCAGTAACACGTTTCAGTCCTGACCCAGAAAAACCTGCTAATTTGAAATGAGAAAGAGAAGACGAGCTAGGCTGAGTTCCTACAGGTGTTCTGCAGGGAAACAGCGATCCACGTCAATCAGACGGCGTCTCCAGGTCAGAGATCCTCGCTGTGCAGCAGCTGTCTCAGTGTCTGTGTGCAAAGTAACATCTCGTAGAATTTAAGCTGTGTTTATGTGTTTTCATACTGAGAGAGGATAACTGTACTGCGGATGGGAGAAGACGATCGAGGGACGACTGCATTTCCATGGTGGCTCGCAGCACAGTGAAACCGTTAAAGCAAAATCATCCTGTGTAAAGCCAGGGGCTCTAAGCATGAACCTGCATGTCTCATTTAATTCCTGCTGTGGTTTCCCTTCGAAGGTTAAAAAAAAAGAAGAAAAAAAAAGCCACACCGAGAACGATTACATGATTCTGTTATGTAATGTGAACCAACAGGGAGCGTTACATTTCCTGTCTGGGAACTTGAGCAGATCCAGTAAAATGAGTCGAAACTGACAATGAACTTGTCAAGTGAGGCGAAGCCAATCACGTTATGGCATTCGTAAAAGCTCCAGTCGTACATGTGACTGCTGACGTACAGCATACAGTATGCAGTAATTACCAGTTTCAACACGGCACCTTGAAGTCTTTCCTGGAGTCGTGTAGCTGTGAAAACCTGTTTACAAACTTTGGGCTTGATCGACGAAATGCTGCAGCCATAAAAAAAAAAAAGTGGAAAAACTTGATATTGTTCTTATAGTTCTGGAAGCAAAGAAAAAAAATAACAAAACAAAACAAATAACTGTTGATTTATCATGTTTGCCTGAGTGGATATGGAAAATCATGCTTGTGTTCCAGATCAAAATAACCAAAAAACAGAAACAGAGACAAGGCAACGTGTGATGTCTGTTTAAAGAGCAGAAACGCTCCAAACGGTGCAGTTAGCATGCCAGGCCACGTTTCCACTGCTGTTGAAGAGAAATTGCAATTCCAGGTGACTGTCACGTCTAAAACTACCAAGTCCCGGAGAATGTAAAATGTAACGCAAGTTTTCCAACGTCAGTGGAAAACTTTGCCGTGAAAATGGAACCGAAAAAACAAATCTTTTTCCATCATTCATGTACCGGTCATGTGTTTTTGTGGTGTTTCAATCCAGCTATTATTATTCAAAATGATCAAAAACAGTGACAATAAACGTTCATGGAAGTGCTAGAAATAAAAAAAAAAGGCTGCCCCAAGGAGGCGGGTCTTAGCAGCGATTCCACCAATCACTGAGGAGCAATTAAAAGAACGACATCAATCTGATTGTCTGATGGGGTGAATTTAAGGTCGCTTGTTTCTATCTGGTTTATAAACGCACTTAAATTAAAGAATGATGAGGCGCCCCACCTTAAAAATTCACCACCAGGACACAAATACATGGCAGCGGATGAAAAAGTAAGATATTTTTTTGGGGGCGATGAAGACACAGAATTTTTTCTGGAGTTAATAAAAGAAGCAAACATTAATTTTTGAGGGTGTCGTTTGTTTTGTGGCAGAGATGCTCTCTGATGATGCTATCTCATGGCGCACTCTCCTCTCGCAAAATATCATAAAATAATAAATGGAAACGAGCATAAAGTCACATTTTGAAACATCTGTGGCTCCTCTCCTGTTGATGTGCTTCACCTGTGCCGGAGTGTGTGACTGCAGTCACCTGCTGCGAGATTTGTTTGTCAGACCGTCTTGTCTTCATGCCAAGTCTCATAGTGTTAGTGTCTGGTGTTTCTGCATAGCTCCTGCTTCTCTGCTCGCTGCTGCTGCAGTTTTTAATTCAGTTCCAGATTCCATAGCAGACTCCCCCTTTGATCGGTTTTTGAACTTTGAATTTTGGTGTTTTTGGATTATTAGTTTTGGTTTCTGGACAATGAAATGAGTGCCTGGCTTCATGCTCCTCCTCGCACATTCCTCCCTCGAACGTGGCAGTTCTCGTACAAAAAAACAGATGACGGTCCTTCTGCGTGACTGCAGGAAGCAGAGAATAACAGGGGTCGTGCAAACGGACTGTTCTGATGGGACTCTCAATGAAACGCCACGAGCCGAGAAAGCTCTCATGAGCTGCTGGCCCTTGATTGTTTAGGTTTTTTTTTTCCAACTCTGCGAGGCACTAAAGCTGAGTCCGTACACATGGTTTTGCACGGGAAGGGAGGGGGGGGGGGGGGGGGCCTACTTGCTAATGACCTCCACAGGGGGTAGATGAGTCAGTATACAAACATGGCAAATCCCACAAATGAACAGGGGAAGTGGATTTTCACTGCAAAGGCTCAACCCCACAGTTTTTACAGAGTTTTTTTTTTTTTTTTCTGGGGTATTTTTTTATGAATATATTCATGTTTGATCAGCCACAGTGCAGCATTGTTTCCCTCAAGTCGGCTGTAAACATGCCTCCTGTACTGTACGAGAGCACCGAACCAGATCGCCCAGTGGAGAGGCGCCTGTCGACGCAGCAGCCAGCAACAAAAGGGGGAATAATTTGGTTGAGTTATACGCATCGGACCTCTCTGCACTCCGGCCAGGCATTAACGCTCTACTGTCATATTTCATATGGCTGTGATGTTGGGCGGTTTGAACAACTCATTTCAGTTCAGCGGCCACCTTCAGCCTGGTGAACGACAGCATAACGAATAACTGAACCAAGCTCAATTAAAATATAAACTTTACATTTAAACTGGCTCTCTGTACCGTGTTGCCAGTTTATACCTGGATACATTCTTCACCCATATTTGAACAAGCAAGTTACTGAATCTGTTTTTTTTTTATATTATTTTAATGTTTTGTCTTGTCTATACTCCATTTCTTGCATCATTGTTGCATTGCCTGCTCTGCGTGGCTTTTTAATTGAAATGCATTTCTCTGAATCTGAATCCGTCCCTCCAGAGCTGGAGAACCTCAGCTTGCTCATGTGAACATCATGTATCTGACACGCTGTGTGTTCGCATTCGAGCTCTAGTCCAAGCTGATCTTTCCAGTGCAGCATGTAAAGCAGACTGAGTCCACTTTATATTTCCTCAACAGGAGACAACAGAGAAGCTTGGATTTTCAGAGTTGGGGGAAGTGGAAATAGCATTACATGGTTAAAAATAGCCAGGTGTGATAAGATAATAGCTGTTGCATAGTTCCATAAATAATGCTTTGGCTTGATTTGCTATTTCTAAAGCTTCCACACTACTTAACAAGGGTGTGTGCAATTGTTTAACAAAGTGGAAAGATGGTGTTAAGGTTGGAATTCGTTCAGGTTTTTCAAGTTTTTCTGAAAAAGCTTTACTCCAGGGAGAAACTGTAAAACTTATTTTATTTGTCCTGAGTAATGAGATGTATTTTTTAATTTTTTTTGTATAGAGGGTAATTATCTGGATGCATTATATGCTCGTGTTTGCCAAAAGTGATTAGATTAAGCACTAATCACAAACGGAGGCGGATGTGTTGGTGTTATCAAACATATCAGAGTGTTGAATCGAATAATTCTGAATTTGGCATGAAAAAAGAAAAAAGTTAAAGCTGCAGATAAGAAAACAGACCTTAGCTAGGACAGAAAGTCTGTAAATACAAGTTGTGGGGAGCCAGCTGACAAAATGCTTCTCAATTTTCACCTACATCAAAAAACAGAAGCAGTCCTAAATAATCCGCCACTTTCATACATTAAGTGTCTTTTATGGATCTGCTCCACACGGCTGACATTCATAAAGCTAAACACACATTCTGCAACACGAACCCTGCAATAATGTTCTCAGCTTAATGCAACACAATGCTTTCCTTATCAACCAAGAATTCACAATCACTTTGAAGGATTTGTGAAAACATCTACAAGAGTTCCACATCAATAGCGGTGCTGAATGCGGAGCCTGTGAAGCCGTGTTTGGTTTGAGCTCTTCAGTTTGTGTTGATGTTAGACTTCAATCGCGCTTTAACTGCACCGCGGTTCATTTGCAAGCAGCCGACGTACCAGCGCGAAGACGTTACTGTTATGATGTTTTCGCACATAAAACCCTCGCGCTGCCCTCCGTTCATCCACAGGTTTGATTGAAACTGCAGGACGGAGCTTCATCGTTGTCCCGCTCTGCAGAGAGAAGCTTCAGGCAGCGCCAGAAAACTTTATTTTAACTTTTATTCTTCCATCGCATTTTTTTTAGACACTGCTCTTATATAATTTTGCACCAGGTTTCATCAAAATTGACGTTAGGTTGAGAGTGTAGTAATTTAGGTTTATTCTTGCTCTAACAGACGACACTATGTCGGGTTCCTTTCACAACAAGTTGCTCACACTTCCTCACAGTTCCCGTCCCTGGAATCTGATCGCAGCCTTTGTGGCTCCGTGGTTGAAGGTGTTACTCTGTGAAAGAGGCTTTTCTGGAAAATGAGTCGAGTCTTTCGATGAACAGAGGAAAACTCGAGCGTTAAGATCAATAACAAGAGACCAGATCAGAAACGACAGACCTGGCCTGGATCGGAGGGGCAGCAGTGGAGGGAGGACTGAGAGAGATGCGGCCGGCCGCGAGATCGAAAGCGGCCGTCACCAGCGTCTTTAAAATGTGTGACGCATCCTGCCACATCTATAAATAGTTCTCTCCTGGTATCAGACCAAATCCATACTAATGTTGTTTGTGTTAATGACAGTGGAATGGCAGGGGCTGCCAGGCAGATCCAGAATGAAGGCAGGGTGACGAAAGATCCTCCACTGGAAGGGTAACAAGCACACAATGAGCTGTAAAATGAAATGGGATTCAGATCAGTGGCCGACAGTACCTTTGCATGTTTCCATGTGTTTGATACCCGACCCCGTCCGTGGCGCTCAAATCGTCCGACCTCTCGCCTCTCTCATCCTTCAGGAAAGCGTCAGACAGATGAGAAGTCGCTTCGCGGTGCATTGTTATCAAAATCAGAGATGATGAGTGAGAATAAAGTGTTTTATCTCAACAGTCCTGACACAGAGAGGTGCTGTGAAGCCATCAATCCTCATGCAGTGCAGGTTTCTGCGGCTGACAGACAGCTGCAGGTAATCTGATGCATCGCTCTCTCTGCTTTTTGATGTTCTTATGTTTGCACTCATCCCTTTCAACTGGTTTGAAGTGTAAAAGTTGAGCCGGGCGCCTTGATCTCCGGATGGTTTGGAATTCTAATACAGAGCTGCTGGGGGATTTTAAGGCTGAAGAGTTTCACACTTCGCTACCTTTCCGTCTCTGCTGCAGAGGAAACTTTGAGTTTTGCTGTGTTTTGTATCTACCGTGCGAGGGGAATGTTTCTAGACGCTGTAATCAATGTCAAGTGAAGAATTCTCCTAAATTAGAAGAGGAAAAGAGGGATACTTACAGAGATGAATGATGGTGCACAGATCTATGGCTGTGATGAAGCGGCGGATCCCTCAAGGTCTCTCGCTCCGGGCTTGAGACACTCGCGAGCAGCAGAGTCGGGGTGACAACTGGCGGATTCGCTTGGCGGCATCCGGCGGGTGCCATCCAATCCTCGGGTAGGGTCGCGTCCTCAGTGCCAGCCCCTGCGGAGACAGAGGAGGTCATCCCTCTGGAAGAATGCCGCTTCTCATTGCAAAAACAAAGGCTGGGATTGTCAAAGCTGATGGCAAAGGGACGGGGCGGAGGGGCGGCCATGGCCGGAGGGCTCGGGACAATAGAATAAATCACATAAAAAATGTCACAGCCCGGCAAGTGGAATTCTTCCTTGGGGATGAAGCGAGATCTGAAAAATGGAGAGAGCCATGCAGAACACGGGGGCTGTTTATCTGAGGCATAAACAGTTGGTCACATGGCCCACCCGGCAGCCGGTTGGGGCATCTCTATTCATTTTGCTTCCATTTGCTGACAGGCATTTGAAAGGGAAGCACTTTGAATGGACTCCTGTGCCTGAAAATTCTCATGGGCTAAAAATATGCCTCTAATCTAAAGAAGTCTGCAAATGGAAAGGAGGCAGTTTCAAGATAGATAGATAGATAGATAGATAGATAGATAGATATATAGATAGGTAGGTAGGTAGGTAGATAGATAGATAAGGTGCATACAGCTGCTCACTGAAGCTCTTCGTCTCAGTATTTTTCAATATTCAAATCACAGTATGGCTTGAAATAAATAAAACCAAAACTTGATACCTAAATGCAGCGAGATGTGCACTTTCAAATAAAATTACTTAATACTGCACTTAAATGTGTATGTGCGTTACAATTAGTACATCTGTATTACGTCTGGTTTCTCTTGTGTCGCACATTGAAAAAAAAAAAAAAAAAAACTTCCGGATGTCATTTCTCATACTCAAGTCGAAATACACACACATCGTTTCACATGCACGCACAAGTCATTTTGTTTAAATAATGGCTCCATTCAGCCGGTTCCTCGCAGTTTGAGCCGCACAAAGTGAGCGACTGTTGGAGCGAGGCTCATCTCACGGTTCCTAAAGTACAAAACATGTGGCCTGCTCTTTGTTTCTGCGATTTTCCTCATTAAAATGGAACAAAATGGATGGAAGGAACAGAATATTCACATCGCTTACAGTCTGCAGGAACATTACAACAGGAACGCACTAATGACAAGAACACTCGGACAAGAAAACTGTCTTTGTTCTGTGTTTAATCTGTGTTAAAAATCTCTGTTTTCTTTTAAATTGTTTGCTTGGTGGTTTTATGGGAAAGACTGGAGCCTCTTGCAGGCCGGCTTTGGCCCACGGGCCTCATGTTTGACAAACCTCTTGTAAACATTTCTGTCACATAAACTCTGCACAACAACCAAGAAAGGTTTTAAAGCTTAAATGAATTAATCTGCCATTAGTTCATGCAGTCAGACTTCATAATGAGTTCACTGAAGATGTGCATATGAACAACCTCGCTGTGAAAAGAAAAACTCTTTTATTGCTCTGATCTCGACACATTTTGATGCAAGCAGCAGGTCCAGAGGGGATCATCTGTCATCAGACTCACTTTAAATCCATCAAATTCGACAAACTGTGAGCACCTGCTGGGTTAACCTGAATTAAACTGAAGCGTTATTCTTATTTAGGCCACCTGTTATAAAAGAATCCAACTTCTTGCTTTGATAATTCTCCCTGAGGTGAGAAATGCTACTCAGAGTTTGACAGATGGGTGATTAATGAAACGCTGGTGCAAATTCAAAGGTGCCACATATAGCAGGAGGTGTAGGTGTGCTATTAAAATGCAAATCATTAGTCTCACATTCAATTAGGAGTTTCTCTCAACGGCTGTAGCAATGTTGATATGTGATGTGATGAAAACACCGTGAAGCGCAGATCCACTCATTTCCACCGCGGTGGGTCTTTTGGAAATTATCTGGGTGATAATTAGAAGCTTTTCGCAGCCGCGGCTCTGGAAGTGTCACCTCTCACCCGCTTTGTGTTTCAGAGCCTCACATCGATGCTTACAGGGATTAAAAAAACAACACTGTCCTCGACAGGAAGGGTCGAGCGGCTCTGAGAAGGGAACTCGCATTTCTTCATTTTCACGTACTTTGTGGCATTTGGCGGTTTTCCTGAAGGCATCACTCTCTGTAACTGATCACTGATCAGCTGTCCTGCCAGATATTGACTAAGTTAATACTTAGTTTTATGTGTTTTCACAGCATTTTTCACACAGTGAAAAAACATTGTTTAGGGGCAGACACAAATACGGACTTCCATACGGACAGATGATGAAGTTGGATCGTAATTACGGTGATTGTGATCTCTAAAACTACCAAGTCCAGGAGAATCTGAACCGGGAGTCACGACACGCTGCAGGAAAACCTTGTTCTTGTTGTCCATCTGCTGGTTCTCCATGGCTCTGCTTCTCTTTCCCAGTGTCAGCGTTTCAGAAACAGAGTGATAGCATTTTCTCTTTCAGTAGCTGTGTTTCCATTGAACCTAGAAACGCACAAAACCTAAATGTCCTAATGAAAAGCTGGTAAAGGAAACATTTTAAAAAACCTCCCAAATATCTCTAAAAAGTTTTCAGGCTCTCAAGAGGTGGATTTTCAGGCGAGATGATGAAAAAGTGTATTGCTAAAGTGTAATGGAAAATTTTTTTTTCATTTGCGTCTACAAGTCAGTGGACGTGATGTTTGACGTTACAGACCAGGGTTGCCAGATTGTGCAGGTTTCTTCTTTTGAACACGCTCGCCCGACTTCCCTCCATTCTCACTCTCACACCCGCTGCAGAAGATGAGCTTGTATTCCCAGCATGCCCTGGTTTGTCAAGAGGATACTCTGCAGTGTTAATTTATCTGCAGCCGCTTTGCATATGGTGGTGACGGGAGCATCTCCGATCACAAATCCAAGACCAGGACATCAAAAGGACACTTTGTTTCAGAAAGTGCAGCATGTAATGCTTGAGAAACTGATCTTCTTTGGGATATTAGTTAAAAAAAACAACAACAAAAAAAACAACTGTGGCCAGTGAGGGCTAAATAATTTACCGTGTGGGTTTTATGTAATTACGGCTTTGTACAGAGAAGATGTTTACAAGTACAGACGGTGTGAAGTCTAACATTTCAGAGAACGTGCTAATGAGAAGCGGATCGCGCTGTGCCAGCAGTGCTTTTCACAGCTCAGACAGAGAAAATGTTCCCACTTTCAGCACCGTTCGCATTTTCACCGGCTCCTCTCATCGGTTTGATTACAAAAACATCTCCAGAATCACATCCAGCCAGCAGCAGCTGTGAGACACTGCCTCATATCCGTTCCATTGCTTAGAAAAGCAACTTTTTAAAAGAGTAATGCATCAGTGACATTACTTTTTTGGAATACTGGGGGGAAAATATAAATTTTCCTCTATTCATTGATTATAAGACTATTTAAAAAAAATCTATGTGACTGCAGGCTTCGGGTTCCTTCTTTCAAGTTTTCCTGAAAAACGTCCAAAATTGTTGAGACAAAAATGTGTAGAGATGGATGTGAAGTAATAGCAAGAACATGGACCTTTTGGTCTTTTGTCCAGCCCACCGTGTGTGTGAAGTCCGTGATCAAAATGTCTTGTTATCCCAGTTTATGGAGAATTTCTCTGATTTCCAGAAAATGTCAATACTCTGAATACTTTGCTTTCTTGTATCTCTTTCAAAATGAAGATATTTTCATGGAATTACATGAAAAGATGTCTACTGTTACATTTACCAAATACATTATGGTTCAATCTACACCCCTCCAGGCAGCTGGTCTGTTTTCACATTCCCTCCGGTCATGGTTAAAGCCGTGCCTCGTCAAGGCGCTGAGCAGAAACCTCAATGACAATCAAATGCGTCTGCAGCTGCTGGCGCACATCCAGAAAAGTGAACACATTGCCTGTACTGTACCTAATCTGCTCACCGGTGGCCTCCTTTTCCAGAAGTAACTGGAAACGGATACAAACAAGAAGCCAAAAGATGCTGAAAAAAAAATATTAAAAAGCTCCAAATCCACTTGGCAAGCAGCACCTCAGAGACTGCAGACACTCCAGGCATTAATCCAAGCAAATCGTCCTTACATGTCAATTTTGTTTAATGTCAAAATGCTGGAGAACAAACTAATGAGCATCAAAAATAGTAACCAAACTTACTGTGGATTCAAACTCACCACGGACACAGAAATGAAGTGACGTGTTCTGTCTTTACATAACCTTTGACTTTCAGCCTTTGATGGATTTCTAGATTCATTAAAAGAAACGTGGCATTCCGATTGTTATCAGCTCTGATTTATTCATCACGGCTAGCAGAAAGAGTGAGAAGTCTTGATGTGCTGTCCTGGAAAAATCACAAAAAAACCCCATCAAATCTGGCTCGGTGACATTCACAATGAGCAGGTGGGGTAAAAACCCTGCGCCCCGCTTTGCTTCACGCATGAAGAGGCTCATCTCACGGCAGTAGAAGCTACATCCATCTGCAAAGTTATTCGATCATCACATTCAGATTGCATTGTCATCTGAAAGTATGTGTGAAGGTCCCCAGTTCCAGTCTGAGCTGCTGAGCCTTCAGTATCTCTCTATGTATGAGTTTTCTCTGGTTTTCTTCCACCGTTTCAAAACAGATATTCCAGGTTCAATCGTGACTCGTGATCTCGACATCCAAAATATGTACTGGTAATACTGTGATTTTGTGTCGTCATGCGGAAAATCTGAAACTGCTTTTTCTTAAACTTCAGCTCTCCAGGATACTGCTTTCTAAAACTTTCATTTTCAGTTACTTCGAGTAGAAGTCAAGGTGCAACAAAAGTTCACCATTTTCCCTTGAATGTGTTTGAAAGAGACATTAATGGAAAACCATGGGTGACCTGCAGGCAGTATATAAATAAGGCCTTGTTGTATGAGAATAAACTGCCTGAAACAGAATCGTTCTGATGCTTCTGTTCCTCATGGAGCCAGTGTGTAAAGGTGCAAAATGAAATGTGACACCATAGAGTTGGACATATGTGGAGAATGTCAGGAGAAATGTTGAAAGACATGGGATTTAGAAGAAAAAAAAAAAAACTCAAATCTGGAGATGATCTGTTCTAAAGTGAAGAAAGAGACGAAAAACAGAAGTGACTCAGAAAAGATTACAGAAACCTGTGAAAATGTCTCGATAATAAAGGCTGCAAACAAAAGTTGTGGCGAGCCAGCTGCAGAAATGCCTCGAACCACAATAACAGCAGCAGCTGGTGAAGGTGGAACTGATTTGAATCATCTGTTAAATGTGTGAAAAACAGACACAAACACTGAAAACATTTACAGACAATGAACATTAATTCATCAGAACAAACTTCCTATTATTTCGTTTTATCGGGTAAATATAGCAACCGCCATAATAACTCCCAGCAATTTGGTCCATTCTGAGTGAAATTACTGTGTAATAATGTGATAATTTGCAAATAAGGTTATAGAACAGTAAAACAATTCTTACAACCACAGTTGATTTTCTGTCACGAATATCTTGCCCAAAATAATTGTGAACAGTGATATTAATGCACTGATCATCAAAATATGCTTCCCAAGTTTTCAGTTTTCACTAAAAAAAAACATACTGCAATCACTTTATGGAACATTTTGTAGGGAAAAATATATATTTACTGTACTTTTCTTATAAGTGACTGTTTTATTTAAAGTATAAACTAATTCTTCAGTCTGGTTGGCACTGTGGTGGGGAAAAATGAGCTTTTTCTGGGCTATCTTAAGTTAAAGTCAAGATAACAATGAAAAAGAATATAAAAGAAACCAAACAATACTGTTTTCATGGGATTGTACTTTAACAGGTGAGGGCAACAGTTTTCTGAACTCTCATATATAAGGATGCTGACAATTATCCCGGTCAGCAATCATCCCGAAAAATCAATCTCTCGCGTTTCCATCGTGGAGGATATAATCGTACATCATCCCGCTTCAATGCAGTCTGTGTCCCCAGTTAATGAATTTTGATGACCATCATAACCACAAGGCTTATTTTTGAAAAGCAAACGTTAAAAAATCTGCATTTAATTCGAAGATATGCAGCCTCTTTATGCATTCCTGCAATACCAGCTACACTTTTTACATTTTTACTACACAAGGTGAAGTGTTTTTTTTTTTTTTATGCAACTCTTTAAAGGAATAATTTACATATCATTTCTAACCCCGAGGTAATCAGCATTCATCAAAATTCATCTCTTATCGTCGTGTCCATTCTCTAAATTACAGCAACAATCAAGTAATCAGAGTGTTGGGATGCTTATATGAGCGTACCGCAGAATTCAGACCTGCAGCCGGGGGCGAGCAACAATCAGTCCCATCAGAGATCAGTGTGTACATGAAGCGTGATATTCTGCTGGGCATGTAATTAGCCTAATCCAATTATTCTCATGATCAAAGTGAGAAACAACAAGTCAGTGTGAGTCGTCACAGCTAATGAAGCAGCCGCATGGAAGTCACATCAGAATATTCCTCAAATCAAGGAGAGATCAATGCAGCCGAGGAGCGATCGCCCATCAACAGAACGACCTTCTCTTTTGGTTTATTTCATGTTCACACTACACATTCAGAGTTCAAAACAATCAGAATACAAAACGCATTTGGAAAAATGTATATATTCATGTGTCTGCGACGTTGTCATTAAATTGGAATGCATTTGCATTCCGTAACATTTGGCTGATTGAAAACACTGTGTTCCCCCCCGCAGAGGCAGCTTTAACTTCCAGAGCGAGTAAATATGAAGCGAAGCTCCACAAACAATCAGCACATACAATCAGGAAGGAAGCGAACGCATGACCTTGACTCAATTATCACACATCCAGCACCAGCAGATTCCTTTCTGTACCGCGGCGTTCTACGCTCTGCCACTCATCCTGATTAAACACACACACACACATACACAAATACACACACACACACACACACACACACACACACTACATACATTAGCTTGTTTACTAAGTCTCTCAGTTGTAGAGACTGTTTTTCCCGGGGGGAAGTGGAGAAACTTTTAAAGTAGTGCAGCAAGTTTTAAGTAGTTCAGTCTTAATCAGAATGGGAACATTTGGATGAAGACAAACATGCATGCACGGCCGCACACACACACACACACACACACACACGCACACGTTTTATCAGCTCTCCTCCGCTGTTTGATACTGATGGCGGGTCTTTGTCCCTCCCGCTACGTCCCGCATTGCATTTCTTTGTTTGTGCACAATTGTGAAATATGAAGCACATTCCTCCGGCTCCAGTTTGAAGTCTCATCTGATCGTGAACCACTGCTCAATACTTTATATTGTGCTGTGGGCGAAAATCTGAAGATCTCCAGCTCTTGCTGGATTCCTGACTGACATTTTGGATGCAGTCAGACATTCACGCTCCTGTTAGATCCCATTTTCTGTTTAATGATGGAGGCTGACATCCAAAGTTTTCTTTTTAATGTTGAAACAGCATCAAATAATCATGAGTCAAACTGCACACGGCCAGTTATTCACAGTGTGTGTGAGACCTAAATGATGGACTAACAGTGAGATAGTCACACTAAAGCACTAGAGTGTTTCCTCTTTCATTGTTAAAGAAGATAAAGAAAGTGGCAATTAGTATATTAATGTCCCACAGACATCGTAATGTTTTAAACTACCTGCACGGCACTTTTTAAATCTGTGAATCTACAACAAAGACTCACAGATTTGACAGTTTATAGGAGCGGTGTGGTTGGAAAAATGGATGCAGACTGTGCAAACTGAGCCGGTGGGCGACAGCACCATCCTTATGTTGTTTTATCAGGATGTGTGAACATATGCAGTGTGAAATGTGTTGCAATGGCTTTAATTCCATCACTCGCCAGCACATGCGTGAATACACATTCTCCAGAGAGTCAATCAATATGTCTCCATGGCACATGTGCCAAGGATTGTGTTTATAACACTGCAACATCACACATTTCTGTACAATCAACACTAATTGGAGAAAAAAAAGTGTTCATCCAGTGATGGAATGATTAAAAATAAATAGAAGGGATCTCAATCTATGGGGCTGATCTACTAAAAGGGTCGGACTGGATTGTGTCTGACAAATGTTGAAGAACACACACTCTAAATTCATAAATATAGAGTTTTAAATAAAATACGGACACATATAATAGTAAATCACCTGCAAATCACGTCCATATTGAACCTGTTGATCTGTTTCTGTGAACATGCACTTCAGCAGACTTTATTCTAAATCTCAGTAAATTGACAACACGAAGGTCCAAAGACGCAAATATTTCACATTCTCAGTCAACGCAAAGAAACTTTACAGCAGAGGAGGCTCACATTTAGCATTTCACTCTTCACTGTGCGACTGAGGACCCGGCTGAACTTTCCTCTGAAGCTTCGGCGGCTTCAGTGCCGGTCCGTTAATGTCTGATCATCTCAGAACAAAGTGACACTACACCCACCCACCTTGAAGTGTCAAAAGAAACCCTCTTGTCTGCTGAGCAGTGGTGTTCACTCACAGTCAGGCAGAGGTGTCAGCCTTGAGCTTATCGCAGCCGCAGTGCACCATGGGATGTACTGCACACGTCTGTATGTTCGTCACATTCGATGAGGCTGAGTCACAGTCGAGGCCAATCGTAAGATTATATCATTGATACAGAGCTGCTTCTCTAGTTCTTTAAAACAATCTGAAACAAAGTCACATGTTACTCAGCAGGAAAGGCGAGATGCCAAAGCTCAAAATGTTTAAGATATTTTCACAGAGATGAGGTTATGAAATAGAAAAAGTGGTGCTACTTTAATGAAGTCCAGGAATTTGATGCCACAAACTTAAAATTTTACTTTTTTTTAGTGCTGTCAATTTTAATTGCGATTAATCCATGAGGTCTGCCAATTGGGTCAAAGAAAAGAACTACAGGATAATAGTGTTTTTTTTCCTGACATTGGGACTGATTTATGAGGATTAGATTCTTCATTGCAATTAATCTCAACTTTAAAAAAGTTAATTGTTGACAGTTCTCCATGAATTAATCACGATTAATTGCGATCAATGCGATTAAAACTGACAGCACTACTTTTTTTATATGTAGGAACAATCGACAGGAAGCAGTCCAACACTGACGTATGAAATACTCATAATAAAACATGTTAATTCTACTCTGTTTCATTGAAACAAAAACTGTTATCATGAACTTTGAGTCCATGAGTTCATGACACAAAGCAATATGTGAATTGTTAAAAGTTTCTGACCCAAATAAAAGCCCGTTTCTTTGTCCATAACATGTCAAATAAACACCGAAACACTTTGTTTCAACATCAGACGTACATGCTCAGATTCAAAAACCAGCCTCAGTTTGGACCGGTCGGTTCAGGGGCCACATACAACTCATCATCATCCTGACGTAGACAGTTGGCAACCAGGTGGTAAACATCATCGACACCTCAGCTCAGGCGTCAGTGTTGTGTCTATTTGTAATTAATTTGTTTGTTTTGTTTTTTTTTTTTAGGTTGTTTGCTTTAATATTTTTACAATGTGCTGTATTCTGGATTGGAACTTCTTGCCGGTTTTGCCACACGAGCTTTATGCTTGACTGGTTCAGATTAAAACCCGTTAAATTGTAGGAGGTTCATGCTTTTTAAATCCATTCTTTTGTCTTCTCTATGAGGCTGCTGGATCTGATCCCAGATGACTGGATGACGGCCAGGATACGCCATCAGTTCATCACCAGTCAGACACAGACAGACTGTCACTCCCATTCATGTCTACAAGTAATTTACAGGCAGCAGTTAACCTCAATGCACGCTTTTGGACTGTGGGAGGAAACCAGACTAGACAGAGAGAAAACCCACACATACATAGGGAGAGCATGAAATTTCCAAACAGAAAAGCATCCAAGTGCAGATTGTGAATTGGGAAAGAAAATGCTAACATGGAGCGGTTCCATCTTAAATTCAGTTTGGTTGATTAATATAATAGATTAAATTCACCCCTGAAACATGATCTCTGAACAGTTGTTTGGTTGTTTTAAATGATCACACTTCCTTCAAAATTTCATGTAACTAGTCATTTGATGTGTTTTTTTTGGTTTCATCTTTCAGAATGAACGGTTTCCAGGTTAAAGGGCAACTCCGGTTTTTTGACACCTGGACCTTATTTATAGGTGTGTGCATGCTCATATACTCACTCAGACAAATGAGTGATTTTGCAGAGATTATGTCCCGCGCTGAAGCTCCCTTGCCGTGGCCCCCGCTAAATCAGTTGGATCTAAATAACTTCTGAAGGACTCCGAGCTGCACGATGTTTGTCTGAGTGAGTATATGAGCATGCACACACCTATAAATAAGGTCCAGGTGTCAAAAAACCGGAGTTGCCCTTTAAAGACGTGTTTATAACCAGTTTAATCGGGGTTACCAAACATAAGGCCCATGGGATCCAAGAAGATCCGTCAAACATCGGAATTAATCATCTTCACTGTTTGCAGAGATTCTATCCAGAATGTTTTTCTGGTGACTGATGTCTTACTTTCCTCCTTTGCGTCTGTCATTCCCACTGTGGCCAGTAGAGGTCATAAATCTGCACCATCATTCCTCCTTGATGGACTTCACATACAGTAAATATCTCCCACAGTTCACACTGATGGCAGCAGCTCTATCATCCTCACGTCCCTCACAGTCAAAAAGCACAGTTCAGGGGGACTTCAGAGGAGTCAGCATCCCGCTCTGAGTATTGATCTGCTCCTGCAGCATTCCCCCCTTTCAGCTGAGAATCTGCCTCTGATCTGAACCGGCTTTCAAGAGGGCGAAAACAACCTCCATCAATCTGACTGAAAGGTGCACGGAGAGAGCGGCGGAGAACCCAAGAGAGAAAGAGACGAGCCTGCAATTTTGAATCAGCGTTGAAATCCAGCTTTTGTTCTGGGCGACTCTTTCCTCTGCTGAGGTGGAATCAAAGCCAGCAGGACGTAGCGGTGGACATTCCTATTATTCTCACTTATCTACAGTCAAATTCAGGCTGTGGATTTAAACACATCCCATCACATCCAGGATAAAGAGCTCTGCTCGGGGAGCTCAGCCATCTGAACACAAACCCGTCTCTTCCTCAAACAGCACATCCGCCTGTTGAAATTGAAAATTGTAAAAGGAATACTCACGCAATAATTCAAATAGACATATGGAAAGAACTCATGAAATGTAAACTTGTACATTTAAATGAAAAAAAAATGAAATCTTATGTTAAACATGCACAAATCAAACATAGGATTTCAGTATGGAGTGAGGAAAAAGACTTTCTGGGCTATAAGTGACTCCACGTCCTCTGCGAACTCTCAGGAATATCAATTACTGTGGAGAATTTAATGTTAAAAACGTTAGAATTCACTGAATAGGTCAATTTTCTAGCAGCACAAATCAAGTAAGCATCAAATAACTTATTCCTGGAAATAGGAAATAAATATTAAACATCCACATTCCTACACAACTTTAAAAATGACTATAATAAACAATATCCGTGTTCTGGAGATTCCTTAATGATAAAGACAAGGGTGAGACTGACTTCTTACACCAGCAACAACACCTGCAAAGGCAAATCTACCAATAAAACCTTCATTTGGAGATGAAAATAATTGACAAAGGGCATTTCTTTCTTCAGAGATTGAATCTATTTAACATCCTCCTGTCATTGTTTCTCTCGCCGCTGTGTGCATCCTTATTAAACATTCCACTGGATATTTCCATTTGAAAAGATAACATAATGTAAAACACCTTCGAGTCGCGCTTGGCTGTGCAGCTGAAAGTTGCAAATGTGTCGCCCCAGGTCTGAATAAAAGAAACCAGCAAAGCCCTGCAGAGGATTAAACTTTGCAAACCAAACAAGTGGTAGAAACAGCAAACATCTCCGCGCTGTGGAGCTGGAAACCTCCTGGGCGCAGAAAGTGAGCGCTATGCACCTGCAAATGTGACAAAGCAACGCTGCAAGTTTCACTCTGGGATCTCCTGAAGTTACTCAATAGAATGATGATGAAAGTTAAGCTGTGAGAGGGGATTTTGTGTGTGTGTGTGTGTGTGTGTGTGTGTGTGTGTGTGTGTGTGTGTGTGTGTGTGTGTGTGTGTGTGTGTGTCTGGATTTGCAGCAAAATACCAGAAAACCTCATGAAATCATATGAAGTCTAACTTAATTCAGTCTTTCATGAAAGGATTGAGAATTTGTTGAATTTGTTAAGTTACAATAGTTACATATGTCGATATTTACAAGTGTTCACATGCAAAAAATTACACTCAGAACATATTGTCATTACAAAACATCATCCTCTCTGTATGCATGTTTTCATACATTTATTCCACCAATTGTCCCTTCACCATGATTACAGAACAACCACCCTCCTATTTTAAAGGGGACATATGATGCTATTTTTCAGTCACGTCAGATAAGTCTCAGAAGCCCAAAAACATAGTATTTAAGTTTGTTCGCCCCAAATTCATCCTTTGTTCGGAGTCTAAAAAGTCGCTCTGGCGAGCCCTCCTCAAAACAGGCTGTTTCTGAGTCTGCTTACCGGTGTGCACTTGAACGCGTCTGGCCACGCCCACTCACACACACACACAGACACGGTGGGGGCACAGTCAGGGGGAGGAGTTAAATCCGCTGATTTCAGGATAAGCGGACCCAACTCAAAACAGACTGTTTTCAAATTTGAATGTGAACACATACTACTATAAGAAACTCTTCCAAAAGTGAAAAAAAGCATAATATGTCCCCTTTAAATCAAACTGGAGCCACACCCTCACACGGAGAGGTGCATTCTGGATGAACAGCCAAAGTTAACTGATAGTCATGGCACTGATTGATTTGAGGTAACTTGCTATGCAGTTTATGGTTCAGTTTGGTGAATAATATTTTAAATTATTTAATCTACCAGTTTAACACCATCTCAATCTTCAATCTGAGCTTCAGAAACTCAGTTCAGATCTCAGATCTCTGTTACCGGGGAGCGTTCGGGTGCTAACACTAACAGCTAACAGCTAATCCAGAGGAAAGGAATGTCATTTACTGAGTATTGATCTTTAGTTTGAAAGTGAAAGCTGTAAATCTTTCCATAGCACTTCCAACTGTTGCACGTCTTCCATTATAACCCATTTTACGTTTGTCAGATTGTCCTCAGAGCGTTCAAGAAGTTACCCATCGTTTAATGATGAGTCTCAGTTCACATCATCCATAGAGGAACTGAGGAACCAAGATCTTACTCTCATCCTGATTCATCCTTTGTGATTGGCTTATCGACTTCAAAGTTCCCTGCAGTTCAGAGAGAAACTCATCTCTGTAGCAGATCTGTCCTCACACTCCGTCAGGAAGCGTGTCGGTCTGTCAGTGCCGAGCATCTCAAACACCGCCGGCTCAAAGCGGGGAAATAAAGAAGGGCTCAGACCTTAACTGCAGACTGTGGCAGCTCAGCATCCTCTCCTCTCCTCTCCACTCCTCTCCTCTCCCTCTCCTCCGGCTCGATCTCGTCAAATCCGATCCCGGTCGGTCTCTGCGGCAGTCAGAAGCTGTCCGAGGAGTCGTCGCTGGCCGGGCGGATGAACGGACGAGGCTTACAGGTGCTCGCCTCCAGGGTTGTGCCGGCAGAGCTGGCGCCGGGCTCCAGTCCTCACAGACTGAGATGTGGAGGGAAGAGAAGAGCAGCTTATTAGAAAACCCTCCCTCCCTCCCTCCACTTCACTCTCCTGCCGTCGCTCCTCTCTGTCACTGCTTTCTGTTAATCCCCCATCCCTTCTGCTTCTCCGTGGTCTTCCTGTTACTGTCGAAGCTGCCTCGTTCTGGCAGAAGTCTGCGAATGTGAGCGGGAGAAGTGAGACATCTGTGAGTGTATTTGTATGGGACTGAAGGGGTCTGTGCTGTGAGAACAGGACCAACCCCCACCCGTTCTGAATCAAACCCCACCGACAGATAAACTGCCTGCGAGACAAGGAGCGACCACTGGAAGGGTCCAACACTGTCAGTGGAGAACTGGAAGCTGTCCTGGATGCAAAGGAGATGAGTTCATTTCAGTGAGAATGGGAACAGGAGCTGGATTTAGGTTCATCAATACATCAATTTTGCCTCTTTTTTTTTTCAGACAACTTCATTCTACCATGCATGCAGAGTGTTCTATCAAAATATGTTTGTAATTTCTTTTGAGCATCAGCACAAAAACATAATGCAATAAGAAATTAAGGCTGAGTGACACTTCTCAGGAGGAGGAGGAGGAGGAGGAGGAACTCTTTTTAAATGCATCTTTGCGAGCAGATGCAGTGACAGTGTTCCTTTTGTTAAGCACTCATTGTAAAGCTGACACTAACGGGAAGTCCGTTCCCTCCAGCACACTTCCACACATCCCATGGCAGTCATGCTGAGTGCTGCTGCAGGTCCTGATCCAAACAAATAACACCAAGGCATCACGAGACGGATGAAGGGGGAGGAGGTACTGCACCATTACTGCATGTATAGAACTGGTACATCGTTCTTTTTCAGACTGATGATTCCATTCAGCATACTTCCACTGATTCAACACGTTTGCTGTACGCCCGATAGACCACTCAGAGATGGACGAGAGAAATGGGTTCCATCTTTTCAAACCTACAAAAGCAGCAATGTATGTGCTCGTCTTTCCTTCTCACACACTTCCACAGAAATCCAGGCCATCCATCCGTCTGAGTGCTGCTGGTTGCTTCTGCAGAAATCTCTGTAAAGTTGGAGATCATTCCCAACACACTTCCACAGATTCAGTGACAGCCATGCTGAGTGCTGCTGGTCTTTGTAAAATAGACTCTGTGAGATCGATCAGGTAAACGTGTCTTATTTTACACTCTCACACACCTCCAGCGCTCCACAGTCACCCCTGCTGAGTGTTACTGGATGTGCTAACTAATGTGAGGCAGATGAGAAGGAGTTGGTTTTTTTTTTAATCTGTTTCATCTCTAGCGTTTTTCAGTTTCCTCTCACCTCCACTGAGCCACACATTCTTGTGGTAGGGTTAAAAAAACTCAACCATTGTGGTATTGTAGTCTCTCTGAAATAAAACTGCATATTTCATGTATATTTCATGTGTATTTCATGTGTCACATTTGAATAAATCTTTCTTACCGGAGCTCAGTGACCTTTGACATGCTTCCACTGATCCACGAGCAGTCCAGCAGAGAGCGGCCGGTTCGCCTGCGGTGAAATGGGCCGAAACACTGTGAAGCATCACTCTGTGTACGTAGTTTGAAAAGATGTTTCGTCAGTAAACATGTGGTTGAAAGGCTGACCTGTTTCAGAGAACCCCTCCCACCTCCACCACCACCAGCAGCAGCACCACCACGGCCCTCCCTGCGATTTCTGCATGCGTGAATGAAAAGTCACGCAGAATCACCTCCTGTGGGACACAAATGCATTTTTTGACAGTGAAGGATCGCCCCTTAGAATCCATTAAGTGCAACTTCTCCTTCATCTGAAAGGTGTGACATTTCGACGAAATGCTAAGCTACTGTGGATAATCCACCATGCTGCAGCCTAACCTTTCACTAAGTAATGGATAGTGGCTGTGCGTCATGTGACACCTGGGTAATTGGAAAACAATATGAGAATCCGGGACTTCAATTTAACAGATTTCAATCTGTGCCGTGCTGGTTTTGCACGTCAGATCAGCTCCACGCCGCAGCTTTCAGTCAGTTTGAAACCTTTGAACTCCACTTCTCTCGGGTAAAAGGTTAACATGTAGACGTATTTTGTGTGTTTTGTCTTGGTTAATGCGTTCCTCCTCTTCGTCCTGATGCAGTATCCCTTCCTGCTTCATCAGGATGAGCGTCGAGTGCTCCGCCGGCGCCAGCGCCGCCGCCGCTACCGTGGCCTTTCCGAGTTTCAAGCTCTGACCTTTAACGCTTGTGTCCCGATCACGAGGTGTTTTAACCAAGTCCAGATGTGAGCGGTGTCGAAAATTTTCCTGAAAATTATGCACAAGATAAATGCAGAAAGGCTCAAACTCCAGGACTTCGTTCAGTCCTTAAACTCATCGCAGTGGGTTTTCACAAACTGGTAAAATTAACAAAAACAAGCAAGTCTTAAATCTGCCAGGTGGTGTATGTTTCAATCAGTAATTCAGTATTTTTTGAATAATGCAGTTTTCCTCTTGATTTCTTCTCAAAGATTTCAGAAAAATGACTAACAGATACTGATACAGCATGTAACATATACTGTATGTAGCAGCAGAATTTGAAGCACCTGCTTATGTTCTATCATTTAATTGACACTTTGCGATGTGGTTACAGTTTTACCCCTTATTAGGATTTAACTGTCTTATTCTTTGGAAATGTCCAGCATGTTGTCCACATGTTGTGTTTTTATTTTCTTTTTCTGTTGTTCTTATCGGAATAACCAGCAAATAAGTGTTGCTGATCTGGAGCGCTGCTGCTTTGGCGCAGTGAGGTATCTTCTGCTTGTGGAAGTCTCCTCAGTTTGCCTTGTCAGAGGAACAAGTAGGTCAAAGCGCCCGGGGAGCCTGTGAGCATTTTGACAGACTTCCACGTCTCCTGAAAGCTGCTCTCCAGGGAGCCCAAGGTAAAATTTAGGACATAGCCGTGCACAGTAATCTACTTCTTGCAGGAAAACCATTTTTAAAAAGAGAGAGATAAATTCTGAATATGGGAAAGCGGAGAAGACGTGTGACCGAGGCCGTCAGCTGCAGGACTGCTTGATGTCCGTTAGCGGTTTGCGTTGCTAAAGATGGGCAAAGTGTTGCTAAAGCCAGTATTTACGTTGTTTTTGTCACTGCTACCAGACACCAGCTGGCGAAAAGGAGCAGTGAGGAAGGCAGAAACATGGCAGACGGAAAGTTTCAGGAAGGAGGAAATGTCTCAGCCAAGCTGATTGGCCGAGCATTTTGGGTTTTTTTTTTTTTTCCTCCCTGCGTGTCTCGCTGGGCAGCCGGCAGTTTGAGTGAATTCTCTCAACACAAAAAGCCTGGAAGAGAAGCTTTTCCAAACCAGCGAACAAACCACTTCCCAGGCCGGGTTGGTATTCTGTGCTCGATCCTCTGCTCTTTGTCTTGTGAAATGAAGAGCGGAATGAGAAACAGGCTCAACTTAAAGGTACGCTTCACTCACTGAGGGGTGACTTTGGCTCAGACTCTCCTCAGGCTCACACAGAATGACAAATAAACCCTTGATCTGACCCATTCCTCTTCTTTCTTTTTTTTGCAACACCTCTATATAAATAATTCCATTTAGAGGCACTGAACACAGAGAAGGTTCTACTACCAGCTTCATTTGAATTAGAAAAAAAGAGAGAACATGAACATTATGTAATTTCTAAAATTCATAATCTGAGTTTTTATAAGATAAAATCAGATTAGATTATTTCATGTGTGACATACCTGTATGGCAGTGACTGTCCAACAGGCTGGAACACGAGAAGAATACAAAAATATGTGAATATTGTAAAGGACATAACCTTTATGAGTCTCTGGTTCATCCATTTGTAGTTAAATTTCTACGTTTTCTGTGGAAGCTGTTGTGTTCAAATAAAACTAAGAAAAAGGGGCTCAGGGAGAACATGCTGCTCTGGACTGGAAATGTTTACCTTCACGAGTTTTATCCGTTAATATAGAAACAAGGAGAAAACTCTGCGGCCTCTCGTGTTCGCCGCGGTGGAGCCGACATTCAGACGTTCCCGGGCTTTCATCTTTTTTGGTCGCGGCTTGGCCCAAGGTTATTTTATATCATAGCATGAATTTTTAATGAACCAAATGGCCTCGCTTCATTATGCAACAGTAAAAGACAAGGGTGTCGTCCGTGCCGACGTGCCTTAGAGCCCCCGGTGACGATGAATATTTAACTGATGAAAAGAACAATAAACACCTTCATAAATTATCTTTACGTATGTGCATGTGTGTATTTTTGATCAGTAAACTGCATGCTTCATCCAGCTGCTGTTTGTTCTTATTACTTTTCAGTTTAACCAACCGGGTCAAAGGCACAGCCTGAAGTCACAGCAACACTTGATTGAAAAGTTTCCTAAAAGTCCAGTGGATTCGGTTTCTTCAGTGTTTTACATGCATCTGATTTCTTCCTTATTCGGTCAGCCCATCAGTAGTGTAGCGGATTACTCAGCGTGTACAAGCAAACTGCCTTCATTTTGTAATTACCTGTGAATAATTAAGTCAAAAAAGTAACTTTGATTGTTTTACACCACCAGGAAAATCAGACTGGAACTTTTTTTTTTTTTTTTTTTTTTTTTTTTAACATTAACTCAACTCGGTCACTTTGGAGTCCTGGCCTCCATCAGAGTCGCAATATGAGAAATATTAAGAGATATATTAAGTTGGATTGTTTTAAACAAAGCAATGACAAAGAAGACGGTCCTGTAGCAGCAAACAGTGGGATGACGGAGTAGAAAGGGGCTGAAAATGTAAAATAAATCCCTGCCTGACCTGTATCTCCTCCTAAAATATCCTAAAACGGATCTAAAATATCATCTGAAAGGCATTAAAAGGCTGCGGGAACCCCGCCCTCGTGCTTCTCTCATGTGTTTTCTGTGTATGCGGATTATTTCTCAACAAACCCATCAAACCCATTAAATTTTACATGAATGTTGCAAAGTTTAATGGCTTTCACTTAGGAAGCGGGCAGGGCCAGCTCTGCCCAGGAGTTTATTCATACAGTGTTTAAAGGAAAGTTTATACTGCGCCATTCACACACAAAGGCCATTCAGAGCTTCACAAACGCAAAGAAACACTTCAAATTACACGAAACCATCCCAGTCATAAAGAAAACTGAAGAAACACTTGAAAGATGAAAGGCAATTGAAAGCAATTAAATAAAATTAAAGAAAGTATTTTAAACTGACACTAATAAAAGCCTCTATTAGGCGTGTATTACACTGTAGAGATTCAAACCAGTGATCCCGATTATTACATGATGTTGTATGATTTGTTTGCTAAATGTCAATAAACACAAATTACATGAATTGATTAAGCCATTATTCTAAGCCTAACCTGACCTCTAACTTTAACCGCCAGCTCTAACCACTAATGCACACAACGTGTCGTTCGTGCTTTCAGAAGCAACATAGCAGTGTTGTATCATAACAGGTTCAAGTTCAAACAGAAGCACTTGTGAACGTTGCTGTAAATAGTTCACCAGCAGTGTGTTCAGAAATCAACCATAGCAAGTGATTGTGCAGCTCACCGTTTTCATTCAAACAGCACTTTATCAATAAATTCTGCATTGTCGAGATGGATTTCTCACATTTATCAATAGTTAGTGCGTCTGATTTATAAGAAACATAATATACATGTGGTTGGATTTTTACATCGTACTCACATTTTTAATTGATTTTGATGCAAAAACATCACGGCACCAACTAGTGGCCAAGCATGCAAACTGCAGTGTGTGTAGCAGCTTGTTTTCATAACATTTTAAACACATAAACAGGCAAATTCTGCCTTTTGCAGCCGATCTTTGTCATGTAAACAGGACTTCAATGAATTCCTAACCTTGACGCGAAACAGAGAAACATCAAGCTTCTAATATGACTCTAAATGTTGCCAATATACATGATGCATAAGACAAAAAGTTGTTTATTCCTTTAACTTGATCATATCAGGCACTCTTGAAGTTGTAGAATTAAAGTACACCTCCCATAACGGCCTATTTAAATATATATGCAATAATAAATGCAGCGTGGGAGAAAAGTCACAGAAGTCATAAATGCTTTACAGTCTCTTCGCTCTTGTTTCTCTGCTGCTTGCTGCACGTCTGAGCTCCTCTAATGAAGCCGGGATGTCGGGGTCTTGTTTGCCATCGCAGCAAAAAACAGAGGTGGCTGTAAAAATCAATAACAGCAGCGATTGTGTGCAGCTGCTGTCCCGGAAAACGATGATGGATGAGGGATTTTGGGGTAATAAAGCCGCTGCTGTTATTGCAGCGTAACTTTAAATTGGATTTTTTTTTTTTTTCATCCCGCGGTAAAAGAGGGGCGAGCGAGCCAACATCCAACAGATCTGCTTTTTAATTATTAATTTGGGTGAAGCGTAACGCTGCAGTTTCCCCCACACTGACACAACTTCCTTTATAGTGTGTGTGCGAATCCTCTAACGTGATGGAAATTCAGTGTAAACACGATCTGCCCGTCCCTCGCCGCGGACACGGGAACTTGAGGAATAAAGCCGTCCTCGCTCATCAGTAAAACACATCTCAGCACCTCTTGTTTGGTGTTTGATTCAGGAAGTAGAATCTTATCCCTGAAACAATCTAAACTGCAGGATGAGCCTCCAAACAAAACTTTTCAACTCTCACATCTAATGGAAGCGAAACAGAAAAAGCTGCATTAAAGTAGCCAGACACTGGAAGGTGGCACATTTTTAGACAATCTAAACTAAACTAATTGCTTTTCAGCAAAAGTTTTCCATTTTCACTTGAAAACCTCGTGTGAGCAGGCCTTTAAGCCATGTTCACTGTGAGGCTGAGACGGAGGACAAAGAAATCCATTACCTCAGATCTATTATTTACAGAACATCCCCAAATCAATCATGTTTCAGAATCATCTTTATCTTCATCCAGGGGATCTTATATCACGAGACGCCTTGCGAGGTCTTGAGATTTTTCCTTTCATTTGTCCCCTCTGGGCCTCCGTAGCTTCATTTGATTAAAAAAAAAAGAAAAAAACTATTTTCATCTCTGGTCATCCTTGAAATTAACTTGGAAATAAAGTGTTCCAGATCATTTCCGGATGTTCTGAAAGAGGAAAACACCCTGCTGTGTTCCGGGAGCGTCGCCGCCGTCTGACTCCAGCTGCTCATTGGCCGAACGGCGAGGCAGGAGAGCAGCCCTGCAGCTGGATGAAGATTCTGTATTTAGAGGGTGAAGAAGTGAGAAGGATTGACATTTAAATATAGTCTGTGAAGTCTATCACGTATGTAGCGCAGGGGTGATAGCATGAGGACTGTGATTATCTCTCTCACTCTGTACTGTCAGTATAGTGAATGCAAATGAGACCCGGGAATCAACTGAATCCCTTCCAAAGCAGAATTAACATCCAACTTAGACTGTGTTGGTGACTTTGTGAATAACTTAATATATTTCAAAATGACAGAAGACAAATCATCACAAACCTGACTTCAACTCCTGTGGAAGTCAGATTTGAAACTTATCGTTTCCATGATGATGAGTTTGACTCCCTGACATCGACTCTGACAGCTCCTGAATGACCTACGACCCGTCATGTGCTGGATCTTCATCTGCACATGAAAAGGTTGAAACACTGGAGAACTTGCACAAGTAGAAAACAAAATTAAAAAAAAAAAAAAGGTGGGGGGGAAGGAGGGGGGGGGTAAATGTGTCCTTTTTCTTAGTTGGTTGAAAGGCGTTTTTCAGGAAAGATCTCCACCTACAGTCTTCGTTTGGTATACAGTAGCAACAGTGATCCGTGTTGTTAATGTGCGTGTACTCAGCGTTGTTAATGTATTGTAGTGTATTTGTGTGTGTGTGTGTGTGTGTGTATATGTGTGCTATCAAAATGCTGTCATGTAAACGTGATTTTTTTTTCCTCAAATAAAGCACAAAACGATGCATTTTCACTTGAAATGTTTTTGCCTTTGAGACCCCTGGATTGGCATAAATGTGTTGAAATATTGAAAATATTACCAAAGGTGGAATTAAGGTCACTTTTCACTGATAACTTATGAAGTTTTTTTTTTTTTTTTTAATCTCTCATAATCAGACTGTGTCGTGGCTCAGGATTGCTTGTTGTCAGGAGGAGCGCGTGCGTCAGCCTCTTATTAACCTTTCATCAACGGACAAACTTCTGGAGCCGCCGCTAACCGCCGCGAGTTATGCACACAGTCAGACTGAAGCAGCGCCGCATTAAATGAGTCCTCAGCTTCTCCTCCGTCCTCCCACAACGCTGGGAGACAAACAACCTTCATAATGAGCGCCGGAGCTGCCAGACCTTTGTCTCAGGAGGAGAGCGGGGCTGTAATGGCAGTAATTAACAGAGCGTTACTCCTCGGTGAGCCTCCTGAGGACCCCAGGGGTCATCGAGGCCCTCGCTCGGCCTCTTCCTCCTCCTCCTCCTCCTCCTCCTCCTCCTAAACTGACACAGCAGTCTGAGGTGACATCTCTGTTTTCTAAATCTGTGAACAGGAAGACATTGGTCTCATGCCAATCAGTAATTTGCGGTTGAATGCTGGATTACAAATGCATTTCAGATGACAGTATGTCACTGTTTTAAATAATGATTTTATACTGTATATCTTTTCATGAAGGTTTGCATATATTATTATTGTTAAAACCAGAACAAATGCGATATTGTGTGCACACACACGTGACAGATTGAATTAAACTTCCAAATTAAGGCCCAGCTTACGTGACTCATTTAATTTTTTTTCTTGTTTTTGCATTTTCGCTGCAGAGAAGTTTTGTGTTTACATCACAACATTTTGGTGCATTTTTGCACAAAAACGGCAGAAACACTGAAAACGATGTTATTTTCCGGTTGGGCCTCTAGTGGGTGATGTTTGTTTTTGTAATGAAACCACACACACATGCACGGAGAACAATCCACTATAAACATTAACTAATGCAAATGGTTAACTGTCATGACTGTCAACTCTCAAACTCTAGAACTACCAAGTCCAGGAAAATGTGGGCTGGGAGTCACGACACTCTGCAGGAAAACATTGTTCTTGTGTTCATCTACTGAGCATGTGCAGAAGAGCTGTTGACCACAGCTGTCAAGTATTAATATCTTTTGAAGAAGTTCACATTTCCAAATATATAAAACACATGGAAGCTGTAACTTAAAATATTATGGACTAGTATATAATAATCATCAGAATAACTTCATAATTCTAGAATTAGTACTAGTAGTGCAAGTAGTATTTTTTCATGTCTATTCTAATGGATGCCACAACTAGATAGACTTAAAATGTTATAAATAATTCAGAAAAACAAGGATGAGTTTGTCCACATAGTAATCAATGTGGCCTAAAACATCTGAGAGAGACAGATACGGTATTATATGTCAAACGAAAGATTTATGGCCCCCAATAAACCCCTCCCCTTGCCATTTGTCCACCATTTGTCCAGCGTATGTCCACTGCGCATTTGTCCCCCCCCCCCCCCCCCCCCTCAACTTCCTTCCGTCTGAGGTCTTTTGAAGTTTTTACGACGGGTTAGGTGTTGACACATCTGAAGGGATGAGTAGGAGCCAGACAGTCGGTTAGAGGGGGGTGAATTTATATTGTACCTGGAGATGGCGGAGAAACGTGTTATGAAGAGGTTATATATTACAAGCCGAGTCATCATGGTAGTTTCGGCGGGGTAGAAAGAAAGAAAGTCAGGGTGGAAGATGTGAAAGACTTTTTATCATCTCAAGACTCCGATACTCTGCATAAACCGGCTAGGATACATTTTCCAAGGAACAGAGTTTTTGTTACAAGACCTCTCAAACAGTTTCAGGCAGACCTTTGCGATAGGAAGACGGGCTCACCTTTGAGCGTGGTTGAAAGATTTAACCGAACGCTAAAGACTAGAATTTCACTGCTAAGAACACTAGACGGTGCGTGGAAGTCCTACCAGACTTAGTAAAAAGCTATAACAACACTCACCACAGCAGTATAAAAATGCGCCCGGCTGATGTGCTGAAGGGCCTTCAAGTGTTTCACAATTTGTACGGTACACCTACACCACGAGACAAGAGAAAACAAAAATTTAAGGCAGGATTTAAGGTCGGCGATGTTGTCAGGATATCCAAGTTGCGAGGGGCCTTCAATAAAAAACTACGAACAGAGTTTCACGGATGAAGTATTTACGGTGTCAGAATGCATTCTGCGTACTCCGCGTGTATAAGATTATGACGGCGAAGTGATCGAAGGTTCATTCTGTGAGCCGGAGCTGCAGAAAGGGAAAAAAAAAAATAGACTCATTAACATTTAACTCATTAACATTTCTCAATCATACAATTTTCAAACAGTCTGTTAGATATTACATTTTACTACAAACAGATATGTCCGGGTGTCTGTAGCACTTTAGATGGTTATATGACCTTTTTAAAGCTCTCCAGAGGTGAACCTAAAAATTATGATCTAAACAAGAAACTCAGGTTTCACCTTAACATGTAAAGCAAATAATCAAAAGTGTTACTATTTGTGACCTGAAGATAACCAAATCTGCTCCTAACTTGAAATTTTAAGTTACTGCTCTCAAAACTCTGAAACATGTCGTGTCCTTTGTGATAAGCATCGTGAAATTCTCTGATATTTCCCAGTTAACGTGATCACTGGAAAACCTTCACATCCACCCAAGTTCTAATATATAGATCTGAAAATACAACTCAAAAGGAGGTAAGGTTTTTAAAAAAGTGTATAAAATACAAGAAAAGGTATAAATGAATAGTAAAATCATTCAAAGACAGAGTCTCATTCTAAATATTCAAAATAAAGCCACACAAACTTAATCAGGAAGCGTAGACACACGCTTGAATAAAAACAGAATAACTGGTTGATAATTTTCACAAACTCAAATTCAATTTTCTGTATAAGAGACAATAATGATGTTGTCGATGTACGCCAAACAAAACCGAGTCAGCAGGTAATGTCAGCTTTGAAAGCTGCTGTCTCACAGCTGCAGCGTAGACGGTTGGACTGTCTGAAAAAAACAAACAACGTTACTCTTGTAAAGCGATATTGTTGGTCACAGAAGGTGAAACTAAACAAATCCTATGTATTCCTGTGTACAGCAGAATACAAATACACAACTGTGTACCATTTCACTCTGGCTGCTATTGATACTAAGATAGCATTAACATCTGGTACAACCGGACTTAAATGAATGACGCTGAAATTTATTTATTTTTCCTGTGCAAATCTGTACTTCTTTGTTCCTGGTTTCAAAAATGGGGTTTATTGGTGTGTTGTTTGGAGACAGACATGACACTCCTCGTTTCAGCATTGTTTAAACCACTGGTCTGATCCCCAGTTCTTTTTCCTTTGATAAGAGATACTGTTTAACACAAACAGGATATTTCACATCGTTAATTGTTGCTTGATAAGGTTCCACAGCCAGCAATCCTACATGATTTGCAAATACAGATTTTCTTCTCCTTTCTAACAAATCCACAGAAACATTACAAAAGAACAAAATATGACAACCCCTTGTAAGAGCAGCATTTATATCAGAACAAAGAAAGAACAAAATAAAGTGCTTAGTTTAAGAAACAAATACAATCATCAGCTTTACATACCTTCTCCTGTAGCAATTTCTTTTCTGAACAGTCTCAACCAGCTGCACAAGAAACAGAATTTCAACTCAATATACATTTTCTCACTCTTTTTCTACTCTGACAGACAGTAATCACTCCGTACTGCAGTTTGCGCCGCTGTTTTAGGTGGCGTAAAGATTAGTTGTGCGTCAACTCTTGCCTGTATCTTGTTTATAGCACTCCCTACATATAACGTGACTCTGTAGCTCGTCTGATACTTTAAAACTGAACCATCTCCGAATTACTGAGCCACTGTTTTTTTTTTTTTTTTTTTTTTTTTTTTTTCTTTTACTGAATGGGGTTTTTATTGGGGTGTTGTTTGAAGACACACAATGACTCCCTGTTTCAGCAGTGATTGAACCACTGGTCTGACCCCATTTCTTTTTCCTCTGATCAGGGATACTGTTTTAACAAACAGGATATTCCACATAGTTAATTGTTGCTTGATAAGGTTCCATACCCAGCAGTCCTACATGATCTGCGTGCTGCGTCCATAATTTAGATGGAGCAGATGCTCAAACTGACAGAGGTTGTAACAACACATCCAACTGAATGAACTTCTGCTTTCGTTGTATTTTGCAGGATTTTAATGAACAAAAATGCAAAGTGTCCTCGTCATACGACCAAACAATAACATTTTAGTTGCTATCTTCATCATCTGGTGGTCTATGGAGAAACTGGTAACAAATGTCAAGCATTTTAGTCCCAGTGATCATTTGTAACTGCACTTTGAAGTTTTTACGATGGGTTAGGTGTTGAGGAGATGAGTAGGAGCAAGACAGACGGATAGAGGGGGTGAATTTATATTGTACTGAGAAAAGCGTGCCATGAAGAAAGTTAGGGTGGAAGATGTGAAAGATTTTTTTATCATCTCAAGACACCTGTACTCTGCATAAACCGGCTAGGGTACATTTTCCAAGGAACAGAGTTTTTGTTACAAGACCTCTCAAACAGTTTCAGGCAGACCTTTGCGATAGGAAGACGGACTCACCTTTCCTCCTCTCCTCTCTTTCATCCTCTGGTTGTCTATGAAGAAACTGGTAACAAATGTCAAGCATTTTAGCTACTGTCCCAATGATCATTTGTAAGTGCACCGATGAATGGTTCAATGTTTCCGTGCACATCTTTTAATAATAACATCAGTCCCTCTGGAGAGAGACAAACAGTATTTGTGGACTTTCTACTCTGTCTGAGAATGGTTTATCTACTGGTCTGCTTGACAGGATGCTAATGTTCTGATTCCCTCTATTGTGAACAGTCAAGTCACCACATCAACATTTAGCAAAACAGAGGCTGCTTTCTGCCAAACAGGGAAATACTGTCCTACCATCTGATGTATGTTTGGAATGTTTTACTGTTACTCACTCTGGAGCACAAATTCTATATAATCTTAATTTTGATAGCATATCTTTTTCCTAAAAATGAAAACATTTCTAAATCACAAACACATGTTGAAATTTCCAGCCATCTCTCTCGACCGGTAACAGTTTTGACAGCGGTTCTCTTGGTGGGACACCAGAAATGCTGACAGTTTGAACAGTGTCATTACTTCATGGACAGTATATCTCCTGTTGACGAATACAAGAGAGAAATGCACCTACATTTCCGAGAAACTTTTTTGGTTTCCCTTTAATGTTTAAACAAATCTTTGGTATTTTCTACCGGTGTATTTGAAACTTGTGCCTGAATAACCATCATTATTATTATTATTTGATCACCGTCAGCGTCCCAATACTGTCGGCCTCTTCATTGTGTAGAAGTTTTTCTCCACAGAAAGGAAACTGCTCTCTGTTCTGGTGTAATGTTTGTCTTTGGTACTTGTTGAGTTTTGGCCTTGATTCAACACTTGTGGCACTCCGGAGGGTCTAGCTACTTTAGCTTCAGCTCTTTTTTTTTCTTTTCCTTTGCTCACAGTCTCTGATCATTAAGGTTTCTTCCCCCTTGCCAGTGTTTGATCATTAGTATTATTATAATAACGTCAGCCCCTAAATCGTCGTTGATTTGGTCTCATCCTGTCTCGTCCTCATCCTCTGAAGCCTGGTAGTGTTGATACAAACGGTCTATACTCTCCCAGAGTTGTGTACAGCATGAATCTTAGCTTTTTCTTGTATTTTTTTTTTTGGATTTGCAAACAATCCAGTTGCATCTAATTCTCTAATCCTTTTCCGTAATCCCACAGGACTCAATGAAAACACGTCCTGTCCAGGTGAAGAAAAGCAGAGAGACGCGTATTTTGTGTCTGATTTAAGGAAGTTGAAGGAACTTGGACGCTGACGATGATTCGCTCCAGAGCGAGTAACAGTAAAACATTCCAAACATACATCAGATGGTAGGACAGTATTTCCCTGTTTGGCAGAAAGCAGCCTCTGTTTTGCTAAATGTTGATGTGGTGACTTGACTGTTCACAATAGAGGGAATCAGAACATTAGCATCCTGTCAAGCAGACCAGTAGATAAACCATTCTCAGACAGAGTAGAAAGTCCACAAATACTGTTTGTCTCTCTCCAGAGGGACTGATGTTATTATTAAAAGATGTGCACGGAAACATTGAACCATTCATCGGTGCACTTACAAATGATCATTGGGACAGTAGCTAAAATGCTTGACATTTGTTACCAGTTTCTTCATAGACAACCAGAGGATGAAAGAGAGGAGAGGAGGAAAGGTGAGTCCGTCTTCCTATCGCAAAGGTCTGCCTGAAACTGTTTGAGAGGTCTTGTAACAAAAACTCTGTTCCTTGGAAAATGTACCCTAGCCGGTTTATGCAGAGTACAGGTGTCTTGAGATGATAAAAAAATCTTTCACATCTTCCACCCTAACTTTCTTCATGGCACGCTTTTCTCAGTACAATATAAATTCACCCCCTCTATCCGTCTGTCTTGCTCCTACTCATCTCCTCAACACCTAACCCATCGTAAAAACTTCAAAGTGCAGTTACAAATGATCACTGGGACTAAAATGCTTGACATTTGTTACCAGTTTCTCCATAGACCACCAGATGATGAAGATAGCAACTAAAATGTTATTGTTTGGTCGTATGACGAGGACACTTTGCATTTTTGTTCATTAAAATCCTGCAAAATACAATGAAAGCAGAAGTTCATTCAGTTGGATGTGTTGTTACAACCTCTGTCAGTTTGAGCATCTGCTCCATCTAAATTATGGACGCAGCACGCAGATCATGTAGGACTGCTGGGTATGGAACCTTATCAAGCAACAATTAACTATGTGGAATATCCTGTTTGTTAAAACAGTATCCCTGATCAGAGGAAAAAGAAATGGGGTCAGACCAGTGGTTCAATCACTGCTGAAACAGGGAGTCATTGTGTGTCTTCAAACAACACCCCAATAAAAACCCCATTCAGTAAAAAAAAAAAAAAAAAAAAAAAAAAAAAAAAAAACAGTGGCTCAGTAATTCGGAGATGGTTCAGTTTTAAAGTATCAGACGAGCTACAGAGTCACGTTATATGTAGGGAGTGCTATAAACAAGATACAGGCAAGAGTTGACGCACAACTAATCTTTACGCCACCTAAAACAGCGGCGCAAACTGCAGTACGGAGTGATTACTGTCTGTCAGAGTAGAAAAAGAGTGAGAAAATGTATATTGAGTTGAAATTCTGTTTCTTGTGCAGCTGGTTGAGACTGTTCAGAAAAGAAATTGCTACAGGAGAAGGTATGTAAAGCTGATGATTGTATTTGTTTCTTAAACTAAGCACTTTATTTTGTTCTTTCTTTGTTCTGATATAAATGCTGCTCTTACAAGGGGTTGTCATATTTTGTTCTTTTGTAATGTTTCTGTGGATTTGTTAGAAAGGAGAAGAAAATCTGTATTTGCAAATCATGTAGGATTGCTGGCTGTGGAACCTTATCAAGCAACAATTAACGATGTGAAATATCCTGTTTGTGTTAAACAGTATCTCTTATCAAAGGAAAAAGAACTGGGGATCAGACCAGTGGTTTAAACAATGCTGAAACGAGGAGTGTCATGTCTGTCTCCAAACAACACACCAATAAACCCCATTTTTGAAACCAGGAACAAAGAAGTACAGATTTGCACAGGAAAAATAAATAAATTTCAGCGTCATTCATTTAAGTCCGGTTGTACCAGATGTTAATGCTATCTTAGTATCAATAGCAGCCAGAGTGAAATGGTACACAGTTGTGTATTTGTATTCTGCTGTACACAGGAATACATAGGATTTGTTTAGTTTCACCTTCTGTGACCAACAATATCGCTTTACAAGAGTAACGTTGTTTGTTTTTTTCAGACAGTCCAACCGTCTACGCTGCAGCTGTGAGACAGCAGCTTTCAAAGCTGACATTACCTGCTGACTCGGTTTTGTTTGGCGTACATCGACAACATCATTATTGTCTCTTATACAGAAAATTGAATTTGAGTTTGTGAAAATTATCAACCAGTTATTCTGTTTTTATTCAAGCGTGTGTCTACGCTTCCTGATTAAGTTTGTGTGGCTTTATTTTGAATATTTAGAATGAGACTCTGTCTTTGAATGATTTTACTATTCATTTATACCTTTTCTTGTATTTTATACACTTTTTTAAAAACCTTACCTCCTTTTGAGTTGTATTTTCAGATCTATATATTAGAACTTGGGTGGATGTGAAGGTTTTCCAGTGATCACGTTAACTGGGAAATATCAGAGAATTTCACGATGCTTATCACAAAGGACACGACATGTTTCAGAGTTTTGAGAGCAGTAACTTAAAATTTCAAGTTAGGAGCAGATTTGGTTATCTTCAGGTCACAAATAGTAACACTTTTGATTATTTGCTTTACATGTTAAGGTGAAACCTGAGTTTCTTGTTTAGATCATAATTTTTAGGTTCACCTCTGGAGAGCTTTAAAAAGGTCATATAACCATCTAAAGTGCTACAGACACCCGGACATATCTGTTTGTAGTAAAATGTAATATCTAACAGACTGTTTGAAAATTGTATGATTGAGAAATGTTAATGAGTTAAATGTTAATGAGTCTATTTTTTTTTTTCCCTTTCTGCAGCTCCGGCTCACAGAATGAACCTTCGATCACTTCGCCGTCATAATCTTATACACGCGGAGTACGCAGAATGCATTCTGACACCGTAAATACTTCATCCGTGAAACTCTGTTCGTAGTTTTTTATTGAAGGCCCCTCGCAACTTGGATATCCTGACAACATCGCCGACCTTAAATCCTGCCTTAAATTTTTGTTTTCTCTTGTCTCGTGGTGTAGGTGTACCGTACAAATTGTGAAACACTTGAAGGCCCTTCAGCACATCAGCCGGGCGCATTTTTATACTGCTGTGGTGAGTGTTGTTATAGCTTTTTACTAAGTCTGGTAGGACTTCCACGCACCGTCTAGTGTTCTTAGCAGTGAAATTCTAGTCTTTAGCGTTCGGTTAAATCTTTCAACCACGCTCAAAGGTGAGCCCGTCTTCCTATCGCAAAGGTCTGCCTGAAACTGTTTGAGAGGTCTTGTAACAAAAACTCTGTTCCTTGGAAAATGTATCCTAGCCGGTTTATGCAGAGTATCGGAGTCTTGAGATGATAAAAAGTCTTTCACATCTTCCACCCTGACTTTCTTTCTTTCTACCCCGCCGAAACTACCATGATGACTCGGCTTGTAATATATAACCTCTTCATAACACGTTTCTCCGCCATCTCCAGGTACAATATAAATTCACCCCCCTCTAACCGACTGTCTGGCTCCTACTCATCCCTTCAGATGTGTCAACGCCTAACCCGTCGTAAAAACTTCAAAAGACCTCAGACGGAAGGAAGTTGGGGGGGGGGGGGGGGGGGGGACAAATGCGCAGTGGACATACGCTGGACAAATGGTGGACAAATGGCAAGGGGAGGGGTTTATTGGGGGCCATAAATCTTTCGTTTGACATATAATACCGTATCTGTCTCTCTCATCTGGGCTACGGCATTTTAGAAGGGGGAAAAAATATGTCATCATGAACTTTGAGAATAAAGTCGAAATGTCGAGAATAAAGTTGAAATAGGATGTTGAGAATAAAGTCGATGTCTCAATTCTCTTTGATAAACCCAGTGAGAACGACAGAGCGGAGCTGCGTGCTGTAGCATGGAGTGTAATGAATGTATAGAGTAAGTTTGTGAAGTCATGCAACTATGTGCCAACTTTATGTGTTTCAAACTGTGTTTCAAATTCAAGTATCATTAATGTTGTTGTTCAACCCAACATTGAAAATTATTCTGGACTCAGATCATGTTTTAAACTGATTTTATTTAATGACCGAAGTGAACACATTTTCAAAGGATGGATTTCATGACTTTGATAAAGATGTTTTCATACGTAATGGCTTTGTGATATATTGTTAAGATACCACAAACACTTCATATTCCCAGAAAAAAAATGCAACTTATAGTCCTCACACCTCTCCAAAAAATAAAGAACCAGAATTTTTTTTTTTTTAAAGATATATTTCTAATTAAACATTCTTTAAAAGGCATGGCAAAAACTATTTACATCAATTGCTGTATTTAAAATATTTTTATTGAATTTTTTATTTTAAAATGAATTAATACAGCCCCTATAATTCCCTCCCGCCCGGCACAAGTCCTGGAGGAGTCTGGAAATCTAAAGAAAGTCATTCTTGTGCACAGGCTGCCTGAGATGCTCGGTCCGATGGTCTGTCCCTGGTCCTGGAGGTTGCTGGTTCCTCCACCCTCTGGCTCTTCCCCTTCTACACTACCATGGGCCAGACTGTCAGAGCAGGCGCACCATGGAGTAGGTGGATGTGTCTGGTGCATTTGCTACATATGTACAGATCATGATAAAATCATTATCAGTGCCTTGCTGGTTGAAGAGCTTCTCCTTCAGCGTGCCACTGGAGTTACAGACGGATCAATAAAACGCAAGGCGTCTTAATTCCTGATGATTTGATGGTCAAAGCAGAAGCAAAAAATCTTGTAGAAATTGAAATATATTAGAAATTATTTTTATATTAATGTAAAAATAAAATACATGTTATTAATAGACTGGAAAAAAATTTTAAAAAATTGGGGACAAATATCGCTGGCTAAATACAGGAAAATTGAAATATTTAATAATAAATGTACATTAGAAAAACAGGTGAAGCTCTTGCTGTCAAATCTGCACCTCTGATCTGTTTACCATCGAGCAACCTGCCTTGCTTCTAGCCATAAAAAAAAAAACTTTTACAGCTTTTGAAGAACAAAAATTGGCGTATTCCTATTTATTTTACACACAGACAAGAGATTACACCTGAATGAAGATGGGTGAAGTTGCAAATTGAACCAGGAGACTGGACTCCTCTTTTCTTCATCTGCTAATCAAATGCAAGCTTCAATAATAAATCCTTCATCAATTCTTCCACAAAAACGCCATGGTTCCACCTTTGGGCGATGTAGCTGGAGAATGCCTGCGGTGAGGGGGCGTGGCCTCAGAGTGGCTGGTAGGCGAACTACCTGCGGCTGCTTGTCGTTGGTAGATGCATGACTTCAAATTTCGACTTTATTCTCGACATTCTATTTCAACTTTATTGTTGACATTATATGACGACTTTATTCTCGACATTTCCACTTTATTCTCGAAGTGGTGAGATTCCCCCCCTCCCCCCACCTCCCCCTTCTAATTTCTTTCCTCATGGGTGGCCCTAAGAAAAAGTCAGGAACAGCAGTGAGGCTTTAAGAAAGAAACACCCAGGGCCTGCAAGAGGAGAGTGCACATGGCATGCACTTTTAACAGTAGAAAGTATGAGAGCAAGATTGTGGAGCACTTCCTCCTCTTTCTGGAGCTGCTCTGCCATGAGACGTCCATCATTTTCTTTGAGGAATTCAAAAGCATTATGTAATTGTGACTGGATAATCAGGATCTAATCATTAACCAGTGTCAGTCAGAAACATGTTAAATCCATTCCAATATACTGAAGGGTTCTTTGCACTAACTTCTGTTTTTAAATTTTGCAGTTTTTTGAAAATTGATCATTTTACATGTTTTGTTATTTACTGCTTATGTTGGAATTCTCTGTGGAAAGCAGAGAAATATTTTCATTGTTCAGGGAAACATGTTTCTACAACAAGCTTTAACTTAAAACTGACTCACTACATGATGCAGACTAAGAGCGCCCCTGGCGGTCGAATCCATACATTGCAGTTGATGTCATAATTTCACACAGATTTAATCTGTTTGGAATCTTTTCTGGCCGATTCTGACCTTTTTTCTCAGTTGATTTTATTCTCAAAAATTCAAAGAAAACATTTACTCTGGGAAAAGACATCCCCCTGAACCCCCGTTGTGGAAACACACACACACGCACATACACACCATTCACTCAGTGCTGTAACTCGAAAACACGTGCTCCAGAGAGGGTGCAGCAGCATGCTTCACATCGCTGTGACACCCTGCAATAAATCACTGCGCCTGGATAATTTATGGGTACGGACAAAGAGGGAGGGGTGATCATTACGCTTCTGACAGTTCGCACAGGGACTATTTACAGCGCATATATCAGATCAGCAGGTTAACACCTTCATCTGGGTTTTACAGTGAAAGATTGCTCTGCACAGCCATAATACAGCTTTATTCCTCAAATAACACTGACTACAGCATCATGCATCCTAGAATAACATCCCACAGCAGCTTTGCTCGCGTCCTGACCAACAACACCTGGTCATTCTGCGTGAAGGTAACAACATTTTCACAATTTTGACTTAACTACATCACAAGGTGCTGCTAATTTGAAAGCAAACTGAGATACGTCCCACCCTCCTGTGGTCACAATTAAGGCAAAAAGCAGCTTGAAGTGGAAGAAAGCCCCCTCCAGGACGTGCTTGAAGGCCCAGGTCTGACACTGGCCGGTGAGAAGCAGGTTATTTTTGACAGACCGAGCAGCGCCTGCTGTTTGGTAAATGGCTCTGCCGTCGACGGGGGAAAGCGGGTCCAGAAATCAACCTGACGTTTTCCTGCAACTGCCGGCCGCTTCCTGCCGCCACGCGTTTGTCATCTACTATTTTGTATTATAAACACACACTGCTGCTTTATCAGGTTTCCTGGAAACTGCTGATGGAACCAAAGCTCACAGCTGGATCTGTAATCGTTATTTTTTTGAAGCCTCTTTTTTTTTAAGCAGATTTTCAAATAAAAAAGTCAATATTGCTCTTGACAGTTACTGAAGAGAAAAACTAATCCTCTTTGTTGACTATCATATCATTGACAGATGCAACAGTCTGATTTCATCACATTATCTTCAAAGTGTCTAAATCAGGGGTGTGAAACATAAGGTCCATGGGCCAAAGCTGGTTCACAACAGTCCTGGTCTCGGTAATCTTGATATTGGCTCTGTGTCTTCTCCAAACAATCATCCAGTCACCTGTGACACGAAGTGTTGCAACACAAAGCAATTAGCCTGATGTATTTATGTAAGCAATCAGCTTTCGGCTCATCGATGATGTTCGTGCTTCACACACCAGAAGCGTTTGCGATCAATCCACCAGAGGACGTTGCTCTAAATGAAGACACTAGCCAGTCACCGAGGAGATGAACCCAACACCGTGACACAACAATGTTTTCAAGGGAAAACACACACCTCAGCAGAGCTGAGCTCCAGGACCGGGCTCGCCGTGTGACGCACACACACTCCAGCTCGCTGGTCATGAGCGTACCAGTCACACTTCAGTCATGTTTAGCATGTAGCATCACTGGTGTGTGAGTCTGGAAGCTCTTTCTTTCCAGTCCGCTTTGCTTTCCTCATCCTCAATGTCAACACATCTCTGCTGACTCATCCTCTCTTGGTGTTGGTGTCAGAATCAGTGCATCCCCACAGAAAGCCAACGAAGAAACAACCCACACAGGTTTACAGCTGAATCCAGGCATTTTCTTCTGGAATCAGCCACAAAGGAAGACTAAGTGTTGTGATGAGTGAAGTTTGGACAGAAACCGAATCGGTGACCGAAGCGTTGGGTTTGAAGGATGCTGAGTGGCGGGAAGACGCCGGTGGGTTGGGGTACGGTGGAAGAAGGAAACGAGTGAAGCGTGACGTGGCTGGAGCCACACGGTGGGAACCGCAGCAAGCCCGGGAAATCCAGCATTACAGGAACCAGATGAGCCTGAATCACAGAATGTCTCCTGAGGTGCTGAGAAGGTGAACTGTAAGGAGTGGATCCGTCATCCTGGCGTTGACGAGGCGGTTCAGCCAGAAACTAGCGTCATGCAGAGCACACCCGCGGCAAAGAGAGAACACAGAGTCACGTGCTACAAAACAATGACAGCGACAGCAGGCTCAGCAGAAGACCTGACCATGAATAAAAGAACATCGAAAAATGTACTAAACTGATGACAAGTCTGTCACGAAAGAAAAAGAAGTGATGGGAAACCACAACACTGGGTTAAAAGCCGGTGCTCCTGCTTCCAGTTGTAGTGTTTTGGACCTGTGTTGGAGGGTTTCTGATCTGCCGGCTGCAGCTCGTCGTTTCTAATCTGTTTCTGATCGTTCATGTCAGACATTGAGGATAAGTCCGTTTCCCATGAGATGAGCTGTTATGACGTTTGAAGGTAACAGAGACAAACTGTAAAGTTGGTGAAGTCGGTTTAATTTTTGCTCTCCTGGCAGCAGGTGGATGAAGGCCGCTCCAGACTGCTCTGCGGCGGCTCGGTCTTTCTTCCTGTTACGTAAAAGACCTGCTGTTCTTCCTTCACATCCACTTGAAATACTGCTGAGCTTCAACAACATGTAGAGTTAAGTACTGAGCAGACCCATTCTGCTCACGGCGGAATGCATTCTATAATGCCCGTCCATGCTTCACATGTACGCGTTTCCGCGTCCGCTTTGGAAGGTCCGTGCACCACCGATGCGGACGCGCTTTCTCCCATACTACATTTTGAGCTCAGCTGTGCGCGTCTCATGCAGGCGCGGTGATCCACGCAGCCTCGAGAAGCTTTTCCGGCACTACAGACTGTTTATCTGGTCCTTTATTACGGATTATTTAGAGAAAATTAAGCACATACACTGTCAGTACATTATCATTAAGTATTAAAGTTTATTTAGCCTTTTTTTTTTTTGTTTCTGAATCGCGGGGCGGCGCCGGAGCGAATAGGTACTTTTTCACTTCTGTCTGCAGACCTTCTCCTCCCTCCAGACAGTCTGCTCTCTCTTTCCACGAGTTTTTCACTCTTTCGGTGTCTTTAAGTGGAGCCATCAGGCTGGAGCTCCGTCTACTTTCACTTTTACCGTCATGTTTTGTTTGCTATGGCGCTCTGGCGCATGCGTACACTTCCGCGACCTGCGCGCAATGCGCAACGCGGTCTCAATTTCTGGCTGCTGCGCGGACGTCCGCGGATCGGTCCGCGCGGACCCTAGCGGACAGGAATTCATGACGATTTTTACGTCACGCGGACCAACGCGCACCCACGCGGACATGTGAAGCATGGACGGACCTAAGGAGATCCTCGGGGTGCTTACTTCGGGGAAAAGTTTGGAATGGGCAATACTGTCACTCAGGTGCAGTGCTTCTTCTTCAGAAGGTTATGGCGCGCCGGAGGCCATCACGCCCCTGGCCTGCTGTCACTCAGACAAAACAAAGCCCACGTTTCTGACATACCGCCTGAGTCACGCCATTAATCCGGTCCCGTCCCAAACTCAACCGCACCCATGTGACAAACGGCGGCACCATCATGTGAAAGCACATCTGTCGACGCAGAAGAATGGAACAACAGGTTGGTGGAGAACAACGGGTTTGTGGCGGCTCTTCTTCTTCCCGCATGACAGTGACGATCGTTCATCCCAGTCCTGACTGCGTCATAAATCACACCCACAGTTTTACTTCTCGACGCGAAGCTTCCGTTCGATGCTGCACGAGGTGCGAGCTCCTCGGAGAACGCCATCTTCCTGCCGCTGCCTGTGGTAATAGGAAGTGTGCACCTTTTATATTCACATCTGACAACCGAGAGCCTTTCCTCTATTCCTCAACCTGACTAAATAATACAGAAAAGTAGAACTCCAATATATTTCTGAGCTGTATCTTGTTATTACAAGAAGGTTTTCTTGTTAATACACTTGAGTTTTCTCATTACATTTCATAGATTTGGGCTTCCAGCATCAGTAATTCTTTAAAGAAACGTCATCAATGCACAAACAATGATAGACACTGCGTGAAAACGTGCTGTCGAGTGATCAGCAGGAGACAAGCGAAAGCTGCAGTGACACTCACTGAATACCAGTGACGTTATTAGATAGTTTCTGTAATGTCTGTCTTTGCTTCCTAAAGCAAGTGAACCGGCTGAACTGGACTCGCTCATATGTCTTGGAAGATTTGAAAATTAAAAAAAAAACAAAACCAAAATGTGAAGAAACCCAGAGAGATGCTGCTCATCACATTAGGAAGAGTGTCTCACAAAACATTCATTTGTTAACTGATTCCAAAACATTTCTGATTTTGCTGGTAGATCTGTAGCTTCAGGTTCTTCTGTTGGTTAAAATGCACACTGCTTGTTCTATCTTGAGCTTGTTCCTTGAGAGTGGCTGCTTGATAAAAGCAAGCATACTTATCTTTTTTTTTTTTCTAGCCTGCACTGAGATGAAAAAGATGTGCAGAGAAAAAAACATCACACATCCTCCCCAAAATGTGTTTTTCAACGCATGAAACCAAGAAAACCAGGCTCGCGTGGCAGTACTGCAGGACATAAATGCAAAACGAAAATACAAACACATTCTTCAGAGTAAGAAACTGACGTCTCTCTATCCGACCAAGAGAGAAAAGATTGGATGTCCAGTTTTATTCACAGTTAAATTGTTTGAGTGGGTGGGTGGCGAGCAGGATGAGGGCGGATATTAAATAGAAACAAAGCGGTAACCCAGATGCAGAAAATAATCCGTGATTGCAGCCTGTGTGAGTTTTCGTGGCGGTGCTGTTGATAGATGTTCAGATGTGAGTCACTCTCATTACAGCTCCCTGAGGTAGAGCCGGTTCAATCCTCTCCTCATGCTGTCCAGACGGAGGCCGAGGCCCCGCTTACGCCATAACGTTTCCAAGGGGAAATGGAAAACTTTTGTTGCGTTTTGGGCGTCCGTTTACAAGACAGGAATGTTCGAAGCTGCTGAAGATGCAACAGAAAAATGCATCTCATTCAAAATGCCTTCAAATGACTCATGAATTAATTAAAAAAGGCAAGAAAATGATTCAGAAAGTTGTGAAACAAGTCTTCATGTTCAGTGTTTCCTCTGGTAAACGGTCTGGCCGTTAAGGATTAATTAGTGTGTGGGCTGAGCGCCGTATGAATGGATGAATGCGACTGAATGTGTGAATCCATCTGATACGAGAGTGATTATCTGTAAGATCCATAAATGTATCTCATCTCGTCCTATTTTGTCTTCTTCCAGTCTGTTTTGTGTCTCCCTTGCCCATATTCAAATGTCCTCATCTTCCTCACTCCCCCCGTCTCCTTCTCTTTAATCAGATTTGTTCTTCCAGACCGGAGAACAAGCTGCAGTGATCTGACACAAAGAGCGCGGCGCCTTTAGTCCGACATTCAGCCGCTCCCCATCACAGAATTTCTCTCTCCGGTCAAGTGTGCAGCGGTGGCTTTTAGTGGCAGATGAGAAGATAAAGAGGCCGGCTTTTCTTTCATCAGCTGCTTCTTTTCATTCGCCATTAGCAGAGGAGATGCTTGCTGGAAAAACATGGAGGCTTTTTTTAGAGGAGGAGGTGCAGTGCAGCAGGACGAGACGACTCAGTGGAGGGACACACTTTAAGGCCAGCAAAGAGTCAGCCACGTTATCTGGAGTAAGTAATCAATACAACTAGTGTTCAATAAGACCGTCATGCAGATGACGTCATGCAGGTTTTCATGATGCATCCTGCTGCACAACATGTGGAATCAGTGTGTTTTTATGCTGATGATACGTCATAAACTGTAAAGGGAACTGACTTTCACTGCAGCGTCACTGGTTTCTCAGCTCCACTTGATAAAAATGTCAAAAATCTACCGATGCACCGATACCAGTATTGAGCATCCGGTGAGTATTCACACTCATGAAAGATCTTCACTGCATCATGAGCCGTCGTCCGTCAGCAATGTTACCTGCAGGTGATGTCAGTGGTTTACAGATTCTTTACTGTTAATGAGAAAGACAGAAGTGAGGCAGACTGTAAATCATGCTCTTCCGAAGTGTGTAAACAGTTTTCCAAAAAAGAATACAGGTTTACTCTGAAAGTGAGGAGTCTTTATGGATCGTTGTGGTAATCACATTCATCAGGTATAATTACATTTCATTACTCCAGCCAATTAAGGCCATCCTGCAAGGTGCAAAACCTCATTTTCTCTTGTTATTCAGCAACGAAGAAATTTTAGAATAACAAGGCAATACTTACTCCAATTATATATGATTGTGTGTTAGTTTTCAACCAATGGTTACACTATTCCTAAATTCAAATTAATTTAATACAAACAAAATTATTTTGTCATTTTGATTCCTGCTCCTTTTCAATTGGTCATATTGTTTAGAACATCAAGACTGTCCTGAAATTCAAATTTAAAAAAACTGATCTGAGCCCATCTGAGGTGACAACAGCTGCATAAAAACAGTTTTCGCTATGAGACATAATGACAATAGTGCTCATGTTTTGTTTCGAATAAATCAAAACTGCCTCAAAGATAATAAGTGGTGTTCGAATGCAGCTATGAATTATTGTGGTTGAAAACTCAGTGATTTGTGGACTTAATCAACAGATCAATAGTGTGTACACGCCAGCATTTATAAGGAGTGAGCATGACACAAGAGAGGAACGTAATGAAAGAGTGAGACAGGAGATCCTCACACTTCTCTGTCAATGCTTTTTGCTTTTACTACATATTTCTAGATGTGAACACACAGATAACACACCGGTGCTTTTTTGTTGTTTTAAACCTAAATCATATTGAAAGAGTCATGTGAATGGTCTCACTGTCTGCTGTATTTACATGAAAGCCTATAGATATAACAAACCGTACAGAAGTGACTGGACAGAGGTCGAAGGCCTCAACACATCTGAGTTTCACAAAAACTGGTCGCTTCTATATTTTTTACAAACTAACAGTAATTATGTCAACAGATCACAAAATCCAAGCGTACAGGCTGACAAAACCTTAACATCCACTGATGAAGTGTCTAAAGTGCATAAAATCTGTGATTTTGATCCATTTAGCACGACTCAGCAGATGTAATTTTTTAAATAATGCATGTGATGCTGTTAATGGCCTGTATTATATCTTTTTTTTTTTTAACTAAATAAAATGACTCAGTGAGATCAGAAGAGGATAAAGTGAAAGTCCATTCCAGGTCAACATTTATACTGAACACATTTACACACAAACCAGTTCAGAAATGTCTCGTTTGGTTTCAGAATTGTTGTCTCCTGGCTCACAAAGTTGCTCAAGAGTCAGCTTCACTGTGTTTTCCTTCAACTCTAAACACTTTCTGTTTGTCCACGTGATTCCTAACTAGCACTTTAAGAAAACACGTGGAGGAATCTGAGGAGGAGAGGGTTAGAAGCTCTCTAGATTAAAATTCCTTCGGTCTGAACTCCCACGAACGACGCTCCTCCGAACTGCTCCGAACCTTCAGTAGCTACAAGCGACGTTCTGCAATCAGCCAGTTTAGGGGAGTTTCTGTTCAAATAGGCGAGTCAGCATTGAATTCTTTTATGTTACAAGAGTTTAAGTTTTTAACTTAAAAGTAGATACATAGTTTATTCAATAATATTCTTAGAAAAATAAAGAATTCTCAAAAGTTTTGATGTCGTGGGGGATAAACACAAAGATGAACTTTTCAAAGTAACCAACAGAAAAGGAGTGTTACGAGGTTCATATGAGGTTTAATAATGGTAGAAATGGAAAAACTCCGGAGGAAAGTGAGGAATCACTGGTTTAATTAGAGCTGTTTGCCACACATCTCGTGCTAACACCTTCTACCACCTAACTTCTACACCAAACTGATCACGATACATGAGGTTTTTGCAATCACACGTTCACTCTTTTATTCGCTGGAAATAATGAAACAAAAAAGATCTGCCTTGAAGGTTCGTCCCAGTTTCAACTCCTGAAAATATCTTCCCACGATGCATCGACTTTCAAGTCGTGCAAATATTGCAGCGAGGAAATATTACAAATACGTATGAATTCTGAGTAGAAATAAGCCGCCGGTGTGATTTAGGTGACTTTTTTTCCGCTTTCCAGGAAACGCACAAAGACGTGAAATGCATCCACATTTCATCAGACTTCAGACTCATGAATATTCATCAGGCGCTCGTCTGTGAGGGCGTCAGGTTCTTATTAGTTCCCAGCTTCCCCGGCGCCGTGACAAAAAGAAACTGCTGGAACTGAGGACAAGTCATTCCTCAGCAGTGTGTGTGTGTGTGTGTGTGTGTGTGTGTGTGTGTGTGTGTGTGTGTGTGTGTGTGTGTGTGTGTGTGAGAATAAAGGTGAAAATGATCCATTCAGGCTTTAACACACACACACACACACACACACACACACACGCAAGAATTTGTGAGAGTGAACATCTGCTCCAGCTTTTCCCTGAAACCACGTGATGAGAATAAATAATTGACTGATGCCACACATGTGGGAAACAAGGCAGAAGCTTTCCAGACTGATCCCAGGACAGTGACTGATCACAATTTAATGAAAATCATCAAAGCAATTTCAATATCGAGCAGATATTTCTACCCAAGCTGAATGACGCTGTCCTCCGAGTGTGTGATAAGGTCCCGGGATTCACTGCTGTCATTAAAATGTCATTAAATGTCTCATCTTAATGACACTGCTGTGATGGAGACAAACTTTAAGACCAACTCAATATGTGCGTCAGGAGATTAGTTTAAGAACCTGGAAATCATTTTCAGCTACGTTAAAGTTTCATTGAACTGACTTTGCTGTCCATTTATCCATGTATTTATAGATGATTAATAAACAGTATATCTACTCTGTATGTGTATGTAGGATATTCTAATAGGCTAAGGACCCGTTTGCACGACAGTTTTTTTAAGTGAAAAGAGAAAACTTTCATTGTGTTTTGTGCGTGTGTGTTGTGAGTCACTGAAAATCCAACTTTTTGAAAACATGGACTGTTTCAAAAATGCAAGGACCATCTTATAGTGGTTAAATAGTGCCAAAAATAACCTTTACACTGAAAGTTTTTCTTTGTTGTGGTGCAGAGGATACATGATCTTCACGATCATCTGTTTTGCTTTGTTTTTTTGTTTTTTTTTCAAACAGTTACTATCAAAAATCACAACAATCTCAACATGAAGCCAATTTAAATGAAACCTTCTGGTGCAAAATCCAGTGAAATGTCAAAATAAATAATAAATCCTCCCAGAGCTGTTGCATTATGCATGTTTTTCCAAACTGGCCCTGACAGTTCTGACAGTTCTGCAGCCGTAAGATGGAAATGAATCAACTCATTACGGGGTTCAGGACATGGATCCTGAGGATCTGTGGGAAAATCGGTTGGGCCTTGAAGGAATCGGGGAAACGGTAACTCCAGGGGTTCATTACAGAAGCTGAAGGTGATTCCACCTCTGTGCAGCTTGTGGACGAATATCAGCTGTTTTAATCTGCCAGTTGAACTTGGCACCGCTGCCGCTCCCCCGCCGCCTGTCCGTCCATCCTGCTGCCTGACATTTAAACTGACCTCGCCGTTTGATCTGTGAAACGAAGACTGGCTTTGTCTTCACGTGGCAACGTAATTCCTCTTTAATGACTGCGGTGGATTATTTTCCTTGGAGAGAGCGTCTGTGTTTTACACGCCGCTCAGATATACGGCTTCATAAAGAGGAAAGCGTCTGCCTCTGGCTCGCCCTGCCCTGCTCTCCGGTTGGCTGCTGTCGCCCGCTCCCCCTCTCCGGTCCACTCTGATGAATTCTCTCATTAATTTACTCTTCGGAGATTAACGTCAGTCACACGCCAGGCCATGATTTCGTGCATAACTTAACAATGCCTGACTAATTTATGGTGCTGCGGCTCTCCGCTGATTGCAGTTTGATCGCTCCTTCGTTGCTTCGTGGCCGTGCAATCACAAATACCTAAAGAGAGCTGTTAATCACTCTTTTTATATTCTGGGATGGACAAAAATGCATAGTAATGTGTTTCCAAATAAAATACTTCTTTTTTTTTTATTATCAAATATCAAAAATATGCATCTTAGCTTTTAAACAACCTTTAACAGTCCTTTTCAACTTGCTTTTTTTTTGAGAAAACATCTGAAAGCACCTTTAAAATAGGCAGCAGTTTTAGCATTTTCAGTTACTCAGTTGCACCATTTGCACCACCTTAATCAATGGGGAAAAAAAGTCAGTTTGTCACATTTAAAGGTAAATTCCTACATTCACTTACTTTAAGGCCTGAAATTCTGACATGACCAATTTTTTTTTCTTGTAAATCTGCAAGAGGTCGTTGGCCACACGCCCTCATCTGATGCTTGGTATTTCACAGAACTGAGAACAGGCACAAATGTAAAGTCTAGATGAAAAAAAATCATATTTCCACTCCAGTGACGACTAGTTTGCAGTCTTTTAATCAGATTCGGTATCAATAAGTTTTTCTTTCCTTCTCTGTCCACCTCATGCCCTGATTCACTATGAATGTGAAAACCTGTTTTCACACTGAAGAAACCTTTTTTTGGTTTATCTCCTCCAGTAACCAACATGTGCCACCAGAAGGTTGTCATTTGACACCAGCCTCACTGCCTCTCCGATCACAGGTAAGCATGTAGATCCCGTTTACATGACGGGCTTTTCAAGTGAAAACGGAAAACTTTCGTTGCATTTTGGGTTTCCATTAACGCGACAGCAATGACCAGAGTCACTGGAAACGCAACTTTTTGAAAAGACTTCAAGTCTGTCACCATGGAAACGGGGGAGAACACAACGTTTCTGAAACGTTGCTCCTGCTCATGTGCACGTCTGGCATAACTCCGTATCGTGGCCGTGCACGCCTTTTGATATTGTTTGTAGTGTGTTTTCCTCTGCCAGCCAACAACCCAACAGCACCAACTTGAAAACTGCATCATTTTTAGTGCTTCAGCACGGCCTCGTAAACTCTAAACCTAACTAAGGCCCTGTCCACACGGAGCCAAAACGGTCATATTTTACAAAACGAATTGCATAAAGACGGAGTCAGCAAAAAAAAAAAAAAAAAAAAGCGTCCACATTAGTGAACTGAAGACGCATGTAAACGCTGTAATACATAACCACGCCCACAGGCGGCGCTGCAGTGCAGTAATAGTTGGGTAGAGCGCATGCATATAAAAACGCATTGTATTCACGTTGTATTGCAAACAAACGCAAAGACGGCGACCTCTGGAGCGAAAGTTAAGGAAAGTTTGGTGTGGACGGACGATGAGTTACAATTATTATTTTGCACAGATATTTAAAAGACATTCTCAAGCGCCATTTTTGTTGTGGTTCTGTCGGACTTCCGCGCATGCGTCCTGTTGTAGAAGCGGGGCGATCAATCAATCAATCAATCAATCAATTTATTTTTGTATAGCCCAGTATCACAACAACAGTTGCCTCAGAGGCTTCAAGATGTTACATTGGTCGGTAAAAATAAAAACAGTGAATAAGCATAATGGTAATATGTCAATATTCACAGTAACGAGACAAAACAAAGCAACCACCGCCTTAGACCCTCACATCCGGCAAGAAAAAACTCCAAAAATCCAGTGGGAAAAGAAGAAATCTTGGGGAGAACCACAGTATGGAGGGATCCAACTCCCAGGGACGGACAGCTTTGGCAACAGCTTGCATGAGACAATAAGAAGTAAAGCCTCGGACAATGTTGAGTTGAGGCGATGACGCAATCGTCTCAATAAATATGTGCGGCAAAGGCGTAACAGCGGAGACGTCTCAGGCGCATCTTCAGATTTTTCCACTCTGGGACCCGGCTTCAAACTTTGTCGTTTTCAGAGCCCTGAGACGCTGGCTCCGTGTGGACGATGGGTGACTTAGTACAAATATTTGTGCGGATTTGTCTGAGCTTGGCTCCGTGTGGACAGGGCCTGAAACAGAAATGAAAAATCAATGCGGTTTCAACAGAAATATCATGTAAAAAGGAAATTCTTGAAAACAACGTGGTTAGCCTGCCAGGCCACAAGTTGTGGCTGCTGACACCCAAAACACAATGAACGTTTTCTGTCTTCACTTGAAATTTAACTTCAGTCTCCTTTTACTTTGAAACAATCTTTTGGATGCTGTGATGCTTCTGGGCTCGATGGGACTCAGGTGGAACCACTTCAGAGGCGAACAAGGACGGAGTCACGAGAGATGAGACATTACAACAAGAAATCAGACGCAAACTGGAACAAAGGACGCCATTATCAATGCATAAGACATGTCGAACAAAGCCGTGAATATTAAAGTATGGACGCAACAAGAACACAAGAAATACAAGCATAAATAATAAAGATAACATCAGCTGGCAGAAGCACAAGGAACCATGAGGGGAAAACAAGAACAACAGATGAAGAAAGGAAAATAAAACTGTGGCCAGAACTGTGATGGTTGAAATATAAAAGGTTTTTTTTTTGTTTTTTTTTTTTAATGATGAGTTGATGGTTTTGAATTAAAAAGTGAGAATGAAAACTGAATCTTGGTTTGTTCAATGTTCCCCATAATTGTTTCAAGTACATTCAAAATGACCCAAAATGGACATTTTTAAAAAGAAAAAGTTAACATTTTGTTTTTAAACGGGACATGAACCAGAGTGAGGTGTCGCAGAAGGAGCCCGAAGTGTCAGAAGCTGATGCAAACCATCAGCAAGATCCCCACCAGCGCTGCCACCAGTCCTCTCTTCTCCTCTTCATTCCATTCAGGGCTTCTCGATGCTTGCCGGGTCCAGTCCGGGGGTCTTTACTTCAGTTCGTCGTTTCCAAATCCTTCCAAGAAAACAAAGTCAGGCTTTCATCGTTCCTGACATTTCCGTTTTAAAAAGCATTTCGCTCGGCGTGTTTTCCGTGGTAATATGACCATCTGGCCCTCTCTCGCCGCTGTTGGCAGGAAATGAAGTTGCAGATGTTGCAGCCGACGCACCATAGTTTCATAGTCCAGACATCCAGACAGAAACAGAAATCATCGTATCGTCTGTGCTCCAGTCAACTGCAATATCACCAATACTGAAAATAGGAGACTGAGATACATTTGTTCTAGAAAGGGAATATTCTGATGGCCGTGACAAGAGACGATGGCAATAAATCGAAACACAAGAATGAACCTTGCACATCGTTGCATCACAGCACATCAGAAATCACCATCCCGTTAGCGCAGTTCCTCCCTGCTGGATGTTTGAGTAACACATCAGCTGTATCGGCTGTTTGTTGAGGTGTGTTTCTCACTCAAGGTGTGGGTCACAAACGTGGAAGTCACGGTGGGCCATAGTGGACATAACTTTGACCAGCATGTGTAACGAGAGAGACGACGCCACGAAACTGAACAGCGAGAGGCGTCTGCACAAAGTTGGGAGATGTGAATGAGCCGGACCTGCAGCTTCAGGAGCGGAGCCGTTCGGTTCCAGACATGCGTGCTGCAGTGACGACTTTTAAAGCCAAGCTGCGCCTGTGAATCCCGCAGACGCTCAAAGGAAACTGGAGTCGGTTTCCGTGCTGCCAGACTATGAAATGCCAAATCTCTACCGCCATGTTCCAAAGCGTGCGGCGTGCTGAAAAACTCGGTGACGGCTTAATGAGGCAATTTGCCGAGTTTGACGCCCAAAATAAGCAGGCTTGACCTACTCAGTAATCCATTTGCTGCTGATTTGGAAAACGCACCGACCACCCGGGATGAGACGCCAAGTATCTGAGACTAGTGGAGCAAAGTGAGCTTGAATGATGCTTCCCTTTTCTGCTTTTTTTTCCACTACATGTCTGTTTGTTTCTTTGAAGTAAATTGTTTTTTTGGCTGTTGTTTGCCTGCAGAAAAATGTTTCCACTTGAAATTTCTCAGGAAAAGCTGCTTACAGGGTCATAAGAAGCAAATTCAACTGATTGCTCTTGTATTTAATGTGTAATGTTGCTGTTTAGAGGAAATATCTTATAAGCTTTGTTAGTCCCAGGTGCATCAGAGAGCAGCAAACTGAGCTACGTACGTTTCTTTTTTACACTTACAAGGTGTGTTGAATTTTCTTTTTTGGCTATTTTCATGAGAAATTACCCTTGAGATGCTGCAGATAGAGCCATAAGAAATTAATACATTTTCTTTTTGTTTTTATTATTGTTAAATATAATTTTATAGGAAACCATCCAAAAGTCTTGTGAGTAATTTACCTCACGCAGCTTCAGGTCCCTCTGGTGGTCCACGGCCCACACTTTGAGAATCACTGCAGCCCAACACAGCACATGCAAACCAAACTCCAAATGTTTTCAAATTCCTTCTGATAGCTTTGGAGATACATTTACATTGACATTAAACTTGAATTCCTCTTTCTTCGCCGATGATCTCTTCACTCCTGCCGGCCCTGCAGCTTCAAGGTAGAGCCGAGCGAGAGAGAGAGATAAAGATCTCAGAGTATCGATAGATTAGAGAACCTCTTTGATGCAGATGCGGGTTCGGTCTTTAAATATTTCATGCATAGTTTTACAGTTTTTAACTTCTTTCACAGAATATTAACAAACGCCGGCCTATCTCTTTAACTGGCGGTCAGAAAGAAGATGTGGGGAACCGGCGGCGTTTCCTTCCCACAGGGGCTGAAAGCTTCTGAAACCACAGGAGGGAAGCTCATCACCTGACAACAAAGAGCCGGAGAAGAAAGTGGGGATCGGGGAGTTGTAATGGCCGTGCCAGGGCTGGAGCGGCGGCGGCCCAGTTTGATGCGTTAATTGAGACGCGGAGCTAATTCCTGCCCGTCCCCTCCTGCTGGGAAGCCATGATTGCTGCTGGTGAGAGTGGATGGAGGGAGCGAGGTGGCTCTTTTCTTCCCCTCCCTGCTGCAGCTCGTCTGGACCCGTGGACTGGAAGCAGCGGTTACTGCGCCTCATTACGTCTCTTTCATCACGACGTGCGATTTGAAGTTTCACCGCTGCTCAAAGAACTTTGAATAGATTCAGAAGACTTTCATTCATATCAAACCCCTGAGCCAATCAGTGTCTCTTGTTTAATTACAGTCACATATTTCATTAAAATATCAGCGAGACTCACAGAGAAACCAAACCGAGTCTTTCTATTTCTCTCGACTCCTAAAGCATGAAGTCTCTACTCTTCTCTCATATTTTCGGGGCCTGTTTGTTGTTTTAGTTTTACCATGTGTTCATGCAGATGGGAGATTTCACATGACAACAACAAGTCGGACTACAAGTCAGTCCCAACAAACAACCTGATCACCACACAATAAAGCAGACAAACCCAGCAATTATCTTCACTACTGCAGGTGTGTGTGTGTGTGTGTGTGTGTGTGTGTGTGTGTGTGTGTGTGTGTGTGTGTGTGTGTGTGTGTGTTTGGTGTGTGTTTGGTGTGTGTGCGTGTACAATTTTCATGGTTTTATCAAAGTGGTTGTAGTAGTTCAGGAATACAGAAACCATCAAGAAGAGCGTTTGTTTCTTTCTCTCAATTAGAAGGTTGCAGGTTTAATTCCCCCTGTCCACATGTTGAGGTGTCCTTGAGCAAGACACTGAACCCTCGGCCGCTCTCAGTGGACGGATTAACTCACATGACAGATGTGTCCATGTGTGAAACACTTGATGTGACTGATCCAACCTGACGCATTCTGCCATCTGAGGCAAGGCCAGGTGTGTCGACACTCCTCTTCCTCATAACAGAGGAATCCGGGAAATGAAACAAACCTGCTGCACACACCCGATCACCTCTATATCGGTCTTCCTGTCAGCAAAATTATATTCTTAAATCTGTCTCCAACAAGACTCAACAAGGAATGAAAAAACACGTGGCTTTGGCATTTTCCCCTCAGGAAAGCTTAAAGCCATGTAGTTTTCACGTTCGGCCACTAGTGGGTGCTGTTGGTTCTAAAGTTTATTGGAGAAGCACTATTACGTAAATCCAAAAGAGTGATCGACCTTAACCTCTTCTCTCATGCAGGCGCTGAACTGTTTACTACGACTGTGGCGCTGGCTCGCAGTACTCAGCGTTTCAGAACATTTCACTTCTTCTTGTTTCTACACAGAAAGAGCATTAAAAAACAAAAACCCTTTTCATTTGTTCCATATTTTCACTCACAGGACTGAACTGTGAAAAGAGTCTTGCAGCACAACAACACAAAGAAGACTCTTCAGAACAAACAGGACATGCACTATTGATGTGTCGGTCAACAGGGAGCCTGCAGCATCCCAACACTGCTGCAGTGACGCAACCTACATGCTTCATACCTCAACCTGCTCTTCAATTATTCAGGCCGCCGCCGCATAAATGTATTGTGAAATGAATTAAAGATTAATTCCCTCCCAAATGAGAGAAGAAGAGCATACATTTTCATATTTACCAGATTTGTGGAGGCAGTTGCAGCGGAGGCCAACATTCAGAGAGCGGGCATTAAAACGAAAGTGCACTTTGAAAAATGGACAATTTGTTGACCTTAAACGGTTTAATTTAGTGCAGACTGACAGAGCTGCTGTGGGTCAACATGAGACATTTGTGACTCAGCGTTGTTTTATGTTGATGATAGAAGCCATTAGCCTTCAGAAATGTCAGAGTTTTGTTTAGCTTTTGATTTACAAACCCATCCATCCATCCACCAGAAAAATCCACCTATCACTCTTTTCCTTGAGTGGTTTTATTACTCCTCTGTACTGAACACCATGGTCATGTAAACGGATCCCAGAACAAAAGCAAAAATTCCTGTTTCCACATGAAAATGTTGTGTAAACAGAGCCTAATTTGTATCATGTGTAACAAAAAAAACTAAAGGCAAACATTTCTGTACCATATTACCTGAAAGCTTTTGAGAAAACACACCTTCCTGATACAAGATACTCAGAAAGTAACTTACCTGTAAATGAAAAAAAAAAAAAAAACCAGCAACAAAAGAAACGTTACTGGTTTTGTCTCAGGATGACAGAATGAAATGTCTAACATACCAGGATTTAAAAACAGGTGACGCTTGTACAACATGTTACTGTAGCGCCACCTTCTGGCTGAAGGCACAAAGTAACACTGGAGTCTGAAATGGTGCTGACCTCTATAGCAATGCTTAGAAAACTGCAAGATGGATAAGAGACAAAACAAATAGAAAATAGAGCTGCATTTTCTTCTTTCTTGACCTATCAGGTTATTTCTGTTTAACTTCCGGCTCTTCAAAAGAGATGTGAGGTTACAAACAATTGCAGTGTCCTGAAGTCACTGAACTACACAAGCATATTGTGATAAAATGACTTTATTTAGACTTTGACCGTTCCATAAACAAGACAAGAAGAAATGCACTGAATGTGAATTGAATACATGTTATAATTATGCTGAAATGATTTAATAGGGAAAGGCATGAGCGGTTCTAATGTGGTTCTAATTCTCCAACCTTCTTTCTGTTATCGTGGTCACCGAGCCTGGGATCTGTAACATATTACGTACAGTCTGGATCCACACAATAGTGTAAAGAGCACTCGCTCGTCTGCAGGCTTTACTTCAGCCTCCAGGCAACCTGTACATGTTTTGATGGTGATCCTCTCTGAGCATTAAAGTCTGCATTGTCTCACACTGTTAACTCTGCTGCAGCCTATGTGTAGCATCAAGCACTGAGTGTGGTGTTAGGATGGGAATGTTGCTTGACCGCAGCCACATACAATCACCCAATTACATGAAAGCAGCAAACGGGTTTAAAGGAATCTTGCCATTCACAAGCTTTGCAGTAATAAAGACTACAGGCAGGGGATCATGTGAGTTCTGCTGTACAGGGACACTCATCAACAGGTGACACGGCAATAAAAGGTTCAGAAGGTGAGGATGTGTTATTCATGCTGAAAAACTGATGTTTGGATGTATTTCAACATGTTTGGTTGAGCACGTCTCAGAGGTGAGTTTTGTATGTTGCATTTACATCAAACATGGGAAGAAATTTAAGGAACAAACAGCCCATATTGCTTTTACAGCAGGTCAGACAAAACTCAACAGTTATTTCACCCATAACAGCAGCACCACAGTGCAGTCCGAGTGAGATTTAAGTGACTCCAAACCCGACTCTCGGAGGAGAGACTCGTCCCTGCATCATTATCTATGCTTCCTTCCTGTTGAGTAAAAAGCTCTCACACTTAACCAGACGTCATACATCACACAAACAAGCATTTCTGAGTTATTTTGAAATATGAATTCGTTTTATTGACACAGGACTTAATTTTTTTAGGTCTGCTGAAATGTTTCCTCCTTGGCCATGACTTCACGTTAGAGCTGAACTTCTAAAGTTGTGTGTTTATTCCTGAATACACAACTCGACCTGCGACTGTATTCTCTGATCCTTATGTAATGTCGCTTTTGATCCTAATGTAAGTGCTGCGAGTGTGTGCGTGTGTGTGTGCGCATGTGTGCATGTACATGTACTTGTGCGTGCATGTGGAGGGTGGGAGGGATGGGGTTTCCTATTTTGCAATGTTATTAAATGCTGCAGAGACTTTGTGTTGCTCTGTATGAAAAGTGCATTATAAATAAATTGTATTTTATTCTAAACATCTTCAACAGACCTATTTAATGAACAACTTTTGAAATTAGTTTTTTCAAGAACTGAATTTGAGTTAAGCAAGCAAATTCTGATAATTATCTTGAGGTCATTTGAAGGTGAGCCACTGAACTGTTACCTTGCTGCAGAGATATCAGATATTTGTAGTTGAGTCATCTGCAGATACAGATTGCTGTGTCGTCAGGCAGAAGTGATGAAGCAGAGTTTGGCATTTTATTCCAAGATGTGACTAGTCAGAGGTATATGTCATAACTTTTTCATTTGAATTTGTACCTATAACTTAATGATTGCATTGGATCTTTTTTATCTATATTTTATTGAAAGAGTCTTATGTGTGTCTAACTTTGGAAGTGGAAAAAAAAAACATCTTGTAAATCCTTTTATTTTTGCAACAGGGATATCAAACTCATTTTAGTTCAGCCCATATACAGCCCCATTTGGTCTGAGGAAGTCTGGATGATTTAAATGATAGGATTGTAACCTCTGAATAATGTTAACTGTGAATGTTCCTGCAGTTTTTGAGCAAAGAAGTGTGAAGTGTGAGCCGACTGGCCTATCATGTCTGCAGCCAGTGGATTTATCTCTGTTTGCTTGTTGCTCTCTGTCGTTGTCCCACACCTTTTCTCTATTTCTATCTTCTAATCGGTCTCCATCTCTCAATCTAGTTCTGTAGAAAGTATCCAGTCTATTGTTCTGCATGGTTACTTTGAGTTATGGTAGAGTTTTCCTCTTTCCACCTTGTCCATCTGTCTCCAATGCCTGCTCGTGTGGGATTTTGAGAGGTTGTCTCTGTGAAAGTGCCCTGAAATGAATGAGTTGTATTTAGTGTTGCAGAAAAAAATCTGAATTGCTGTTTTACAGTTTTTCACAGTTGCTAAAACACTAAACTCCATTGCCTGAACCAAACTCTCAGTGGCCTAAACTCATTTTTCGAATCAAACACTCTTTTGGCAAAAACTTAACTTAACTTAAAGGCTGTCAAACCCTCCACTGGAAGTCAGCTGGGGTTCAGTGCAGTTCATTGACATGTAGAGGAAAATATTTAAACTAACAACCTCACAACTGCTAGACAACCACTCTACCAACTTAGCCACAGCCACATATGTCCATAGGAGAGGGATGCCATATGTCTTTTCCTTCTTAGCCATTTCAATAATCTGTGAGAACACAGGACTCCAGTTTTCTGTTGCGTATGTTGCCAGAAGTCTCCAGATGCAAGAAAGCGAATGAGTTGCAAGAATGTTCAAAATGGTGGTTCTTCTCTTCCCTTCAGCCCACAAAATCATCAATTCACTCTGCTGGGTCAACACAATTCACCTAATTTTGGGTAAAAGTGACCCAATCTGCACAAAATCTAGGGCTACCCAGAAAATGGGCTGGGAAAATAACCCAGCAGGTTTAAGAGTGTGGACTGCTTGCTGTGTCCTCAGTTGATTCATGTAGTGTCTAATGAATGATCTGAGGTGAACATATTTTTATTTTGCTGTGTGTAAGATCTGAACGCATAGTGTGGTTTTGATCACAAGAGAATTGGTTTTGAGGTGATAGTTTGATTTTGACAGAAATGTCTGAGGTTTTGTGAATGTAGTGTGGATTTTTGGATTTGTGTTTAAGGTTTTCAGAAAATGGATGGAGGTTTCAAGAAATGTGTTCGAGTGAAAAACTGTAAGATAAGAGAAGCACTGTTTCAGCACTTCCAGTCGCAGTACCCTTGAACTGACAAGAGGGGGCAGCAATGAGCGTGAGTGAAAAAAATATCAGTACTTCTTCCAATATAACAATGTCTATCGTTCTTTATAAACCTGCTGGCTAAAGTTTTTGCTTGGATGTACTGCTGTTTGTGTGGTGGGGGAGGATACCTGATATTTGGCAGCATGGGAATAAGATTACAGTACTGTGTGTGTGGCCATGCTGGTATTAACGGCATTGTGGGGACCAACCTCTTTTAAGGCAGCAAAACGGACGCATAACGGGAAGATTCGTCTTCCTCGCGTGGAACACTGCAGTTAGAATCAATAGGTGGACGTGGAGGAGGTCTGGTCGGGATGCAGAGGGTGAGTTGTTGCTGTAGAAGTCAATGTAGTGTGAACGTAATGTCCCCGGTCGGTAGGAAAGCTCATCCGTGTTTGTTTGCGGTGGGGGGGTGTGTGCGTGCGCGCGCGCGCGCCTCCTTCCCATGCCATGGTTCCGCGCGCCGAGACGGCTACAGACTCGGGAGCGCGCTCCGTCCTGTAGCATGGATGGGACCGGAGAGAGGGACGAGAACGGAAGGTAACGAGCGACGCAGACATTTCTCCCCCGCGGAAGGTTGCGCCTCTAGCCGCATCAGAAGGCGCCGAGCCTCGGTGTTTTATCGCTTTCCGTCGGCGTCCGGTTACAAACGAGCCCGGGGAGGTCAGTCTCAAACACGGACTGACCCTCAGACGAGCCCAGGCGGCGTTAGCAAGAGCGGTGCAGTCGGTTGAATAAAAATGGGTTTTATTTCCCGCTTCAAGACGGAGCTAACTGTGTTCAAAAGCTGTACGGACGCTAAACATCCAGAGATTGAGTTTGTAAATGTAGTGGAAACAGTTATTTTTCCCCATGTGTTTGACACATCGTAGCTAAATGACCCCGGCTCGGACAGTCTGTAGGTCAGGGCAGTTCAGCTGCTGTTATATTGAGGTTTGCTGACTGGAGAAGTTACAGGAACCCCCCTCACCCTATCCGGACAAGAACAAGCTGAGCCAGGGGTCCAGCGGGCCATTTGATCCGGGGCTGCAGCTGTCTGGGTCAACTGACCATCCCAGCATCCCCACCACCCTAAATCCAACCATGGAGAACTTCAGTTCCTGGAACGAGCCAGTGTGTTTCCTCCTGTCTCAGTAATGTTTATGTTGATCTCAGTTTCAGGCTGGTGTGAAGTGTCCTCCCGTGTCCTCACGTCTCCGAGCCACCAGCCTGCGTCCCCTCATGGAATCACCTCCAGCCCACCTGCACCCTGTTCCAGAGCTCCTGCTGCAAGCCACCACCTGATAGAGCTGCCAGAAGACCCACAAACAGGGCTCCGCTGAGGAGAAGACCCTTCTGACTGACCAGCCGCAATCATGGGGGCCACGGGATATGGCTACTACCGGGTGGTCATCTTCATCTGCATGTTCATCGGCTACTCGCTGTACTTCTTCAACAGGAAGACCTTCTCCTTCGTCATGCCCTCTGTGATGGAGGAGATACAGCTGGACAAAGATGACTTGGGTGAGGTGGACATATTAACTGTTTGATCAACAAGACAAAGTTTGACGTGTGTCTGGCCACAGACATGCAGTTTTCACCTCAAATTTCTATGAATCCATTAACTGGGTAACAGTTCTGTGTCTAACAACACATTTTCACATTTCAAATGAAGACAGTACACATTGTTTTTTCATTTTTGTTTCACAGGTGTTTCTCATTTACACAGCAACGTTTTAAGAACCATGCCAGTTTACAAGGAAACAGCAGAAATTCTGAAAACAGTGTAGTTGGCATGCCAGGCCTCGAGTTAGCGCTGTTGGTTATTTTTGTAATTAGACCACACACAGATGCACACAGAGAACAGAACACTATAAACATTAACAAGGGCGAGTAAACAGACATCAGTATGGACAGACAAACAAGTCGGATTATTATTAACGTGAATGTCAACTCTAAAGTGACCATGAAATTTGGAGAATCTGGACTGGGAGTTATTACACTGCAGAGAAACATTGTTATTGTCCGTTGACTCATGCATGTGCAGAAGAACTGTTCAGTGTGGGCATGAGCAGGAGCAGAGTTTCAGAAAGATTGCATTTTTCCAAAAAGTTGCATTTTAAGTTGGTAGAGCTGACTCGATGCCGTGAGCAAAACACTGAACCACAAATTGCTTCTAACTGAGGTTGAATGTTTTGCACGGCAGCCATCAATTTGGGTGTTCAAAAAAAAAAAAAAAAAAAAACAAGTGCCGTTTATATAATGCAGCGGCAAGTTGTGAAAAGTGATCTCTCCTGCACTGGACTCGTTCTCCCTGCACCTCACTTGACCTTCTCATGCTTGACCGATCGCTCAAGACGAATGTAGAACGGAGCGTGCTCGTGGATGCACTCCACCTGTCGTAACAGCGCGAGTAAAGATAACAGCATGTAACTTAAAGAACTGTGAGGCGGTGACTGTGTGTCGGCCAGGATCTTGTGATTCGATACATTTGATATTTGCAGTACGTCGGTCACTATTCACTGTCATATTCTGTTACAATACTGCAAGTGATTCATTACAATTGTTTCAATACTTCCCTTTAAAGAGTCAGTCAGTGATACAGGAAGTAAAGCAAACGCAAAGTTTTTAGCAAACCCAGCTAACACTTATTGAGAATTGATGCATCTGTTTTAAAAACAGCACCACTGAATCTAATATTGATGATATTTAATTGCTTTCATTCCACTTTATGTCGCCAACAGAGACATAAACATTTCTAATGCATTGATTTAAAGTGGATGGATGGATCATCAGCTCGTTTTTGCCTTAATATCTTTTTTAATACTAGTAGCATTTGAGGCGTTCAGGGGACATCTGTAAATCTCTGTGTCTACCTGGAGGTCTGCGTGTGAGGAATTTTTTGCCCCAGAAAGTCATGTTTGTCACTCTTTTTCTCATGAATTAACACAGCTCAAATCCAGCGCACATCGGTCACACATTGCAAAACCCTCCAGCACAACTCGTGACCAGCACTGCAGACCGATTTCTTTATCGATTAGCAAATCCTGTGATCACAGTATTGATAATACTACAGTGTGGAGAATCCCGATGGAAGATAACCATAGAAGAAGGAATTATTCCTTTATATTTTGTGTGAAAGTGGTGTGTCCTGTCTGAACAGACACTGAAACTGAAGAAAATACTCATGTATTGCAGTTAGACTGCAGTAATCATCACTGTCGAGCTGGTTTGAGACCTGCAGGAAAAACTGATGGAGCTCACCTTTGAAAGCTTATTTAAAATGCTGTTGAAAATGCTGTATGAATGCAACCTCAGTCTATTCCTTTAAAATCCCTTTGTCTGCCCCTCCAGGTCTCATCACCAGCAGCCAGACCATGGCCTACGCCATCAGTAAGTTCATCAGCGGCGTGCTGTCGGACAGGATCAGCGCCCGCTGGCTGTTCTCCATCGGCCTCTTCGTGGTGGGCGGCATCAACGTGGTGTTCTCCTGGTCCTCCACCGTGTCCATGTTCTCCCTGCTGTGGTTCATCAACGGCCTGGGACAGGGCTGCGGCTGGCCGCCCTGCGGGAAGGTGCTCCGCAAGGTAACGCCGGCGGGTTGAAGTTATTGTGGGCAGCTGGTGAAAGGGCGCGACCTTGAGGCGCGAGCCGCTTCCTGCCGCTCGCATTCTGTTTCAGTGGAGATTCAGAGAGGAAGAAGTGGATCTTACCGCAACAAGAGTAGAAAAATCAAATTATTACCTAATAATCTGTAGTGTCTTGTAGAGATTTATAGGCATAGGATTTTCCGTGTTTTCTTTGTGGCCTCAGTGACGAGAATTCATTGCATGCAGGACTTGTAAAAGTTTTTGTCTTTGAGAAAGCTCTGCAACACTCTGTTGTCTGAGACAGACACAAGGCTTCTCAGGATCTCCCTTGAAGGTAGCAGTGTTCAAAAGCCGGGGAATAAATAGGCTTTGGCATGTGTTCAGTTTGGAAGCAGGATCAGATTACAGGAGAATGTATTTATAGAAGATTTTCACGGAATCTTTTACCAAAAGGAGTTTTCCTTCTCCAGTGAGGCGGGGAAAACACGGGACGCTACTGTGTCCCATGGGTTAACCTACACATCCTGTGAAATTCACAAGCTGTTAGAGGAGCCCGTGAATGCTTTAGGTGTCTGCCAAGTGTTTTCTCAAGTGGCTGCCGGGGAAGCCGCGCAAAGGACGGCGGATTATGTCATCTCTGTGTTTGGCTTTTTTCTAGGAGCAGAAAGACACAAGGACACAAACCTCTGTGTTTTTTAAGTTTCTCTCACATGTGTTTTTCAATATGTCTCTTTAATAAGTATCTACTAATGGGAAACAATGAGAAAACTGATCAGACCACAGAAAGATAATGAACTTTTTTACTCCCTGGATCATGAATAATTAAACTGATGATCGCAGCCGCTACAACTACTGCTTTAATCTTTTTGGCGAGCTGCCTTCCAATCAGATCTCAGCCCCGTCCATCCAACTTCTCGAACCTTGAACTTAGCGCGACTCGGCTGTTGTAATCTCAGCTCAGAGTGGGGAATAAGAGAGACATACAATGTCATGTGAACCCACACTTAAGATTCAAAAATCAACCCAACCTGTATGTTTTGGTCTTGTTTTGTTTTTTTGTTGAAAGAACCTTGAAATGGTAGAAAACAGGCGCAGGAAGAAAATGCAAACTAAACACAGCAGCTCTGTGGCACCAGCATTGTCTGATGAAATGAAAGGCTTGATTGTTTTTCTGGAGCGTGCCGTTGATCAGGGTCAAACATGGTGCTTTCACAGAAAGGATTAAATCCAAGTACCTGCTGATCCTCTTCCGTCCACTGGGGGTCGCACAGTTTTGAGAGGAGCTGACAGAATCTAACAGCAAATGGCAGAATTGCAGTGCTTCTATCTGCTTTAATGCATCATAGCATTGTTAGCGTCAATCTAAACTGTGAGGCTGAGTTTGTGAAAAAAGGCTCTGGGGAAAAAACACTGTTGTCTGTGAAACAACTTGATTTTGTTCACATCATTCATCACCCAACACGCAGTTTTCTCACCGCTTTTAACAAATTTGAGGAAGAATGTGTTTAAAAGGCCTTTTTTTTGGTTATTAAGTGAACTTTCTTCATGTCTCCATGTTTTTAAACTTGACCTCACTGTGAAGAAGTGCATCTACAGATCTGTATTTTGGGTTTTTGTAACGGCTCCCTGTTGTCCCCCCTCCCCCAGTGGTACGAGCCCTCTCAGTTTGGAACGTGGTGGTCGGTGCTGTCCTGCAGCATGAACCTGGCCGGCAGCCTGGGCCCCATCATGATCACGGTGCTGCTGCAGTACTACGACTGGAGGACCATCCTCACCATGTCGGGCGTGTTCTGTGCTGCCTTCTCGCTCATCTGCCTGGTGTTCGTGAAGAACGAGCCGAAGGACGTCGGCTTGCCCAACATCGAGGGCGCCGCCAAGAAGGGGGCGAAGGGAGGTGAGTGAACCAGGCAGATGGGTCGCTCATCGTGCTGTGGAGATTCCTCTAAATGTCCCAGACGCCTTCAGAGACTCTTTATTTACCTTTTTTTTTTTTATCCACCAAGCGTCTTGCTACGTGAGAAATGTTGCTTCCTGTTTCCTTTATGCCAACTGGTGTAAATAAAATAAGAAAAACTGTTCATTTATAGTAAAGCTTCTCCACCATTTTCACCTGAATTATTAAAAAAACAACATATATTTAATGTTTCATGCTTCATCTGAATTTGTGAATTCACCCAGTCACGCCAGTTGTATTTTAGCACTCCTTTTTCTGAAATTCTGCTCATACTCACCAGAAATACATAAATTCAAGCTTAACTCTAATGTAATTACATTTAACAACCTGTTTAAAGGCTTGTCCCCTTGTGAATAATCCTTTATAGTGACACTGATGACCCTGTCATCAGAAAGGTCACCAGCTCAGAAGACGGTCTGCGTCTCAGTCGATCACACAGTTAAACTCATCTTTGCACATCATCTCATTCACAGCATGAATCATTCAGTGACACACACACGCCTGACTGTGACCGTCTCTGTTCCTCTGTCCGGGTCCTGCTGCATGCAGATCCTGCAGCCGAGGCTCAGTTTCCCCAGGAGGGGGCAGCGTGGTTGGTTTGGGGTGTTTTCAGGATTAAGTGTTGCAGGATAATTGTATACGGCATAATCAACAGGATGAAATCCTCCCAAAAAAAACTGCAGGAGACTCGTGACATGTATACATATACACATTTAAAACAACTGAGCTTTGAGTCTGTACAAACTTCTAATGGGGCAGCAGGTGGTCGATCTAGTTTCCCAATTCAATTGAAAACGTAAAACTTTTGTTGCATTTTGTTTGACCGATACATTGGAAACATACCTTCAGAAACGGCTTCCAAAGTGACACTTTTTGAAAACGATCCAAGTCCGTCGCAGCGTAAAGGGGAAAATCCAACTTTTTGGAAGGGTTGGCTCTCTGAAACACTGCTGTCGTGTGAACGGCGTCTTTAAAGAGCGCGCATCGTTCGTCTCCCCTCCAGGAAACGGTGAGAGCACCCTGAGCGAGTTCCTGCTGTCCCCCTTCCTGTGGGTGCTGTCTCTGGGCTACCTGGTGGTGTTCGGGGTGAAGACGGCGGCCACCGACTGGGGACAGCTGTTCCTCATGCAGGAGAAGGGCCAGAGCGCCCTCATGGGTACGTATCGCCCAGCGCCGCTCCCCGCTGGGGTTTGGTGACGCCTGCTGACGTGCGCTGTGCCGCCAACAGGCAGCAGCTACATGAGCGCGTTGGAGGTGGGAGGTTTCGTGGGCAGCCTGCTGTCGGGCTTCATCTCTGACAGAGCTGTGGCTCGGGTGAGTAACAGAACAGGCTGTAGATATGTGGAGGAAATACGGTGTTTGAAACAGCCTCCTGTCTGTCCTTCTCCAGCACGGCCTGAGCACCCACGGCAACCCCCGTCACGCCCTGCTCATCGTCATGATGGCGGGCATGTACGTGTCCATGTATCTCTTCAGAGTGACTGTCACGCCTGAAATCCCGCAGGTAGCCCGTCGTTTGGAGCCACCCTCACCGTGAACGATGTAGAATCCACATAAAGTGTGTTTTCTTTGTGTAGGAGGCTCCTCTCTGGGTCCAAATCCTCCATCCCGTGTCTGTCCTGATCGGCGTGTCAGAGAAAGAGGTACGCTCCAAAATCTTTTAGTTTGTGGCCAAAAATGGACATTTTGAGGCTTAATTTTCAAAGCACATGGTGAAATCAGCCCACGTGGAGCTGCAGCCGGTCCCACTCTGTCCAGGTTTCCACGTGTCGCAATGAAGAAATATTACCAAACAATGTTTTATAAAAGTTTTTGCTCTGAATTTATATCGCCCTGATAAGACACACAGAGGTTCCTTTTTGCATTATTTTTTTAGCTTTTCTTCTAATGAGCATAAATTCATAACTGGTTTCTGACCTGGTTTCTCCCAGATTTGGATCCTCTTCCTCGGAGCCATGTTCGGATTCTCTTCTTATGGACCAATCGCCTTGTTCGGGGTGATCGCCAGTGAAAGTGCTCCTTCCAACTACTGTGGAACTTCTCATGCGGTCGTGGCTCTGATGGCTAACGGTGAGTTCGTTTGACCGGCAGAGTTTCACCACTGATGCTCCCCTTCGCACTAATCCGGCTGTCTGTGTTCGGCAGTGGGGGCTTTCATGGCGGGGCTTCCCTTCAGCACTATCGCCAAGCGGCACAGCTGGGACATGGCCTTCTGGGTGGCCGAGGTCTGCATGGCCGCAGCCACCGTCGGATTCTTCCTCGTGCGCAACATGCGCACCAAAATGGGACGGATCGCCGAGAAAATAGACTGAACGAGCCAAACGACAGAACGCCTGTCGACAGAACGCCTCTCAAAAGGACTAATCTGGTGGGATTGTTCCTCTTTAAACTCTTTGATGTAGATACTCAGGGTTAGTAAACATAATTTATACACTCACACGTGCATATATCTTCTCATGTGTAACAGTCCAGAGAGGCAGTCGATTGTATTGATGCTAAAGAAAACACGATGGCGGATTGTCTTGACACGCCTCGTCTGTTTCACTCACTTCGTACCCTGCCTACAGCGGAGGTCAGATATATTTAACTTAATGAATGTCGACTTGAGGGTCTGTAGGTTCTCGCCTGCCCGTCGAGGCATTTGCACAAACGTGGTAGCATGTGTCACCGTTTATTTTACGAGGTGCAATCAAAAAGTCCCAGACTGTGCCTATAAAAAGATTTCCTGATTTAATTGTCACCTTGAACAGCTGGACGCCGCTCTTAACGCTCCCTCAGGAGTGTCCTCCTCCTGCAAGGGCACTGCAGCCTGGCTGCTCCGCCGGTGATCATCACTGAGGCGATATCGGAGCAGGAAGACGTGTGTGATAAGTTAAGGTTTCAGATCTTCCCTCAGTGTTGACTCACAAGCTCACTCTCTCCGTCCAGCCCTGTGAGCTACTATTTAATTAGGTGGAAAAGGCCTGACGTGAGTAAACCTGCCAGTCTGAGGTGAGGTTTTATAAAAAAAAAAAAAAAAACTAAACAAAAAACTGCTGTCTGACCGATTGATGAAGAGACGTGCACAGCTCCTGATGGATGTGCACACTAGTACAAATAAGACACGTCATTCTGCCACTATGTTCGTCTCATAGCTGATAAAGTAAGTATAAATAAGACGTGAAAGCCACGCTTCACTCCATCCCAGTCTCAGAGTTTTGATTTCACCTCGTATCAATACCTCAAGTATTTTTACTCACATGAAGCATTGAGATAAACGTGGTATTTTTGTACACAGATGTATTCTCGTTACAGAAGAACCCCTTGTTGCTTGTTTTTTTTTTTTTTTTTTTTTTTTTTTTTACCTGCCGTGTTTTTAACGACCAGCGGACTAAACGGATCTGCTGCACAGCATCTGGATGTCGTCGCGGCCGCTGTGTGAAGCAGTCACACCACTGGATTTCCTGCCATTAACATTGTTCATCACAGAGACTTTGAGAGCCGTTCGGCACAAATTTGTCTTCCTGGAAACAAACAACGAACATGTCAGAGATAAAATGCTAATAAAGGTGCCGTTTCATTTCTTTCCTGTATGTGTGAACTTGAAAAAAAAAAGTTTTTTGAAATGAATACGCAGAAACAATGTTTTCACTGAAATCCACACGGAGTGCGAGTTGACCAGGAGCGGCGCTGCAGTGAGGAAGGTGAGACACGTGCCTGCGCTTTACATCATTTCCTGCTGCGTTTCTGCTGGTTGTTGAGAAGCCATTGGTGAAAGCAGCAGTCACACTGAGATCAGTTTAGACAACATCAAAGATTTATTGACATCTGTGACGGCTCCAAAGTGATCAGTATATCAGCAGCATCAGTCACATTCTGGCTCACGAGCTGCAAACAGATGGATGCTTGAGTGGGCTGGACCGGCAGTGTGTTTGGTGGTGCAGATTATATGTGATGAAAATATCTGTTTTCACAAAATAATGACAGTAAATGATTCAATCTCTCCAATTTTACTCATGAATTTCGGAATAATTAACAGATTGCAATTTTACAGATTGAATTGCAACAATAAGACGTCAAAATTAACCTTTCAAATTAAAGTTTTGCTCATACATCATTCAATACCCTTATTTTCAGTTTTCAAAGTTTTTGTTTGCTTGTAGTGTTTCTGTGCAATCACTGATGATATTTACAGATTAGCTTAATCTCTTTTGAGTTAAGACGGGATTCTGTCATTTTTATTGTTGACGGTAGATTATCTTTCAGAATGGCTAAAAGAGAAAGAGGCTTGCATGAAAAGCTTCCTTTTTCGTGTTTATACATGTTTGGATAGTTTAGAGAAGGGGCTGGAGTTTCTCCTCCCTCTCTTCCTCCATTGTTTCACCTGAATTAAAAGGTCCTTCAGGAGCTTGATCAGCTTGATTTCCAGCGCTGAAGCTTCATCGGGCCAGAAATCCAAAAACATTCGTCTGAGAATACTGCGGCCGGCTGTGAAGCTGTCCATGGTGCTGAAACTGCAGTTTTCTCTCTGAAAACATTATGAGGAAACAGTCTTTCAGTTTTGACTGTTTTGGAGGAATTTTTTATTCTCCCTGAAAAGCTGTGGATGTTTTTCACTCAGCTGGACAGAGTTTCTCTTAGATCTGACGCAGCACTGACTTCACTACACCCAATAAAACACCTAATCTAATCTGAGGATTTAAAGGAATTTCATCGTGTAGAAACATTACAGACCTGGTGGAATCGGTCATGGCTTTGTGTAGATGTGTCCTTTATCCATTTCAAGCTTCTTGTCTGCTGCTCCTCTTTCCCACTGTGATGCCTTCAAGGTTTCTCCAAGTTGAGTCTATTTCAGCTATGTTCAAGGGTCTGCAGTTGGATTTCGGTCAGGAATCGTCCTTCCTCTTCAGCTCCTGGATTGTTATCCGGCTCCAGGAGCGAAGGGCTTTAATTGAAACTGTGTGACTCTTCAACACCTCTTTTGCTCATAAAAACAGGACGACTGTGTTTAGTCCCACTCAGCTTCTCCTCTTCCCAGTCACAAGGCCTGAGCAGGCAAAACGAGGACAGATTTAAAAATCTTTAAAAGGCCAAGTAATTAAATATGGCAAAATCCTCAAAAGGGAAACACAAAAGAAAGATGAAATATTACATTTCAATGTTCATTAGAAAGGGTTAGGACATCTGAAGGCTGCTGGTCATTTTATCTACTTCAGTTTGAATTTTCTCATTATTTTCCGACATCCTGCTCCATCTCGGATACTTTCTTTATCTTTTGCAGTTAATGCAGATTTTATTGGTTCAGTGGAGGGTCAAAGGAGGCATTTTTATGATTTTCCACCAAATCAAATTTACCTGGAGCCACAAAATATGTTTAAACCTTTAAAATGAGGCCAACAAATAGTTTTGAAATGTACAAAAACTGTATGTTATGTTGCATTTATGAAGTTTAAATTACAGTTTATGATGGTAAACGTTTCATTACATTTTATGTTGTATTTTTTGTGTCTGATTTTAGTGATTTCATCCTTTTTTCCAGCATTTTTCGTACAATTTTGGCACGGAATGCAAACAAAATGCTTTCTTTAGCGTCGTCCACACAGTTGGATGTCAAATCAGACAGGATAGAGACTTAATAAATAAATAGTAATAAATATTATGTACAAGTCTTAACATCTCAAAGCCTTAAATCCTAAAACATATTTAGTTATTTGACAAACAAAAATACATCTGTTTTAAAATCAGGGGTTCCATCACTTTAACGAGTGCCACTTTCAGCTGTAACTGGGATTAGTTGTAGGATCACACATGTATGGTCTCACACCAAAATGTTCCCATTAAAATTAAAAATTACTGTTATTCACTACTTTATAGTCCAATACTTCATTGGACCTAAAAGTACCAGGATGTTCTCACCACATTCCTACAACTGAACTTGCTTATGATTCACCAGGTTTATGATGCATAAAAATGTCAAATTGTGCATTTCAACATGTGAAAAAACCAAAAAACTAACGGCTCCAAAGGAAAAAAACGTTTTAACTACCAACCCAGTTTTATTGGTTCGTTGATAACAATCATTACACAGGTACATCTATAAACAAAAAAGAAACTGCACACTTGTACTTGATACAGAAACCTCAAATCCACATGAATATTGCTACTGCTGGTAGTATGCATGACATTTCAAAGAAAAGTACAGTTTGTATTGTCAGCTTTTAAGAAGCCACGTTCTACTTTTTTCTTTTCTTTTTTTTCTTCTTCTTCGATTACATACCTCATTAGCTTGGCTAAGAAAACAAATTCCATTTTACCATCCTTACAATGTACCATTACACACTGCATATAGAAAGACCGAAAACCCTTTTTCACAGCAGCTATACAAATTTATTGCGATGCTATCACGGAAACAGAGACACAACCAACACACGCGATGCACAGTTCTGAAAGGGAGAGCTCCAGTACTACGGACTTCGGGTTTATTGACCAGATTTGTTAAGAAAACTGCATGAGTACAAGAGTTAACAAATAGGAACAAAGCTTACAAACATTCTAAAACACTGTTCTTCATTCTAAACAAGAAAACAATGATTCGCCCCGTGACTGTCCATCATCCCCACCCCGGCACAGATTACATACACCGTCCCTTATAAAGCATCTGGAATGTAGTCCACGCAGGCCAGCTCGTCCGGTTCTTGCCCCAGCTCCTGTGAACATCAGTCATGCTTGCGCGTTGTCGTGGTAACCTGTCCTGCACCCTCCCCTCCTTCACATTTAAAATTGAAATGAAATAGACTGACAGTAACAACAATGACCGCAATGCAAAAAGAACTGTGGGATGTGATGAAATCCCCCGTTTTCCAAATCTGACGTTTTTCTTTTCATTAAAAAAAAGTGTTCTCTACAATCAAACTACTAAAAAACCTGTATTTAGAAAATAGTCGATAAAAATATTCCCCTGAATTGTACAAGAAAAGAGGTACAGGGAGCACTGGTAGAAGACATGGCGGGAGAGATGTTATTCCGCTGCCTCCTCTTTATCTTCAGCGGCGTCTGTAGCGGGTGCCTGCCAGACAAAGTTAGCGTCTGTCACACACATTTCTTTTCTGAATACTGCTTGACAATTTGTGCGAGTGAGCAATGTGTGTGTGTGGTTTTTTTTTTATGACCTGTACCTCTTCCTCGGCTTTGGCTTCGCCGTTCTCCGCGGGGGCCTCGGGCTCTTTCTCCTCAGGCTTGGCCTTCTCCACCTCCTTAGCTTTTTTAGGCTTAGCGGGCGCCTTCTACAAACACAAACGTCACACACTCGTGATTACCGGTTCAGTTTGGAACAATCTGCTCACAAGCCATCCTAACGAGGTTCCCACCTTTGGCTTGGTTTTAGGCTCCGGCTTCGACGGTTGAGGTTTCTGCAATAAGGGGAAGCAGTTAAGAAATAAATAAATATCCCTTGGAGAGATGTGAAAGTGTAAACGCAGTTAAATTTCACAGGAGAGGCATCACTACTTACACATCTCAACCTGTCAGATCTCCTCTTGGGCTGCAGGAAGTGGACAGACAGGATGATTACTGTTAACATTCGGGATGGGGAGTTACTGACCTCTTGTGGGCGGGCACAGTAACTCTTTCAACATGTTTCAAGTCATAGAAGTCAAACAAAAGTCAAGAAGAATGATGGATTCTTACCTCTGCGTCATCTGGCTGCAAGAGGAGAAAAAGGGAGAGAAAGTTAAAGGATTTGGATTATGCTGTGGTGGATTGAAGTGGTAGAGAAAGCTGCAGATGGGTTATGTAATGCAGAAGTGGGCGTTTCCTATGGATTTGTACATCATCTGACTGAGGCCATGCAGTGCACTGTGGATAGATCAGATTTTACAGGGAGATAGGGACTATTTGTGCAGGCGGAGTGGTACAACAACAGAGAGTGGTTTAAATATGGCCTCACGTGGCGGAGTTAACGATCAGCCTACAGTATGATTCCAGAGGAGGAGGAGGAGGAGGAGGAGGACTCCGCCTCCTCACAACACTTCCATTCATTGGTAATAAATGGGACCGGCACTGTCCGGAGAAAGCCGAGCGGCGTTCCCGCCATGAATTTGAAAAAGAGTGAGTCGCTCGGCGGCGAGCAGAAGCTCCGAGAAGCCCCCAGCAACAGGAGCAGCGCTGTGCTGACGGAGGCTCGCCATTGCATAACCCGCAACTGGCACACAGAAAGGAGCTCAGGCTGGAGACGACAGACGCTTCCAAGAAAAGCACTTTTCATGGAGTGAAGGAAGGGGAAAAAAAAAAAAAAAACAATGGCGGCCGCGCGGTAACACGTCAGATTAACCACATTTCAGTGTTTACACTCGACGGGAAAACAAAAACATGTATTTACTGTCCGCAAGCATCAATTCTGACCGAATGTCCAAGTCATTATTTTGAATTTTCACTGAGAGAAACTTCCACCACCCCATCGAAAACAATCAATATACCGCCAACTTTCTCTGTAGGGGGAAAAAAAGCCCTCCGCGTTCACTAAAATAACACATTTTAATCCAGATTACAGCTGTGCAAGTCAACATTCGTTAAAAGCAAACAAACAAATCTGAGATACGAAAACAAAAATCACAAAGATAACCAACCAGTGCAGCCACAATCAGCCAGTTGATAAAATCAAAACAAGTTAACTCAGCACGGTGCCGTATTGTTGACATTCACTCCGTGCACAAATAACGGGATGTTTCCATCCAACATTGCCATTTAAATCATAAAACAAACTCGGTTCACGTAAAGCAGCTATGGGTTATAAATACTGTATTTCCAAATGCATGAAAGATAGTGTACTCACTTGGCTCCTTTTAGGCATGGTTGTTTTTTTTTATATTAGGTGTTTTCTCTCTTTCTTTCTTTTTTTAAGGAAAAAAAAATTGGGAAAACCGTGAAGAAAAGAGGTAAATGTGACAGAAAAGAGGAGAAAATACAGTGGTATATTCGGGTACAGTCTAATACAGCGCAGCGAGACGCTAATGTTCCATTGGAAGAAGAACTAGCTGAAACCGGATTGGATTCTCCCCCCCCTCCTCAACCATTCAAACCGAGCTGGACAGACGGACAGTGCTAAGGTCCGCCCCCGCCACGCTCTGATTGGCCCGCCTGCAACATTTCAAAACCCGTCCTCTCACCTGATTGGACGCGTCCGCACGTCAATCATCGGAACATGGCGAGCCATTTGTCTTTCGGTGCAGCCATCTGCTGTAACAGGGCAAAAATTGTCATTAAAACTGGCTTCTGGGCACCATTGTTTGGCTTTCTGTAGCGCTCGAAGTCGGTGTGTGACATTATGCTCCGTGCTTGTGTGCGAAGCGGGGCGTTTTCTGCGCTCTCCGCGCGGCGCTTGTAGAAAAGTGTGGCATGTGCGTGGAGGTGAAGATTGAGAGGGGTGTGTGCTCCCCCGGTGAAGTCTTTGTAATTTAGCTTGGGAAAATGGCGACAGGATGCTTGTAGACACAGCTCCCTGCTCGCCCCTGAACCACCTCCACTCTCCTTTGTGTCCATGCAGTTCAAACATGACTCCAGCTCTGAGTCTCAGTCATTTAATGCTGTCCTCCCAGTGGATGCCACTGGCCTGACATTGTTTTCCCCGTTTCCTGAGGAAACATGCTGTGTCCAGTAGTTTGACAGTTTATGTCTGTTAAGGACGAAAGAACATTAGGAATTCATCTCCTCCCACAAGAACATCTTCATGCTTATCATGTCTGACCATATTTCCAAAAGATAATTGGCATTTCACGTGGCCCTATTTACATAATTTTTCAAGTGAAAACACGGTTTTTGCATTTTTGATGTTGAAAATTTTGTGATTCCACAGCATAATCATTTAAAAATTATGTAGTTTTTGTTATTTTATGCTATTTGTAAACCACACACATATGCACACAGGAAACAACTTGCCATACACATTAACAATGGAGAGTGCAGGGCATTTGTATTGGATTTACTATTATGGGGGACTCTCAACTATAAAACTCCCGTGCCCCAGCGGGATATGGACTGAGAGTCAGGAGATACTGGAGGCTGCTGTCCATCTGCTTGTGCATGTGCAGAAGAACTATTGACTTCAGCCTTGGTGTGCATGAACAGTAGCAGCATTTTCAGATAGTTGCATTTTCCCCATTTGCACGGAGCTGCAGTCGGAGCATTTTCAGAAAGTTTTTCCTTCGTAGCCATTTTCAAAAAAATCCCCTTTGCACTGGCTTTGAGCATCATTGCAACAAAAGTTTTCAATTAAAAACTTCTTCTGATCACATTCATCCATTCACACAAACATGTCCACACCAACAGAGGCAGCTGCCATGCAAGACGTGTCATCAACCCATTGGGAGCAATCTGAAGTTCAATGTCGTGCTCAAGGACACTTTGACATGTGGCGATGGAGAATCAAACCAACAACTTTGCAAATGACAACTAACCGAGTCACAACTGGAAAACTGGAATCAACAAAGCACAAATATACCTCTAACAGAAATGCAAATAAAGTTCAGCCCTTACTAAGACAGGGGTGTCAAACATAAAGATCATGGGCCAAACCAGGCCTACAAGAGGCTGCAAAATAAAACAAACAAATCGAAAAAATTGCAAAGAATTCATTGATTTTTATTATGCAACTTCTTTCACTGTAATGAACACAATGCTGAGACCCATACTGAGGTAAAAGCATGCTGTCAGGGTGAATTTACATATATGCACAATGCAACAGCTAAAAGCTAAAGACTTTAAATTTGAAGGCTATTATGGTGCTAATTTTCCAGTTGGATCCATGCAAGGTGAAATTGAGCTGTATGTAACCCCTGAACCAAAAGGAATTTGACATACCTAATCTAAGATCAAATGACACCATTCCTCCAGAAAAATTCCCTCTTAAAGTGTCCCCCCACCCAACAGTCGACAATCCTCAGCATGGCAGCAGTGTCAGTGAAACAGACGTACACTGAGCCGTTCCTTGAATTCAAAGGCAGAGCTTCTTCTCTCTGATTGGTTAGATTGATTTTAACAGCAGTCAAGAAAGAATCAGCTTTACAACAGTTTGAGTGTGAATTTAAATTGTGATGTTGAGTGAGTTTGTGTCTTTTCTGGACTCTGACAGGAGCAACAAAGTGGCACTGCAGGAGGCGGCCATGTTGCTTGTTTGTTATTGTCATGTGAACACTGTAATCTTTCAAATGGAACCTTCCCATGTGGTAACTCTTTCAGCTCCCTCCAGGGTGAATGTAGCACAAGCTTACAGATTGTGAAAGTTTAATCCAACTAAATACCCCCACCCCGTTCCATCCACCCTGTACCCTCTCAGCATCTAATTACAAAATGGTGCAGAAGGCTTTGCTGTTTGTTTTTGTTCAGTCTGGGCAAGAAATACTGGTGTTTCATCCTATTTATATACGAAACACAAATATGATGAATGTTAGTCATTATCAACGAAAGATGTGTTTAATTTCTATGTTTGAGCCAGCCAAATTTTAAACAAATATTGATATACCGGTAATTAGTGCATCATTCACATTGTGCTTTGGTCTATATTAGGTGACAAAGTTATGTCGTTGGCCTTAAACAGAATTATTTGTCTTTAAAGGTGCACTAAGGAGTTTGCACTTTTATGCGAAACAGGGCCCCCTGCAGGTCTTGGGCGTAATGCAGCTTAGTGAAACACTCGTGCCTGTGGCTCGCGTTCACAGAAGAGGGGAACTCCTTCCTCGCTCTTTTAGTAGCGTTCGAGTAAAATTTAGGTTTCTTTTATCTGGTGGAGTCTGTGCTGGAGTTGTGGCAGTGCCAGAAGCCAGTCTTTTCTTACTTTCTGGAAGATCCTGCTCAGTTGTTGCTCACTAAGCATCTGGCGGAGTAATGGCGGACAAAACGAAACTTAAGGATATCAGGCCAGCCGGAGCGCACATTACATCACATTCTCTCAAATTCTCCCCCAAAAAATTCTGGTGCCAGACTGGCACTGCAACTTTCAAGTGACAATTTAGTGCTGTTAGCGTTACTTGCAATGGATATGTCAGGGCACATTGTACAAATCATTAAAAATGTGTAACATATTTATGGTGGAAAATAAGTATTTTTAAAGTTGAAAAACTCCTTAATGCACCTTTAATGACAAAATGCTTCACTGGGATAGAAACAGGACCCTCCTGGATGAAATGGTTAAATGTATTAGTTCACTGCAAACATTCTAAAAGAAGATGGAGTTTGATGTGTTCAATACACTCTTTCCCTCCCAGTTTTCTTCAGAATTTAACATCCTACTGTTTCATTGTGAAAATAATGTCAGTGGCACTTTTTACACATCAAAGTTTTCAAGTTGACACATTTTATTTATTGATTTATTTTTTTTTTTTTGTGCTTTGGTTGTTCGTTAGCATGACAGCAATGCTCAAAGTAACTGCTCAAAGTTGTGAATGGCTCTTTAGCACATTGCTAAGTAGATGGACAATAGCAACAATGGTGGGCTCCACCAACTTGGTCAATTGTCCATACATGTTAATGCATATAGCTATAGTTCTCTATGAGCATGTGTGTGTGAAAAACCAACACTGCCAGCATGGCCTGGGATACTAACTCCATCTTTTCCAGTGCATCTGCTGTTTTCTGTGGAAACAGACAGTTTTCACATCATCGTATAAATGCAAAACTTTTTTGAAACAAAAGCACAAAAACCATGCATTTTCTCTTGAAACGTGTTGTGTAAACTTGGCCATTAGTCACACACCATTTTACAAATGTAAACCACACAGTTGCTATGCTATGCTGTCTAAATATCTGTAGAAAAGCTGTGAGCACCTGTATTGATCATGTTGTTGCCTCTAGACAAAATTCCCACTCACGTGCTGAAAATTCTTTCTCTGAAATTGTGTTGTGTTGAAACAATAGTTTGGCCGTTGAATACATCTGATCAATTAATTTCAATATTGCCAGATTTTCTTCATGATAATCTATTTTTCATTGAAACCCATGAAATAAATTAAAAACACGACAGAGACAGGGCCCATATGGACTAACTTCATTGTGTGCAGTTGTCAGATGAATGGTTTCCTGATACTGATGTTGTTACCTGTGCAGCAGAACATTGCTCATTTAACATTTTTATCCCCTGAAGGTACATTTAATGTTTTCCAACACATTCATGCAGTGTAATGGACTTCATTGTCCACAAGAGTTTCAATCAATGGCATCAAGATGTAAAAGCACATTAACCCCGTAGCCACCTCTCCTGGGAGGATTTTGGACAGACCGCAATATGTCCTCATGGCCTAAAGGTAATAAAAGCACCATCATTTCTTAGTTCAATTGGCAATATATTTAGACAGTCTCAATTTTTCACACTGACCTTTTGAAAGAGAGAATTATTTCTCTCATTACAACAGCACCATGCTCTCAGCACTTTTGTTAGTTAATAATTACTTTTTTGTTTTGGCTTTTTGTTGCAAGTTGGCAATCTGACCACAACAGAATTACAGAGGTTCCAGAAGCCATCTGCCCAGATCATACAAGAAAATATATTGTAACCTCAATAAAATATCCACAGCATTTCATCTGCTGATGTACTGTTCCTAATGGCAGTCTGCTCTGTCATGTAATGGAAAGAAGAATTGTATGTTTCCATCTAGTTCTAGAGAGTGGGGCAGTGAGTTTGCACCTAGAAACTCAGATTGAGTGTTGGTTTGTCCGTTAACATCGGTCCTCAAGGTCAGCTAAAACTGTGATTTTAACAACCTTATACGTTCCCAGCTCGCCAAATAGAGTGACATGAATTTAACAAACACGACATGAAGTTTGCTATGTTCAGATTCCAGAATGACAAGATAAACTGGACCTCAGCCTAAGATGTAGCATGTCAGTTGATGTGATTGCACAAGAATATAATGTAATAGGCGTGAACCATCCATTTTGCCAATTTAGGAAATGGAGTTTAAAGTGAATATTAGTGTGGCACTGATCCGTCCGTCGTTTCTTGCATCTCTATTGGTTAGTTGGTTGATGTACGTCACAGCAGTCATCACCACAAATTTCTGACACTGTCAGAATTTCATGGCCGGTTGTCTTTGACAACGGAACCTTGAACCTGTCTCACAGTACGATGTAGGACCATTGATTTAGAGCCAAGACCAACGACATCGTCACCATTCTCTCAAGGTTGTTACGCCAAAAATAGCATGGTGTGGAGTGGGCTAAACTCCCAAGTATCCAGGTTACATCCACGAGGGGTGTATGACGACAAACTTGTGCCAAATCAAACGTGTGTCTGCAGTAGTGAGCATGGAAAGGAGCTGCTGAAATACTAATGGTTGGTGTGTTCAAATAGCAGTATAAATTATGTATTAGTTTACTTTGCAGCCATACCTTGATGATCACTGATGATATTTCAGCTCTATTATGCCGTGCACCTTCTTCATTTAAATATACTTTCTATGAACATGCCCTTGATTTCTTAGCAGTTCTAATCGGGTATGCATCACTCTTTCACGGCCACATTAAAGCTGCACACCATTAGTTAGGGTGTCATCTGCTGCTTCCATGATCGGCGTATGTTATGTGGTCAGAATTTTACTAAAGCTCCTGCTATCCATGCTTCAGCATTCAGCTTTAGCTAACAGTGATCGAGACCTTTTCCTTCATTTTGATGCTAAATCTCCATCAGCTGGGCCTCATTGCCAGTTTCATACCTGTTCCTGAGTGTCAGCTCTTGATAAACAGCTTCCTGTCTTTTCAGCTTGGTCACAGTTTATGATCCGTTTACTGATCTTTGTCTCAGATATCTTGAGATAGTGGAAAACTTTATAATGTAAAAATCCCACCTGCACGACGTTAGAAATGAGCTTCAACATTCACAATGGAGTTTCTAATTGTACTTTATTTATGATCAAGGTGGTTGTCTCTGTAATAGCGCGTCTTTTGGTCTTTTTTTCTCGAGAACTCCAGAGGTTTGCCTCTTTGACTTGCTGCTGCAGGTCTTCGGTCGGTTTGTTTGAACCCCATTCAACAAATAGACCTGATCAGCAGTGAAGTGGTATTTCCTGCAGGGCTGCTTTTGACAGCAGCCAGAGAAATTTACAAGGCTTGATAATGATTATAGTTTCATCCCAATACATTCCACAACATGTTTTTCTTGTGTTTGCGTGAAGTATGTTGGGTTTCTGGTGCACTAAGGTGTTGGAGAAACTAAGCTTGATTTATGATACCGCATTCCTAAAGTATGCCAGTAAAATTGGAGGCCATCATTGTGGCATTGATATTTCTCATCTGCCTTTTGACAACAACTCACGGATTAACTGCAGAGTTCAGGTCAGGGCAGCATGTCACAATTAAATCATTTCTGTAGAGTTTTCGACATGCTGTGACAGATAGAAATCTGCTTTTTCCAAGCAGGAAGTACTTCAGAACTTCCTAGGAGACTTTACAAAAAAGGATATTTCCACCAGTTTTCAAAAAAATTTAATTCATTCAAAGCCGCATGCCAAACGCTGATGATGATGACGCTTCTGTTAAACGCTGTGATGTTAAACTCCATCTCCCTATTTCTACATGCAGACAGAAAGCTGGCGTTTTTCTAAATCTCCACTTTGGTCAGAGTATTCAGATATAGTCATTTGGTGAAGCTTCATTTCCATGTAAATGTCTAGATTCTCCGGTTAGTTACTTTTTTAGTTGAGTGACATCTGTCCATATGAATGTCTTTTTTCTCTGATTGTTTTTCAGATTTATTAAAAAAAAATAATAATAAAAAAAAAAATAACAGCACCAACTTGTGGCCTGGTATGCTAACTGAATAGTTTTCAGAGTTTCTGCTGTTTTCATGTAAATGGTAGAAGGAGTTCATGTACAGTGCTTTTCCACCTCTTTTTCATCGTTTTCTAAAAGTTGCTGCGTAAACGCCAAACTTTTCTGAAAGAAAAACACAAAATTGACTGGAAATGATTTTGTCTTGTTCCGAACGCTGTGACATGGTGAATGTTGAATTTATCGTCCATTTCCTGGGTCTTTCCCAAAGCCTCCTGATGCTCTGACTCCAACCTCAGTTATGAAGCTTCTTCAGCTTCTTGAACATTCTTTGCATGCTAATCTTCTCCATGCTGAAGCTCCTCTCAGCTGCATGTGACCTTTTCCATCAAACACTGCGCTTCCAGTCAACTTTCTATAAATCTGCTTTGTTCGAGCAGGGTTTCAGCTAAAGAGTCTTCTGGAAAACCGTTCAATCAGCTGACACGTATGCAGTATTGTCTGATTCATTCTCTTCAATGGGTCATTTTCTAATATTTTCTGATGTTTTTTTTTTTTTTAATCACTAGACTGTCGGTAATTGCTGGAATCAAAAGTAAAACAAGCTTGAAATAGCTCACATCCAACAGATCTTAAACTTGCATCATTATCTCGCAAAAAATGGGATCAAATTGACCAATTTCCTGAACTCTTCTCTTCAAAAGAGAAGCAGGACAGGAGCTCATGTTACTGCAGCTAAAATACAGCACAAACAGCAAAGTTTGGTCAAACATGAATTCTTAAAGATGAAAAATATCAGAGTTGCAATGACAAAGATGTAATTCACCAGGATTTTCTGAAACACATTTGCAAGATTATAACAGATTAGCTACGCTCTGATCCATCCATTTATGTCAAACAAAAGGTTTCTGTGTACTCCCACTGAAATGTACATAGTAAGACCAAGGGTCATTCTGAGCTCTTGCATTGTCAGGGATAGAAATATAATGAGACCAGAGGGTTAATTTTACATGCAGCCCTGTTTGGAGGAGCAAGCCCAGGGTGACTGCAGCATAACGTATGCACCTGTATCTCTTGTTTTCACACAAAACAGCCAGTTTTGCCAGATGTCAAACGGTTTGTAGCAGAATTCCCGTTGGTAGTAGAGGACTAAACTTTAAAGACAGCCAACCAGTTCCACAAGTTTGACGTTTACGTGTTTACAGCTTCATTTTGAAGGCTGGAGGACAGTGTACACACTGTGGAATGTATGTCAAAGGAGTCACAGGGCCAGTGTTTGACATTATTATTCACAACCTCCTTTAACAATGTCCCTCTTTATGAAGATGAAGGTAACCGTGAGATAACCAATGTTACTGATAAGAATGAATATTGGATAAAAGCATATTGGTGTCATGGTCCTGTAAGCCCTGTCCCCTGTCTGTCCTGAGTCCTGTACCCTCCCTGGTCCCCCATGTCATTAGATTGATATCTACCACTTGTTGTCTTCTGCCTCGCTTAATGTTCCGACCCTGTTAGCCAATCATGACCCGTCTCGTTCCTCTGCCTCACTGTGTTTAGGTTTGTCTCTCTAGTTTGTCTGTGTTGGTTCGTCTGTTCGATTTTGTGAAATCGATTACCTGCAGCCTGGTATCCTGGGAGTTTAGCTCCTTCAGTGCCTGCCCGTGGATCTGCCTCTGTGGTTTTTGGAACTCAGTTTTGGATTTTGACGCCGCCCTTGGATTGCCCTGTCTGGACTTGTTTGCCCGCAAATAAAAACCTGTCTGACTCCTCATTGGCTCCAGTCTGCTTTTGGGTTCCACCTGCACCGTGATGGAACGTACCAACCAAGACATGAACCCACCGGACTTGGAGCCGATGCCTGTCAGGTGGGCATACCCCATGAGAAGGCTGATGGGTGTGTGGAGGAGGGGGAAATAACAGTACCTAGTGGACTGGGAGGAATGTGGTCCCGAAGAGCGTTCTTGGGAGCCCACTTGGAACATCTTTGGTCTCTGCCTCATTGTCAGGTTTTACTCGTCGCACCCTGACCTGCCCCCTGCTCCCTGGCCCTTCTGCCACTGGTCATCCAGTCATCCGCCATGTTGGCCACTGGTGGCAGCGCTCCTAAAGTGTCAGTGTGTCTCAGCTGTGCTGTGCTCCGACAGCCTCTGCCACAGCTACATCGGCCTCTAGCTGCCTCCAGCACAGCCATGTCAGCCTCCGTCAGCTGCCCTTCAACAGCGTCTGCCTCCGTCAGCTGCATTCCATCGGTCTCCTCCGGGAGACCGCTTCTCTGATCTGGGTACGGCCTTCCAGGAGCTTCGGAGCTTTAGCGGCTTCAAGCTAACTGTTCTGCAGCTTCTGTGGCCGCCTATGGTGCCATGCAACTTGTTGTACCTGCTCTTCTGGCTCCGGTGCACCCATCTTCTCCACCAGCAGTGCTCCAAAAGCACCACCTTCCATTGGCAGCGCTCAAGGCGCTACCTCAGCTTCTGGCTCCGTCAGCGGCCCTCCAGGTGCCACTCCCCAGTTCTGGTAAGGGACCCTGGATTATGGCTCCAGAGGCCCACCGCAATCCCTCTCTGAGGGGACCTGGTGGGGTAGAGGTCGTCCCTGTGGTTGACCCTCAGAGGTGTGTTACCTCTGGTGCTCCCCCCAAACTTTGGGCTATTGTGAGCTGGTCCGTGAGGGGGGGACTGTCGTGGTCCTATGAATCCTGTCCCATCTGTCCTGAGTCCTGCACCCTGTCTAGTAGCCCCCACTAGTTGCCTGTGTTTACTGTGGTACCCTGTCTGTGTCTCCCATCCTCTTGCTGTCCATGTCCCTCCCTAGTTCCCGTACTAGGGAGGGACATGGACAGCAAGAGGATGGGAGACACAGGGTCACCTGCAGCCGGTTATCCTGGGAGTTTAGCTCCTTCTGTGCCTTCCTGTGGATCTGCCTCTGTGGAATTTGAATGTCTATTTTGGACTTTGAGTGTGGACTTTGACATTGCTCTATGCATGCATGTGTGTCTGTAGTGCAAAAACACATCACCAACTAGTGGCCTGGCATGCAAATTACAGCATCCTCAGCATTTTTGGCTTTTCCATGTGTACAGCAAGCACGACCAAATGAACATTTATCCAAACTAAAGATAGGAAAATTTCATTAAAAGCAAAAGAAGTAGCTAAAATCAATGACTCAGAAATGCTTAGGTGCAATACCTCATGCCATTAAGGCCAAAAAAACAAAAAAAACAAAACAAAACAAAAAAAAAACTGAAAGTAGACAGTTTTTCATTCATTTTAATATGTAGACTCAGCAGAATTTTACAGATTGACAGACAAAATGAAGTCATCCTAATGTTCAGTTTAATTTTTTTATCCTATTATCTTTCTTGAAAATGTTTTCCCTGAATAGGAAGGCAAAAATATTCTACACAGCACAACCCTGTAACTGTATGTGAAAATTCACCAATGGCAGTGTTTTAAACATTACATAATGAGTATATCCACTGTCTCATATTGCGGCTTCTGCTTTAGAAAAATCTGAATTCCAGTGATTATAGCCACTGCTGGGAAAGCTGTCACTCTTCGCAGTTTTTTTAAGGATCCACATGTGTGACAAAGCGCGGCATACGGAGCTGAGTTAGAGCAGTGCACAGATAAAGTCCCAGTGGGCTATAATGCCTCTGTCGCCGTAGAACAGCAGCCTATTGATCAACTGGCTGCTCAGAGCAACATGGCGCCTGCTTTACAGCATAATCTGTTTGCCTCAGGGGCAGGCGAAGTGGAGGAGCGTGTGCTGAGCGGCATGGCTAAAACATCAAAAGTTCACGCACCACCGCTACCTCTGCAAGTTCCTCCTGAGCGGGAGAAACTAGCAGCTCCGTCCTGTTTCACCCGGCTTGCTTCGCAAGACATGATAATCTGCACACAGTGAAGAATGTCCTGCAGCTCTCTGCGGGAGTCCCTAAAGATACTATATATACATGGCAGAGGGAGGGGAGAGAGGGAGGAGAACGAGAGAAGGGCGGGGGGGGGGGGCAAGCGTTAGGTAGGTTTCAGATAACAATGCTGTTGTTGTGTGGAGTAAGGACTCCTTCCATCACAGCTGCTGCCTGTTGCTGTCCTTCCCCTCCCTTTTTCGCGCCCTCTCGTTTTCCCTCTTGACTCGTAAGAGCGCTCAGAGGCGGGAAGCACACGGCAGGCAGGCGGGCCGGCCGGCCGGCCGCTGTGGAGCGGACTGTAAAAACGGCTGTTTAATGCTCCCACACAGAAGCCACCTCTCCGATCTTTGTCTCCCTGCCACAAACTCATTTAGCGGCTCTAAGGACAGAATGAATAGAGTTCTCAGAGTAAAGTGGAACGCAGACGCTGGCATAATCCTGCAGGGAGGGTGACAGGATGAAGGTAAAGGTGACCTCATCCAAAGCCTCTTTGACAGAGGCCAATGTGTTCATTCCCTCTCTCCCACCCATTGGTTGCTGGTCAAGTTTTGCAGGGTTCAGGGCAGGCTGTGTCATGCACACACACACTTTTCCCTGCTCTGCCCTGCGAAGCGGCCGTCCCCCTGCAGGCCGTGCCGCAGGCAGGTACGGAGGTGACTGTGAATGGATCAGCTTTACCGCTGAGGAAAATCCCCGTCCCTCCCTCCTCGCTAACTGGATTTCTCCCATGCAGCGAATGGCAGCCGTCCCATATGGAGCAGCGGGTAAAGCCAGATTATACCCGTTTGTGTGAAAGGGGCTCCCGCACCACCAGAGTTCACAGCAGGAAGCCACGCAGGCCAGGATATCGGCGCTCGCTCGGGCCCTGCGGCATCTGCACCGGGCCTCAATGCAGCCGTTCAGCAGAAAACTGCATGTTTGTTTACATTTGAGAGCTGAATATTTGACAGCAGGAGAAAAACAGAAACTATACCAATCACAAACAAGGAATTAAAGAAATATTTTCTGACGTAAAGGAAAATGCAATCTTAAGTGCTCACGTTCACACTGATAAATCTGCTTCAATGAGGCAGCATTAATTTTTTTAAATAGTTTGAAAACATCCCAGAAAAGTTGTGTGCTAGTTCTGAAAATGTAAACAAGCCATCAGATGGTATATAAAAATATATTTCAAAAGTTAGATATAAAGTATGTATTTATGCATTTCCTGGGTTTGAGTCAGTGTGAAGTTTGCATTTTCTCCCTGTGTTTTCCCCCATTTCTTCTGGTTTCCTCCTTTGTTGGGCGGCTGTGGCTGTGGAGAGAAACCCCAGTAAGTGTCCTTGACTTATCACGCCTGGAGAAACGTCTGATGCCACAACAGTTTGAAATCAAGCTAAAAGATTGAAGTTTGAATCCGGAGAAATCGCCAAAGCTTTGCTCATTAACATAAGTCCATGGTGGATTCCTGTCTTTGGCCACAGTGTGCATAATAATGTAGTCTGAGCAGCAGCACGCCCGTGACCTCTCTTTACACCGGAGCGAGGGCGGGAGGCTCGGCCCGGTGGCAACACGGCCTAATAAGCTCAGTAACAATAAACCTTAGTCGGCTTTAACCATTGATTAGCCCACAGCTGACACAACAAAAACAAATCCCACAATGGTGATTAATGCACGCTCCAACGAGAAGCCCCTCTCCTCCTTTTTCTGCAGGTTGGGGTGGCATATCGTCTTTCTGTGGGGGGGAGAGGTGGGGGTGGAACCAATCTGTGACTGCAAACAATGAAAAAGAAAGCCAAAAGGATGATGAAGTGGAGTGCATGTGATGTGACTGATGATCCCTGACAGCGGGGCTCTGGTGGCAGAGTACTGTACACTGCCATTACAGGCCGTATGTAGAGGGAGGAGAGCGAGAAGGGGGGGGGGGCGATCAGAAGGAGGCGCTCGCTGACCCTCCCCCACTATCTACTTCCTGTTTTTCATGGTTGTCTGCTCGCTTCTGCCTATACAATACCAGCTGTGTCTGGAGACATTCCAGCTCGTACTATACAGCCACCCTCATAAAACGGAGGGCCGGAGGAGCCTATACGCCGCCGCCGCCGCCGCGGATCGCGTTGCCAGCCTCCCCGCCGCATCATATGAGATGTGCTAATCAGCCAGCCTGTTCCACTAAAGGCCTTGTGACATGCTGGAACCTGCGGCCTGGGTTTTTTTTTTTTTCTTTTCTTTTTTTTCTTTTTTAATGTTTAACCAGGTTTCCCAGTGCAGAGAGGGGAAAAAAATGCAAGAGTGTAATGTTTCATTTCACCACGAGGAACGTATGTTCACTGCTTCGGCTCCACTGAGGGAGCCAGAGAAAGTCAGAGGATAATTTACCATTTGAGGCTTTATATTGTAGTCATCCTGCAGTAGGTAGTATGGGTTTGGTTACCCCATTTAAAAATAATGAGAGAATTTAATAATAATACAAAAAAATTACAAAAAGGCTAATTTGTAGCCTGAAGTGATCTTATAAACATCCTACGGACATTCAGCTGTTCCAAAAAGGCTCAAAGTTCACAGTGGAAGTAAAATGCAATGTGAGATGGAGTTTCTCATCCAACATCAATGCCTGACCTTCTACAGAGAAAATGAACAGAAATTCCAACAGAAAAGCCCCAAAATCCTGTTTAAAAGCTTCCTGTATGAAGAAGCTGTTACAGCTCCGACTCCACAACACTACATATTGAAGTGTATTTCTTTTGATACAGTCTTAATCCACTCTCTGTTTGGTATAATGAATGAATATTTTATCCATATAGTGGACTTTATTATTGTTATTGTTCATAATATCATGAATTATTGACCTGCAAAACATTGAACAAATAAATTAGTCATTTTCATCTTTACAATTATTTTACTATGCGCAATTCACACGTTCTGCAAGTGTAAAATAGAAAATATACTGATGAAAATTGTGGATATAAACATTCAGTGTAATACATGTTGAAGAATTTCTCAATAGATGGATTGATTAATATAATATTTAACATAAATATAAAAAAACTATTATTTTAAAAATGGTTTTTCAATGTATCTATTCCATTATTTTCATTTTGTTTTCCGGTGATCTCACAGTTTTGTGTCTATTTCCTTACTTTGTCCACACCATTGCAGTGTTTCATTTCCACAGTCATACTGTTAGTTATTGATTGATTGCTATTATTCACAGTCATCTGACCATTTTCATCTGGAAAAATTGATAAGACTGCATAATTACTGAACAAACTTGGTTGCATTGTTAAAGCAGAATACTTAAAGTAGCAGCTTGTGACACATTGTGATTACTTCTAATGCATTTCCATTGTAAATCACCTCACAGGAATAAAACGGATCATTTCAGGGGGGCGTGTCAATTTCTCTGAGTCACGTGACCAGAAGATTGGAATGTGAGAGAAAACAAACTTAAATTGATTTTTATTCATTTTAATGATGAATGACTAGAACGCATGTGGGAACACGACTCTGCACCACATTGCACAAACCCAATGGGATTCATGAATTAACAGTGTCTCTATATAGTATACTTCAGTTTTATGGAAGAGGAGGAAAACATGTAGTCAGAATAAATATTTGCACACTTTTTAACTAAATAAACCGCTTTATGTCACTATAAAATAAATTACACAGTGAGATAACTAACTGCAGGAAACCTGTATTTTCTCATGTTGAAATCTTTTTATGGAGCATTGTCTTCGCATCAGTATTCTAACCCTAACCCTTTAATAACCGGACTATGTGTTTTTCTAACAGAATGCACGTATCACACGCACAGAAACGTGTCTTCAAAATGCCGGCATGTAAAATTCACATGCATGCAAGCAGCAGTGCTTTGCTTGAGCAACACGGTCCTGCAGAGACATCTAGTGGCCATCATGGAAAAACACAGCAACGCCTTGAAAGAGCTGCAGCAGAATGATGCGCGAGGAAAGAACTACTTTAGAACTATTTTACAAGTACTTATGAAAAAAAAAATGCTTTATTAAAAGTAGCATTTAAAAACACTAGAACCTGCCATAATACATGGATCGACCTGCATTTATTGGAAGTTATTACATTATTTTAGGACTTTTTTTTGCATTTTGCCAAAATAGGTAGAATAGTTGGAGAAGACATCATGTTTATTCTTTGGCTATAGTAATAATACACAATACTGTCTCAATTGTGGTTGTTTTTTTTTTCTGCACTAATTATGCATTAGTCTTTTGAGACGTGTGGGGACAGAAGGACGGCGGACCAAGCAGTGCGGAGAACAGAAAGTCAATGAGAAGATACTGCAAACACAGAGACCTGCAGACATGCTGTCACTGATATCCACCAAACAACATCAGGGATTCGGAAAGGGGAGAGATCACAGCACACAAAGCCTACTCATACCCATAATGCACCAGCCTCTGCATCCTATCTGCCTCCTCTGTAAATAAAAACAAACATCATACACTTGACTGTCAGAAAGAATGTAAGAACTAAATAACCATGAACTATCCCCAGACAGCGGAGGAGAAAACATTGAAGAAAGGGTGTCAAACATAAGACCCGTGGGCCAAGATCAGCCAGCAAGAAGCTCTAATCCGTCCAGGAAAGACCAAGCAAGTAGCAGCAGTTGCAATGAAACCATCAGATTTCAGCACAGTTTTCTAATAGACCTCTCGGGCTCCCTCAGTGCAAGCAGCTGAGCGCGGCCGCCGAACGCCACGCTGTCAGAGTGACTTTGGAAAAACATGCACGCAAAAGCCTGCATGCATAATTTTCAGTACTAATTGCAAAACATTTTGCAAAGCTATAGACTTTTTAAAAAGTTCTGCATCATGTCACAACAAAGAAAACTTTTTAAATTAAAATTTGAAGGTTATTATGGCACTATTGTACTGATCAGGCTCACTCAAGATGATCTGGGGCTGCATGTGGCCTCTGCACTAAAATGTGTTTGACACTGTGGGGTGATACGACGTGACTGCAGTGCGCACGGTAAACATTTAGTTAAATAGTGACAGAGCTGATGAGCAGAAGAAAGAGAGACAGCAGCTTTACAGCTCTGCGACTGACTGTGTGGCAGAAACGATCATTTCCCGCTTGATGAATAAAAATGAGAATAAAGAAGTGAAAGCGTTAAATGAAACACCAAACATCGCCGTCAGGCCTGATCTCTCTCAGCCAACACGCCGTTTGCCGTCTTTCCGCCCGTTATTGGGATTATGTCTTTAAAAAGTGACCCTCGGTGACCCTGTTTTGCTATAAATAAGCCTGATTTGAATGCAGGTCACTGAGAATCCAGGGGCTTAGATACCTTTGCAGTAGTGGGAAGAAGCTTAAGCCAGAATCAGCAGCTCGCTAACGTGTGTTTACCTGCTGTAAAACACCGCCGCCGCCGGCTGCGTGACGGATAAACTCGACCGTCTCACGCAGGATTATCTTCATGCTGTTTCGTCCAAAGCAAGAGAAACAAAGCGTGATTTTGAATGGAGATTATTAAATGTGGAAGGAATGCTCTAAGTTAATGATGGGAGTTTTTAAAGACACGAAAAAGGTTTCCAAAGCTGAAGAAGAGTCTCCCAACATTTGCCTAATGTCAATAAGCAGATTTTAAAATTGTGTGAAAATAACCAAGTCAGCAACACTTCAAACCACCTTCCTAGTGATTGGAAGTTAACCCACTCTACCACCTCAGCCAAGGTCACCAGTGTCTGCTGTTTATGAAGAAATATGAGTAGATCAAGTATAACTCATTGGTCAGAGCCAGTTTTTGAAGTGGTGCTTCTGAAACGTTAATTATCTGCTCCATGCATAAAGCAGTGTGTCTTAATCCGGCCTGCCGAGGCCCATTACCCTGCGTGTTCCACACGTCTCCCGCTTCAGACGAACTCTTCATCATCAGGCTTCTGCTGAACTCATCACGGCTCATTTATTTGAATCTCATGTGTCTGAAACCAAACTTGATGCGTTTGTCCAGACTTAAGGAGAAATCGGTACTCGATAAAACATGTACGGTTTTCATCTCCTGTCTTAGTTTGATCAGAGTTTATCCATCTTACAAGAGTTTCTGTTTTCTGAACTGCATCAATGAAACCGAACACTATGGAGCTTTGGAATAAAATTAAAACAAAACATCAAAAACCACAGTAAAGGTGAGCCTCGGATGAGTCAGACGCCTGCGCCTCACCTGTGTGTGTGCAGGTGTGACCTCGGCCTCGCACTCGGGCCCGAGGAGTTATTGCTCAGCGGCAGGCATGCCCGGGAGATAAGTGGGCTGGAACTGACTCAGCGGCCTGAACCTTGCTCCCTGTCAGAGTTTCACAGCCACAGGTGGAGTCCTGCCGCTCACCTGCCGTTTCAGGAAATGAAGCCTCGGTCCGGGTTTCACTCGCCTCAGCCGGAGCCGCCACGCAGTAAGTCCATCCAGACAGGGATGCTGTTTGTTTATCCGAATAAAGACACAGATTGGCTTTTCAAGATGATCTAAAATGATGAGTTTTTATAATAAACATGGATAAAATTGAGATTGAATATCAAAGCTGTTTAGTGAGGAAGCAACAGTAAAATACTCCTGAATACAGTTTGAATCTTTCATCCATATCTTTCTGTTTCTCTCATGTTTCAGATTCAGGACTCAGCAAGCATGAAGACTGTTTCCTGGAGACTATGGATTAGCTTCTTTCACATCTCCTTAGCATTGCTGACCGGGGGTGAGTCTTTAGTTTCTCTGTATTTGACTGTTTTCTCTTTTGCTCTCAACAGCAGCAGAGAGATGGTAGAGCATAACCCGAACCCTGTATATTGTCTTTTTTTCTTGTAAAGCTCCATGAGTTGCATTTGACTGGTGATATGAGTAAATTTGTCTAATGACAGGACTGAATGATGACACTAAGACGTCCAAATCCATGATGAATGATATCTCTCTTCACCTCTAACGACACTGCATGTTTGGGTTTCAGTGTTTCAGTGTCTACAAATCCATATTTGAACCAAAGTATTTCTTTTTTAGGCTCAACTGGTTTTCATTTGTGAGTTAAAACTTTAGTCTGCCATCAAGAGAATAAAAATCTAAACCCAGCAAACAGTCCCTGGTCTTCCAAACAGAGGAAAATGCTGATTTTTTTTCCCAAAAGTTTCAGCAGCAGCACAATGTTTTCCTCACATTCTGTTTGAGTTTCAGTCTTGTAAAGAGCTCTTTGAGGACTGAACCGAAGTGCTTTCTAATGTTTACACACCTTTAAGTAAACTCCAACACGTTCTGAACAAAGAGTGTTTCTAAAACACGCTGCACGCTTTCAATGAAGTCAAAGTTTAACCTCATTTGTAACACTCACTGTTTTTTCCCTTCATTCAGTTACATTTCTTTGCATTCTGTTGTGGAATTTTGCTGCAACTTTGAATTGCATTGACGTCAGTAATTACGTTGTGCTTCCTATGCATGCAACAGTATATTTATGATGTTGCAGGAATTCTGCTTTAAAACATGGACTAATAATTTTTCAAGAAACCTAACGGCACCATTTTATTTTAAATTTAAAATTAAAAACCCTTTGTGTATGGACTTTACACTCTTCACCACATTCACCCATTCACACCAAAGAAAATATTGATTTTTTTTTTTTTAAGCAAATTTGTTAAGAGTAGTAGATGCAACGCAACACAACGCAACGCAACACTGAGACCGGAGCTGAGATATCAGTGATGCTGCCATGAGAGCCATGCTGTCAGGAGGAGATTGTATAAACATTCAACAGCGAGTTTATTTTGGACGTCACCGGACTCAGCACTGACAAGTATCATTAAAATTGACTTTATGTTGAAATTTTGGTCAATTTTTGGGCTTTGTGAAAAATGTAGTTTCATTGTGCCACTGTTCTACCAGTCAAGATGAACTGGTCTGTCTGTGAGGGGTCAGGATGATGACCTTTGCACTCTGCATTTCACCTGTCGCGTGTTCAGTTTTATTGAAAGAAAACAGTTGAAATAGTGATCACTTGTCTTATTTTTCCATTTACAGTGATGCTGGAAGAGTTCAGCGTGGAGCCCATGAATTCAGCAGTGCTTCGAGGCTCCACCGCCCGATTCAACGCGACGGTGCAGGGAGACTGGGAGGAGATGACCTGGTTCGTTCAAAGCCTCCTGGTCCTCGTCATCAGGCCTGACGCCGGCCCCGTCGAGAGAGACCAGTTCTCCGCCAGACTCTGCTCGAATGGCAGCATCAGCTGTGTGGAGTTCTCCATCCGTAACGTGAGCCGAGAGCAGGCCGGGCCGGTGCACTGCACCCTGCTGGGGCCGTTAGGGACGAGGACGGCACAGCTGGAAGTACAAGGTGGGAACAGTCACATCGGCGAGGCTGTTTCACTTCTGCATCTCCTCCTGTAACTTTAGAACGACCAAAATACGACGAAAAATCAAGCTTGACTGGCATTTTACATGACAGCATAAACGCCTCTGTGTACATAATCTAATCTAAGACATGAAATGTGTTATTTTGGTTATTTTTGAATTTGAAAACAAATTTAATATAATCATATTACCTGTTTTCCAAAAGCTTTAATGTAGTATCAATCTTGAGTTGCCCATTTTAAAAGGAGTTGAGTGACTGAACATTTATGCAGTCTCCTATATGTACTCTAGAGGGCAGCATTGAGCTCAGTTTGCAGATTCTCCCATTAGATCAGATAACTGATATCTGAAATTAACACAACAAATCTCTGTGAAATGTTGGTAAAAATGCTTAATTTCTCCTTTAAAAGGAAATCCACTTTTTGTTACACACTGCATGTCTTCACATGGACAATAACAGAGGTGAATTAAATAAAAGAACAAGATAAAAACTTGAACCAGACATAAATGGAATTTCAATATGATATGAAAACTGAATTCAAAATGAAATGTAGAGATTAAAAAAAAATGCTCCTTAACTGAAAAACAACAGGAAACTCAACTCTTCAGTCTTTTTTTAACCGTATGACAGTTTTATGGTTTGTTCCCAATATTATATTTTTTAATGAAAAGCAGCTTCAAAAGAACCATAAGGAGCTTCACCTGCCTGTAACTCATAAACAAAATTTTGTGAAAATTAAATAATCATTCCATCAGAGCACATTTCTGTGTGGATTATCAGCACATTAGAATTTATGTCTGAACTCAAAATGATGAGGACAGTTGTACATATTTGTTTGGGGCAGGAGTGTCTTCTTCCCTGTGTTTTTTAAATTAAAAAACAAGTATTTTTAACGAGAAATCATAAATAAGGAATGAATACAAATTAATGTGTTCAAACTGCTTGTAAAAACCTTCAAAATCAGATCACTAGTATTATTAATAAAATTCATCAAATCTCAGCTTTCGGATAGTCGTTGCTGGGTAAATGAATATTATTCAATTTATTGACATTATGAGGGAAACATTGGAGGCATCGTGGTGCAGTGGTTTGAGCTTCATGCAGAGAAAATGCTTGTTTGGTTGATTGCTGACTCGGACGGCTCTGAGAGGAGAATGGACGCTGCGCTTCGCTCCAACAGGATCAATCCCATCGTCAATCAGACCCTTCCCTGAGCTGTGTCTGGATAAAGTGGGTTTGGAAGATGGATGAAAAGATGAAGGAAGCCCAAAATGCCCCAAAAGCCCCAGCTCCAGGGAAGCTTGTTTTGTTGGACGAGGAGAGAATAATAAAAGTTTTAGAGTTTGTAGTGGAACAGTAGTGAACAGCACTTGAGTGAAAAACACATAAACTAAAAGTACGTCATGAGGAAAACAGTTTTCTGCCATAAAATCTGATGTTTTTAATGCAACGTGAGCGAGCTGCAGAAAAGAAAATGCTGCATGTGCAGAATGGAAATTATGACTTAGAAATCTGAACATAGCTGAGCGTTACAGGACGACCCCGCCTACACTCAGCCCAAATGGGCCTCGCTGTCAGTCAGCGGGTTTATTTCAAACATGTAGAAGCACTTTAGCAAGCAAAGAGACGAGTCGAGTCAAACGTTTCCCAACAGGAATAACATGAGCGGATCTCTGTGCCATCTTTAATTTATGGATCTGCCATGTAGGCATTAAAGTCATCTCACGTTTTTACTAACAGGGTTCAAAAAAACACAAAATGCCTGTTTCCATTTCTGCCTTCTAATATAATGCGTTTCCACGATTATTAATACGGTGAAATCAAAGACGGCCTCTCCTCCGGTTCTCTATTTTTAAAATGGCAGAGCTAAATATGTTGTGTGTCTCAGCAGTCCTGTGGTGTCATGAATGAATAAAATTTGATGCTTTGAGGCCGTTTGAGACGCGCTTTGATGCTCAGAAATGAGAACATGCAGAAGTCCTGAGAACAAATGCATCTATTCATCTTTAATAGCCACTGTTCCTGAGAGAAAGTGGCTTCACGTGGCTTGACTTTGCCACCCCAGAGGAAAGATGTCGTATGTGGATGATCTCCTATTGTTTGTCTTGTGTGCTGAAGTGCTTTGTAGCAAACATCAATCCTGATTCTGTGACATATTGCAGTGAAACTAAGAGTCGTACCCAAGTTCATGAAGTCAACATTGCAACACTGTGCCAGGTTATCGTTTTATAAGACTTATAAAATCGTCTTGAGGATTGTTGATTGTGGGTGAAGGACTGTACAGATCAGATCACCAGCCAGTCACAGAACTGATAAGCAATCAGTCACACCTACTTGAAACCGACACGTCATCCATTATTCTCATTTGTTCTGTTTTAGATTCAGAACAAATAGAAACCCATAATATACAAACTTAAAAAGACACACAAACTTTTAGGAATGGTTATCAAAAGGAAGTCAAACTGACAAAAGAACCAATGGAACAGATGTGGACCTCAAACAGAACAACGACAAGGATTCTGAATGACTGTCTGATTCAGTTCCAAGTATTCAGATGAGGATTTTGTCTCCATTAGTTCCTCTTTAAGAACAGTCTGCTGGAAACGGGTTCTGTGTTTGTTTACTTTCTGGGTGTGGGCCATCTGTCTGAATGGTTATTGATTACGGTTGTGTTGTATTGCTTCCTGATCTGATGAGGATCTTTATGAGCCTCATTTCTTTCCTACAGGAGAACATTGAACAGAACTCAGTGGATTTTTGAACGTTATATCCAGACGAGTCATGTGTTGTGTGTGTATTCTTGTGAGCTGTTGGCTTTTTTTTTTTTTTGCCATACTGGGGCCAACTGACACGTGAGTGTCCAGCCTTTTTAAAGAGAGTCTGTGTTCTCTACCAGCTGTTTATCTTGTGCAGAATGTGGTCTGTGTGGTAAAAAGAGCTTGGGAGGGCGGATGAGTGTGAGCTTGGCCTGTTTAGTTGGAGGTAAAAGAGCAGTCCCTCAACGCAACAAATACCAAAGATGGGGCCCAAGCAGGGAGCCACAGGAACCCACTGAACCCCCACCCAGACCACAACCCAACCCCACGGACAGGAGGGCGAGGAGTAGCTGGTTTATATTCCAATGTGCAGAGCGTGTAGATGTCTGTGGTGTTTTATGTGCATGTGAGTCCCTTTAAAAATGATAAATTCAAGGAAATGTCCAAGAACACAGCCTCTCAAAAAAAAAAAAGAAAAAAAGAAAGAAGCGACACTTAGAGATAACAGAGATAATTCTATTTTCTTCAAATTGGATGTAAATTATTACAATAAAGAGCTGGCATTGCTCTCTTCATCCAAAATAACTTGAGTCATGCACATAAATAGTTTTGTGTGTAAAAGGCTGCCTGGTCTCCATAAAATAATAATGAAGTGGAGTAAGTGGTGAGAACGGGAGGGGAGGGGGGTGTCTGCAGAGCTAATGGTCAGCACAGGATCCCCACAGGGCTGCTGTCTCAGCACAGGCTGGACGAGCTCCAGGTCCTCCAGGGAACATCAGACCTGAGCTGGACAACAAACCCCGTCTCCTCCGTGAGGGAAGCCCAGCAGGGACGCTCAGGAAGGCAGGTCTGAAAGTTCACCAGGCGTCCAGAGGACTGACAGAGAGATCCCGCACTGCAGGAACCACTGCCTGGCGCAGTAACGGCACACAGGCGGAGGGGATTATCGGAACTCCAACCTGTGGACTTCATATACACCGAGGGTTGGAAAAAAAGAGCAGAGAGCACTGCTGTGTGCCTTACCTCTCAGGTTAAGTGTGCAAATGGCAAACCAACTTGAATCTGGGATTTTCACCCTGCACTCTTTCAGCTCACGTTTAAGTATGTGGGACATATTCCCGTCATTATTCCTGCAAATAAATGAAGAAACATTACTATTAGCTTTGGTCCACAGCAGGTTTGAAGTAATCACAGTATTGGATACTCACAACAGAGAGATGCTAATCCACTAACATGATCCTCGGTCTGCTGTTTCTCAGAGAGTGGCACAGTCTTCATCGAGGGAGGGAACAGGACGGCGGATCAGGGCGACACGGTTGAGTTCCAGTGTAAAGCTTCTGCCTGGTTCCCTGCACCAAATTTCACCTGGACCCAGAACGGTGCCATGTTGGACTCCGGCCTGTACACCGTCAACAGCACGCCTCACGGGGACTCCTTCAACTCCACCAGCGTCCTGAGGTTCCCGGCAGACAGCAGCACCACGGTCCGATGTCTGGTTACCGTCTCGGCACTCACAACACCCATGTCCAGCTCCGTCTTCTTGGAAGTTTGTAAGTTCATCTTGGATTGCCATTGCTTACAACAAATGCATGGATGGATAACTTTTAAAACTCAACAGGAGTGTTGTAGTCGAGAATCCCAAACCCAAGACTGAATCAAGACAAGACCAGAGTATCCCAGGATGAAGATAAGACCAAGACTTGAAGGGTCTGCGACTGAGACCTTGAAAATGTGACCTTGAAACCAAGACTGCTCTTGAGTACTACAGCACTCCCTAACAGTTTATTCTAAAACAGTCCACCTTAACTTGTTTTCCTCAGGTCTTTCATAAAGAGCGTGCACGTGGAAAAAAAAAAAACAAAATTACAATTCTGGAGATATTGTACAGTTAAAGGCCCTACACAGGAAAGATTTGAGAAAAAAGTCTGAAAAGAAAAGTCGTGGTGGGTCAGTTGAGAAAACGCTTCTTGCAATAACATCGTCCTCTCTGCTGAAGCCTGAGCTGAAATATACCTTCTTTTCTCTTTGAAAACAGACACAGTTGACAGACGTAATAAATCCCCTTTGCAGAAACGCCTTCAGGTATTGAGTGGCATCTGGTATTACATATTACACGTAACTTCCAGAAACTTCACTTGCTTCCAATCTCCCCCTCCACTGCATCAGTGTACATTTCTAATCCCATGTCTTATGAAGGACTGGGAGTCTGTAAAAAGACCTGCACAGACCTTTGATAACAAACTGTGCCATTCTTTCAGTTCAAGTATCACATCTGAATAATTTATTACTTTAAAATAAAATTAAAAGACAGACAAATGAAACTCCAGAGCAATGGCTTGCTGAGAGTTTGGGCTGTAATTAGTTATGTATCTCATAACTTTTAAATGAATATAATGCCTCTTTGCTCCTTCAGTTCTACAGTCTTTCGTTTCTTCCCTGCAGTTCCCGACTGGACGGTGCTGATCGCCGTGGTCGTGTCCTTTGGAGGTTTTGCTCTGCTGGTTTTGCTCATCATCTTGATAATTTTCTGCTGCAGACGGAGAAAAGAAAGAAGTAAGACGCTCAATGCTCGTCTGACACAAATGTTACGACAGGTTCTTTCTTTAATGAGATCGAAACTAATTTGTTTGTTGTTGTTTTTTTCTGTCTCTAGAGCCCACCTACAATGACGAAATGATGTAAGACTCCGACAAAATCTAAATGTGTAGCCAGTACATCCACGTCCCTTGCAGTTTGTATTCATATCTGTGTGTGACAGGAGGGCGAGGACACACAGCCAGCTCAGCCGCGTCCAGGCTCCTGGACGGAGACAAGGGAAAGTCAACACAGCCTATGTCCCAGACGGACGCACAAGTAAGAAGACAACACACACCTTTTAAATATCTGCGCTTTTTGTCCGTGCTAAAATACCTGGAGTTACACACCAGCACATGAAAAAAGAAGTGTGTGTCCCTCTCGCAGCTCCTCAGGCGGGACTGAAATCTGCCCGGGCGTAAATACAGAAGATGATTCTCATATCACTATTTTATATTGTGGAATAAATTCTCAAAATGAATCGACTGAATTTCCATTAAAAACAGGTTTTATTTCAGGCATCCATCCAAAAACCTGCTCTGGAAATCCTCGGTGACTTTCAGACTGAACTTTTGAAATGCCAACTCATTTCTGTGGTTTAGGACTCAAACTGCCAAAAAAAAAAATTACTCCAGGAGACAAAAATATTCCACACAGCTGTTATGTGTTAGTTTGCAATATGTACCATAAAGCAGCAGCCTTATGATGGACTTTATTCCAACTTCAGGCCTGTTTTACTTAGTTCTAACATAAAGTCAGAAAATTCCATGCACATTTAAACACTTTCGTTTTACTGACGAGCAAGTAAAAACACTGACGTGACAACAGTGTATGAAGCCACTTAAAACACAGCTTTTCGGAAATGTTCCAATTCCGTCTCCATGGAAACCGAGGAAAATGCAATTTTCTTGAATGGCTGCCTGTCTGCATGCATCCCCCGGCCGTGACAAACTGTTCTTCTGCACATGCTCAGTAGAGGCCATTTCTGTGGAAAAGTCGCTCATTTGCTCCTACGTACGTCAAGGCACTTATAGCAAATAAATCAGTATTTAAGTTTAAAAAAAAGAAAAAGAAAGAAAAATGCAGAATGGGAGATCATCATTAGGTCACCTTGAACTTGTGGTTTCCTGCTCATGTCGGTTCTTCGTCCGCAGGCGTGACGCCCAGTGACGTTGCGGACGGAGACTTTTTCCACCATAGAAGCTCCGATATTCTGGAGGTAAGGCTGACATGATGGAAGAGTTCGAGGTACAGAGCACGAATGGGCTGCGCAGTGCACATCGACGTGCACGATGGCGTGAGCCCCACCCTCTCCTCAGGTGTATTGAATACATCAGAGCCTCATCGTCCAGTGTCACACTGGTTAATAAGTACTCCTATCAATACTCAGCATTGACAAAAGCTCAAGGTTAGTCAGACCATCTTTAGTTTCCTGTCATTTAACTTTATATTGCTGGAAATGCAGCTTTCATATTTCATTTTTAATAGTGAAATTTCTATAACAATTAATATTTCATAATTCTCCAATTAAGCTCTTGCTCCCAGAAAGGCTCATTTAAACAGATCACTTTGTTCTAACAAATCTGGAGCCATGTACATTCATTATCTGCAGTTACATGAACACTAATGATCCTGCGTGTTATTTAAAAGTCATGTATGAAGGGATGATTCATCCTTGATGAAATGAAAACTTCATCAACAACCTCTGCGATTACCGCCTGGTAATTTTAGACCGATTGGCTTCTCAGTAGAGTTATTGTTCTCATGCTTCAGGAAAAACACTTCAGCAGCAAATGGAAATGAATGCTCTTTTCCTTTTGACTGTCAGATGCCAGACATTGTGAACAGCAGCCATGCGGGAAACTTCACGAAGCACCGACATGTTACCATCGTGTGAGAGGAGTGGACGCGAGACGCTCCGGTTCCTGGAGGGAAGACCAGAGACGGACGTCCACAGTTCCTGCTACATTTTATGTCGCAACGCAGAAAACTTCTCTTGCATTGAATTTGGCTCCGATGGTAGAACTCTGAAAACACTCCAGCTCCATGGAACCCGGGGAAATGGAAGTGTTCTGAAAATGCTCTGTCTTCACGTTCGTGTAAATGGGGCGACAATTTATTTAAAGTACTGCTATCACGGCTGTTGTTAATAGTTCTCCTGCACATGCGTGGGGAGAGGGACAGCAGCAGTGTGACTCTCCGTCCAGACTCTCCTGGACTCGGCGGTTTTAGAGTTGAGAATCACCGTAAAAACAATCCAATGTGTTTGTCTGTCCGTGCACATGTCCGTGCACTCCCCATAATTGGCGTTTATAGCTTATTGCTCTCTGCAGCGTGTGTGGCTTCGTCACAATCACATCATTTTCATGGTGTTGCAACACTTTTCTGAAATGAAAACAAGATGACATTTCACGTGAAACATGAATGGAGCCTCAGACTCTCATATAATAACGATTACAACAACAGTTTTGATGCACAAACAAAAACTGTATCTTATGATGTATTTATGAAGTTAAGGTTCAGAATAGTGAACATTTTGTTAAATTTAACCTATTTTTGTACTTGATTTTAACAGTTTTGCTCTTCTTTTCATGTATTTTTTGTTGACAATTTTGACATTTTAGCAGTTTTGCACATTTTTTTTCCAACCATATTTATGTTCTGTTAGAAATTCTAGACATTTCACATTGTTTAAGCTGTTTTATTACTTTTTTCCCCACTTCTTGTGGTTTTAGCTTTTTTTCCTAATTTTACTTGTACCTTTTTTGAATCCTTTTGAATCAAGAGTGATGAATCATTTTGTACAGTACTGTGATCTGTAACTGTAATAAAAATAAATTTAATGTTCATTCACGTTTCATGCTGTGAAAGCTTCGTGGAGCCGCTATAGAGGGACTGAAGAGCCGCATGCCGCAGGTTGCAGACCCCTGTTCTAGAAGTTTCAGGAGCTTCACAGAGGAGGAATCAAGTCCGATCACACCGAGGCACGACCAGGAAGCGGATACAGGAGCTGGTCTACTGAAGGATTACCGACATCCACAGTCAATTTTGCACATTTGCTTTCATGAATTTCAAATATCAAGTCTATGTGCCGTAGGTACTTAAACCCATCGCTCCAAACAGGAGCAGGAGGCATCCACAAAATACGCTTCTCCAAATGATCTTGACGAAATGCGATGCCAAGTGTGACGCAGTTCCTGTTCCAACGATTGTTTCCAGATCAGTTTGGGGATGCTCAGTTTGTATGAGATCAACCAAAACCCTGGAAAGGATTTATGCTAGAAGATTAACGTAGAAATAATTTTCGACTTACAACATCTAAGAAGGAGGTGCTAATCGGCTGTGTATTCTGCTTTTGCCATGAAAGACATTTCTATAACTGACCCGCCTCGACTTTTAACTGCTGACTTTATTATGAGATTTTGTGTGTGTGCAAAAACACAAAACATCCAAACTGGATGTCTCAATGTGATTAATAAAGTATTTAGTTAGTTAATTTTTCCTCACAGCTTTCATTTTCCAACAGACCATAAAGTTCATTCATAGTTTAATTTATGTGTGGAAATACTTCACTTGTTTGTTTTCATAGAAATGTCTGCACTTTCATTTCAATCCAACAGCTCAACTTTCATTTCTGTTGGATCGTTGGTGAATTCACCTCAAAGACACCTGAGAGGATTTTACTGAGAGCTCCCTAATCTTCACTGAGATGATTCACAAGGCATTACTTTCTCCACCCGATGTGTAGCATATTGATATATTGATGATCTTTATCAATGCTGTGATTTTATGGGAAAAAAATCAAACTTTTTAATGCATGTCTATGCTCACAGTTTTTCAGTCATAATTGGTGAAAAACACAACAGTCTGAAAAGAATAAGAATAGAATTTTGATTCAGATTCTGACATCGGACCTGCATCTGTGGACTCTGGAATACAGCAAATATTGTTGGATTTTCTTGTGATATTATATATATTCTATAAAGCCATGATATTCACCTTCCTATTGAAGGTTTTTTCACATCTATTTTGATCAGTACAGATTCTAAAAGCAAACACGACCTGACTTGACTCAAGATTTTGGATTTTAAGGCACTGCTTTGGCCCTCCCTCTAGAAATGCCCCCCCCCCCCAAAAAAAAAAAAAAAAAAAAAAAACTTATCTCACTTCATCAATAAAATGTAAGAGTCATTTTCCTCCAGATAAAGTGTAAAAACACCGTTGAGACTGGAGGATTTATGCAGCCAGAGCTGGGAGGTCGTTTGAGGACACCGCCTCAATTTAAGGGGCCACAAGCCGAAAAGGCAGAGAACGACAGAGAGGATCTCTCCTCTGAAAACGGATCCCATTCTCCACTCTTCAAAGTACTGCACTCGTTTACTTTCAGCATGACGAGTCTGGACGGTCTCTCTGCTTCTAACACCAGCTGAACTTAAATGACCTTCGCTTGGCAAAGAAACAGATGGATCTAGGATTTCGAGACGGAGCGAACCAATCCAGGCGGGGCTTCAGAGTCAGACTGAAGCCAGGGATCGATCATCCTCACTGATGAGGAGATCCATTCAGTTTGTAACTAGATCCTTTTCAAAGCGTCCGACATGAGATGTGCAGAATCTGAATTTGGCGAGGGAACGTTTTCGCCTGCAGGCTTTACGTTTGACCAATCAGCTGATTCATGACTTCTCAGCTGATCCCGCATTGGAAGACCTCCATCACCCTGACGGCCCATTTCCCCGCAGACGGACACATCCTCCCTCCCAGTCCGACAGTGAATCTTCAAAGCATCGATTTACTTAAACCTGAATGAACCTTCTGCTCGGGTCACCTGGGGACGGGGAAACAAGGTGTAACCACGTCGTGGCATATCATTACCTGAATTATTCATGGAGACATTAATGATGCAATTTTAGCCTGAGAGGAAACCTTACAGCACATCGCCGTTTCTAATCACTGCTTTCATTCTGTCGTAATCTCAGCACGAAAAGTTCGATTAAATTAATACGGCTGTGAAAGTCCTGCTGGTGTTGCTGAGTCATAATAGCGTCCAGTCCTCCTCTGAAAGGTTTGGGAGTTTCCTGATAGTTATTTGTTGGTAAGAGCTTCATCCGTTGAACTCTGAACCACCTCAAACAAATGACAGGTGATAATCCAGCTGTGAGTTACTTCTAAATACACTGAGATGAATCTTGTGTTTCACTCATTTCAGCCTGTAGTGCAGTGTGTGAGTCAAGAGTCTCATTAAGTTAAGCTGAAATTACTGGAGAGAATTTGAGACGGATGCTTTAAAATTTGTTTGTTAGCACAGCAGCAGCAGCAGCAGCAGCAGCTGCTGTGCTAACAAGTATCTGAATTTATACAGTATACCATCATATAATCTTCTAGTTATTTACCTTCTATATGTCGTTTTATTGGTTTTGTGGCTGCAGACGCGGCTGGAGTGTAGTGTGCAGCAGACACGTCTGCTGTGTTTCACAGCAGTGAACTGAAATGCTGTGGATGTTTGTCAGTGTCATGAAGGGAGTAAAGCTGGAAAAAAACCCCACAAAACCTGATTACCTGCAGTGTTTATGGCTCCATTTCTGTTCATCCACTGATCGTCTTTTACATGACTGAATGTTGTAAATATGGAAGCTGATCCTCCTCAGTCTCTGCTCACTTGATCTTTGTGTTTGTTCGGATTTCCTCCAAAAGTCGAGTCGTATCGCATTTTGTGACGCCAGGAATACAATTTACAGCGTTATCATTCAAATCTGACGAGCAGAAAACAAACATGTTTTCTTGGTTCGTCTCAAAGACAGATAATGACTTCAGCAGCAGCCAGGCCGGGCCTGAAAGGGTTAATGAGCAGAAGCACTATAATTAATGAACAGAGCTATGGTAATGACTATTGATAAGCCATGCACAGCGCAGCTTGTCGGGTCCTGCTGGCTTTCGGGCTCCTTCCATAAGCAGTTTTAACGTTACATAAGGAATGTTTAGCAAATTAATCTCCCCAAGCAGACTTCAATCATCAAATTGGCTGCGTGCTGCGAGCTGGAATGGCACGCACACCTCCTGCTGGCGTCCAACACCGGCAGGAGCAAGAAACAGGGCAGGAAGGCGCCACATGCTGGCCACACCGGATTAATCTGAGAGATATCGGCGACTATTGATGAGTTTCTCTGGTTCAAAGAAACAGAAATAAAGATTCTGGCCATCCGAAAAGAACAAAAAAATCCTGTTCATGAAAATAAAATCTTAATTATTTTGGTTAACGTGCAAAAAGTGTTTGTATCAAATTCAATGCAGGCGACAGAAAGAGCGATTTATTGATAGCCTATTGATAAACTCCCAAGCATGATGGAGAAAACAGTAAGACAGTTAAAGTGTTGACCAGAGGACTGAACAGGAAGAAGAAGCTCCAACAGCGACACAGGCAACAAATCAGCATGGAGGAGGCAAAGCGAAAAGTAAAGAGAAGAGGCGAGGAAAGACGCATAATAGCTGCAAAATTTGATGAAAGTGCAGGAGAAGAGGGCCAACAGGGACACAGGCCAAAAGCACAGAGAAATATGAAAGGAAAAAAAGTGCCAGGGAAAGAGAACGGGTGGAGAAAGGCCCAATCTGAACCTCCAGATGTTCAACTTGATGAGTGTGGCAGAGAGAAAGAGAGTGGAAATGGAAGCAATAAAAAAAAAAAAACAATGATTCAGATGTTTAAGATTGCCAGGAAAAAAATGGTTTTGTTAAGAAAAAAGTCTTGTTGTTACCTAAATTTAATCTACTGCCTGACTACCACACTGCAAAATAAAAGGATGAAAAGGACAGCAGTTTAGAAGAAGGGTGTGGAAGCAGCTGATTCACCTGAGTGCATTCCCCTGCAGTGGGGCGTGGTCTGCACCAAACAAAAGCCGGCTCGGACCACAGAGCGGCGCCGGACTCTAAACGTTTCTGCTCAGCTGCTCTGAATCTGAATTCTACTCTGAATCTGCACTTTGCCCCTCTGCGCTCTGACCAGCTTGTCCTCTGCTGCCTGCAGGAGCCGCCAAGTCAAGTCGCAGATTAGTTTGTAGTGTTGCAGGTTTGAATCCCTGTGTGGACAGATCACCACTGCGGGTCCCTGAGCATGACCCTTGACCTCCGTCAGCTCCCCGGTGGGATTTTCCAAAGGGGATTAATAAAGTATGATTAGTTTAGTTTGTTCAGTAAATGCACACACACAGTATTCTTGAGCTAACTAGCCATAGCGTCTAGTTAAGTCTTCAGTCTAATCCAGGGGTGTCAAGCATAAGGCCCGTGGACCAAAACCAGCCCGCAGGAGGCTCCAATGTGGTCCTCCAAACCACCAAGTAAATTGTAAAATTTTCAAAGAAAACACTTCATTTCTTTTTTTGTAAACAACTTTCTGAGAAGTTGCGACAAACCTGAGAGCAGAGCTGAGAGATGAGAGACACTGCATGACAGACGGCCTCAGATTAGCCTCAGAGCTGTGCTGTCAGGGGGAGTTTGCAAAAACATGCAGAATGCATGAAAGTGTTTTGGACATTTCATTGTATTTTGCACCAAAAGGTTCCATTGAAATTAGTTTTTTTTATTGAGATTGTAGTGATTTTATGTGGGTGATTGTTTGGTCTCTGGAGATTTTATCAGCATTTTTCCCATTAAGACAAACTGGGTACTACAACAACTCACTACTGAAAATACATCAAACAGCATGAGTCAAATTTTACATTCTGAGTGTGTGAATCCCTGTCTTCAATATTTTCTGCTTTCTCCCATTTCCTCTCTTCAGGATGGATTCACAGCATCGAGCTGCTTGGTCTTATTTGCGATTCAAATGTAGCTGATTTTAGCTTCAACGTGATCAAACCCGTCCCAAACACGTCCCACCTTTTTTTTTTTTTTTTTTTAAGAGCTGTTTTCTCCAAAGGAGCAGCGCTAAAAATAGGAGATCTTGAGGTAGCAGCTACTTTGCTATAAATGCCTCAGCAGCATTACAAGAGCAGGAGTGATGCTGGGCGAGTGGGGGGGGGGGGGGGTTCTGGTAATGGATAACCCTGCAACTTAGCTTTCAGAGGGGGGAGGCTTGAGAGCCCACTCTGTCAGATCGTCAATACGTTTCTCAGGATGTGGATCCGGAGCGGGTCGAGAGTTTAGAGGGAATCTGCAAAGCAAACTTCTGCAGTGCTCTTCCCCTGCTGATGAATATACCCTAGAAAGGGTTAAAGTACCTGCAGTGAAAATGCTTCTCCAGGTCTTTTTAGGCTTCTCCCCTAATTTAGCCTGTTGTTTTATTTTTGACACTGTAATTTCACTGATGTCTCAAACTTAATATGACCATAAATCAAAAGAGTGTGATAATGAGAGCTGGCTTATTGAAGAAGAAGAAGAAGAAGAAGAAGAAGAAGAAGAAGAAGACGCCGGGCTATAGGCCGAGCTCATTAGACTGTGGCCCTGCCGGCCTTGTTCCCCTCTTGTTTACATTGTTATTTTGTATTTTTATCTTCCAGGGGGTCTTTTAATGACTGCTTCGATCCACGAGCTGTGAATAAAAATGCGTGCGGACACTTTAAAGGAGTCCTGTGATTGCCTTTGATTCCAGCCAGCAGGCGGAATGACTCAATGTGTGCACTGGCCTGCATGTGTGTTTAACATGATAGTGTTCACAGAGCGGCACAAACGGCTGCAAGACTGCCCGATGTGCATTATTTCCGTAGGAGGAAGGAAACAACCTGTGGCTCATGGTGGATCAGTTCCATTCGATCCATGATGTGATCGGTTGCATTGTTTTCAGCGTTTTTGTGTAAATGGACATTCTTTTAAACCGTTAGTGAGTCCGGTTCTACCGAAAGTCTCCTCCTCTGAGTCTGGTTCTCCCTTTCCACCGTCTCCTATGCTTGCTCATATTGAATAGTTGGTTTTCATCTGTAAAAGTCTGTTTAAAAGTATGTGGTATTTGGTACTGAAGAAATAAAATAAAATAAAATAGAGTTGAAGTACATGCAGTCATCTTCTCCTGGTCAATACATCGAATGATATTCTGCCTGATGACAAATTCTGCAAGGACGATGAGAAAAGACAAAACAAAACAACACAGCGTGAATAAAACAGACGTTCATGAACCTCACAAACCAATACCTCTGCACTCACACGCCGTCCAGACCTTCCTGTATTCGCCTCCTCTCACCGCTCCAGACCTTCGCTGGAGGAACTGATGAGACTGAGTGTCAGTGGGCACGTTCAATCGATCAGTGTTTGGAGGGACAGCTGATCAATTAGTCCCCAGCCACGGATCCTGAGGGACTGTGAATCTGGTGGATCTCCCGGCAGCTGATTAAACACCGACTGATTTAGAGTTTCCTAAAGTCCCTCTGATTGATGACAGTCATGGAAAGACTCGGGCATCCCCACCAGGAATCCATACAGGGATTGTTCTCTCTGTAAAGAAACAAAACAACACGAAACTAAAACATGTTTTAAAGGGTCTGAGTTTAAATTTTGCACTTGACCATTGAAAAACTATTTAATTCAGGACAAGTGCAAACTGAGGACCACAAAACGCTTTTAATACTGGATCTCCAACCAGGAATATTGAGAATAATGAAAACTGAGGCACAAAAGAAGTTTTTTTGATCGCAATAAAGGCTCTATAAACGTCTCAAACTTAAATCAGGTTTCGAGCCTTTGTGGATATATTCACTGCTGGTGATTGGACACTCTGGTTAGTTTTATCCACTGTTTTGAAAGTTATTGATTACAGTTACTTGAGAGTCACCTAACTAGTTTATGGTGATCAAGCTTCACCTTTTCCTCACAAATGTCCACTTCTGACATCCCGTCTGGGCTGGTTTTCTAGATAATGCATGTATTTAAGGGTGATTCTCATGAAACTTTGACACAACATTCCAAAAACAACATTCAATACATGGCATTTATGATATTTACAGAGAAAATTAAGACCAATACCAATGATGAGTTCTCAACATCCACATGGACTGAGGATGAATCGGGTGCTTTTATGGTGACTCTCAAGAGTACGACTACAATCTGGACTGGGAGTCCTGCTGCTCTGGCCGCCATGTTTGTTATCGTGCATCGACTTGCGCACGTGCAGAAGAACTACGCACCACAGCCACGGTGCACGTGCACAGCAGCAGCGTTTCCGCCGTCAGTCAGGAGACAGGCCCCGAGCGTTTTCAAAAAGTTCCACCTTGGGAGGCGCTGTCACTTGAACCGGACACCCAGAGTGTAATGAAAGTTGTGTTTTCACCTCATTGCCATGTAAACGGGCTCTTGGAATGCTACTTTTAATACGAGGGTAACCTGAAATTCCCTTTATTTCAGTAACTCCACTGTCATTCATGAAACTTGAGAAGCGTAGATTCGTGTATCCTGCCTTCATTCACAGCGCCACACAACCCTGAGCTGGATAAAGTCTTGAAGATTTCAGGATGTATGGATTAAAAGACAGAAGTCTGAATCCTTCCAGCTGTTTCTCTTCTTCCATATTTCAGTTTTCCTGATGAATCACTTTTAAAGTGTTCACGTCTCCAGCTTCTGCTTCTTCTTCGTCCTACACAACCCAGCTGAGGTCAAACCCTCTTAAACACATGAAGAGTCATGCTGCTGCACACTCAGGTTGACATATTCTCTCATTATGATAAATACGTGCAGCCAGAATTTATTCTAAAACAGCTCAGCGCTTTTCCTCCCTGTGGAGTGGAGACACCCCCGGAGAGCTCTTTTAATTGGATTTGGTGATAATAATAAAAATGATGATATAGCATCAACATCAGGACTTGTGATTATCTTCTCATGGATTCAAATTAGGCACAGATTTAAAACATGGAGTCGTTAATTACATGAACATCTTCTCCATTCGGGACACGCGAAGGCATTTCACGTCCAGAATAAGTTCGGCAAATTTTGTCCAGCTTTTATCGTTTCTCATTTTTAATTCATGACAAAATTTAATTGTACGTTCAGCCAAATTACAGCATGTCTCCTCCCAGGGAACATGAACTTTTTCATTTACATATTGAGGACATCCAGGAAAAGTGGTTTGAATACAAAGACAGGGAAAGAAAAGACGTACATGAGGAGAGGAGTTCTCTCCAGCGGTGTGAAGCTGTGGCTGGAGGGGTCGCCTGAGGCAGCGCTAACAAGCTACATGAAAGACAAAGGTCTGAAGCTTGACCTTATTGGTCCAACAGGAGGGGCTGGTTCCACGAGAGAGGAGCCTGACGGCTGGAAGCCCTGCTCTCACTATAAAACACCAACTCCGGTCAGGTTGGAGTCCAGGTTTGAAACCTGCATGAGCAGCAGCGTCGCTTTGCTTTTTAACACTGAGACGGAGCGTTCTCAAAAAGTTCCACTTTGGGAGACATTTTCAAAAAGTTGTACGGTCTTGAGGATTGGCAAGTGGTGGATTTTACTCTCTGTGCTCACTTTTTCTGGAGTCTGGGTTGTACTGTTTCTAAGGTCAAGACATGAGACCTGAACAACGGCACAAAAGTATGTTCAGACGTCAATAAGAGGGGGGTTGTCCACTATACTATTGTGTTTCTGGGGGGAAAAAAAACAACTTTCTTTGTAGAATCCGAGCCGAGGTCTGTTTTCTGCACCCACCAAAGCTGCCCTGAAGCCCTTTTCATGCCGCTTTGGCCTCAGATTTATTATCGTGGTTGGAGAAAAAAAAAAACAAAAAAAAAAAAAAACAGATCAGGTCCAACTCTGCATTTCCCTGCAGCGGAGTGCTTTTAAAACATGCTGTATTAATGTCCCCTCTGCCTCTGCGAGCCGCCCAGCTAATGCTGCTTTAAAGCACAGAGCCATCCTGCCAGCAACAGGCTCGTCATCAACGCAGACGCTGCCGGGGAATTAAAACCACACGGCAGAGGCTTCACCTGAGTCTGCTGATGAGACGTCGAGGACGCACCGCTCTCAGCTCCAAGACAGATTCTGTGTTAAATGTTGCATGTAAATGTTGCTTTTTTGTCCTTGTTCGTGCCAGCTGTAGTTTCCAGGTGAGGCCTTCACACACACCCACACAGTTATTTCCAGGCGCTCCGGATAATCAGTCCTCTCGTCTAATTTGTCCTGAGAAGAGTCTTAATTAGGCAGCAGGAGTGAAAACAGCGGCGTGGGCGGACAGAGGCGGTGCCGAAACAAAACAACATGTTTGCTCTGAACGGCTAATGACTTTTATTGATCAGACTAACGGATGCGGTATCAAATGTGGGTGTTGCTCTTAAAATGTAGAATAAAGAGGAGAAAAGATCCACTTTAATGGGATGCTAAAACCAAGACCAACAAAGATGAACCTGAATTCAGCACAACAAGCGTTCAGTTGTTGGACTGTGGGAGGACGCCGAGGTACCCAGAGGAAGTCGACCCATGCACAGAGAGAACATGCAATTCCTCAGAAAGTCACCCAAGCTTGAGTGGAACCGGGGACTTTCTTGCTGTGAGGCGTGAGTGCTAACCACAGCGACCGTGACCGTGTTTTGAGGAAACTTAGTCTCAGCCTAGTAATTCCTGAAATGACACTCCGAGGCTCCGTTTACACGACAGCGGTGCTCAGTGCCACGGAAAACACAACTTTTTGAAAACAGTCTCCAAGGTGGAAAGTTTGAAAATGCAGGATCCTTTCAACCTTTCTGGTTGTGCAGGTTTTTCACTCCTTCCTGTTTGCTCAGGTGGAATTATTGTGTTTTTCTATGTAAAAGAGTAAAAGGAAGTGAAACACGTCTAACTCAGATCATGTTATATAAAATCAGACCTTTAAAAACTTTTCTTTAATTTTCCATATCATCCTTTTAGTCTCAAACTGCATCGTTCAGAATCGATGCTCTCTCAGTGTTGTGTTTCTTTTGCTCTTTATGTCCTCTAAAGTGCAGTTCTGGACACTCGGATCAGGTTTCCGTCTCTCTATAACAGGATCATCAGAAGCTGATTTATTTCCTAAAAACCAATGTGAGCCAACAAGACTTGCTTCATGCCAGCTCGGTCCCTGATTCATCTCATCGAATCCTGTCCTGCTAGCACATGTCCGGCAGATCAGGATTCGCAGTGGTTAAGGGAGCATTAGTGTCTCTTTCTAAGTGCTGCTAGTTTATCTAAGCTTTTTTACTTTTGCTTCTTCTCACTTTCTCTTCACGCATTTGTTTCTTTCAAGAAGCTCTAACTTCCAGATTATAGAGCATCTTCGTTCTATGAACTGACTGATATTTTTTAGTGACATTACTCACACCTATGTGCAATTTAGAGACAATAATCAGCATAAACTAATAAACGTGTGTTTGGATGTTAGAGCTAAAATCACACTGAGACAAAAGAGCATTCTACACAGGAAGATCTCATGCAACAACCAGTAAATGGTTATAATAAATGAATTTCGTACTGCTTCAGCAGTGTCAACGTAATTTAATGATCAGTCACATTCATCCAGTGCTGCTCAAACATCACCTGGATAAAGCCACCAGCTTTAAATCATCAACCTTTGAAAGTCTGAAGATGACAGCGGACTGAGTCACAGTCACCCTGAAATATTCTCTGACTGTGAGGCAGCAGCGCTGATCTTTACTTCAATCTGTCTTTTATTATAATATAAGGTCACATGGACAGCTGACTCTGGACAGAGGACACCCCTGACAGGTCAGTGAGCCTTTATTCACACATACAGGCATTTCAGAGTCACCATTGCGATTGTAGGAGGATGCATTTGGAAAAGAAAAAAAAAGGTACTAAGTGATCTATAAGAGCTGGCACTATTTCATTCTTTTCAACAATAAGGATTATTTTGATTCTGAGAAACACTTTTGCCAAATCATTGATGCAGAAAGAAGAGAAATACCTGATTGTCTGCAGAGATACCGTGTGAACAGTGCACACACATGCACCCATCTTTTGTTTTGATTTGATTGCAACTAATCAATTTAGCAAAATTACAAAGATTCAGTTAGATGTCTGCATGCAGTAGTCACATTTTCTTTCCTAGCAGTTGAGAGCTGAGGCGCTCCTCCATGAATATTTGGTATTGTTGCTGCCACACATCCATGTGAGGATTTGCTCACATTAACTTCATCGTTATTTTAGCGCGTTTCATTGTTTTTGTGGGATTTTCATCACCTTCACACACATGACGGCTGGTCCTCACATCGGAGCCCGACACCAGGAGATCCGTGCCTATTGGTTTGGAGGAAGCGTGTTGGTGCTGGGCGCGCGCCTATAAAAGCCGCGCGTCAGCGCGCGCAGCGGCGCTTTGGAGAGGACTGACCGCTTCAGCCGGAGCGCAGCGCAGACAGCCGGGATCCGCACGCAGACGCACGCAGCCATGAGCGAGGTAGGTGCACGTCCAGTTTAGTGTCTGATTTTGATTGGAAAAGGAAGATATTTGAAGCAACTCCGACATTAAAGTTGAGAAGGGACCGCGTTGGGCGCGCGGATCCTCCCGAAACGGTGCGCTTCGTCCAAAAACCCAAATTCCTGCCACAAGAAAAAACATTTAATGAATCTAAAAAGTGGCTAAATGTGTAATATGTATAGTTACGTATTATTAATATGTTATGATTATGAATGTTTATTCATTTATAAACAGAGACGTGTTTTTATGCCCGGATTATCGCAGGTTATAAATTATATATGTGACACAGCAAACCATCACTTATTGATTATAGATGCCTACTTTACCAATACGACTATAACTAATACTACGGAGAATGAAACTATATATTTATATTACTGCATCCTGCTGTTTGGGATAATGGTCTTTATTTTGTGTTTTACTGATTAATAGTTATCTCCAACTGTTAATGGAAAAAGTGGTTTTATTGACCTTATTTGCTTTAAATGCATTCATCCATCCATATTCAATATGGCTTTTTTCCAACTGAGCTGAAGCCCCTCAGGGAGGCTGGAGTCGATCCCAGCTGACTGTGGGCAAAGGCAGGAATCCCTTCTGGATTAGTCAAACACAAGGGTGTTAAATATTACACTGAAACATGATAGACATAAATTATTTTCCAAGTCATAGTGATAAGTCAAAGTAATGTTCAGTTTTTTCTAAAGAAAGGGGAGGACATCTAGATAAATCTGCCATGGAAATAACCATTGGTAGTACAATAATAGTATTATTTAATGGTTTTCATTCCTCCAAATTGTCATGAGACCAGATGTCGGTATGTTTGGTACATCTGGCTGCCTGGTCCTCATATCCACTGGGGACGGAGGTTTTTTTGGGAGAAAGCTTGAAAACCGGCTGCAACTCCAACCGATGACTGTCAGTTCGACAGCTTGAACTGAGATCCAGCGCAGCCACCGTTTCTCACTGACGAGACCACTAAACACATCCTTACTATAAAAAAAAAAAAAAAACAACAACAACAACTTTGACCTTTCAGTCTGAAGCTCACTGCAGCATGAACTCATGCTGGATGAAGCAGAGGCAGTATTGACCTACTCTGTGCGTCGCTCCCTCGGTCTGAGCCATCGCCACTCGCACGTCGGACTTGAGAGGGGCGACGAGCCTCTGATAATGTCAGAGTGGAGATTAGAAGCAAGAATCCTCGCTGGCAAAGAGCACATCCTATAGTCACTGAATTATTCAGGGATAGCTGCTAACCCAGAGAAGGAAAGAAAAAAAAAAAAAAAAACAATCTCACAGTGGAGCGCGGAGGGATCGCAGGCTCCAATAAGACCTTATCACGAGTTGGTTCACCCCAAGGAGCCGGACTGACTAAAAACATGAAATCCAGCACAGTGAGGCTGCTTTTAATCTCCCTCCCGCCGCACGCCGCCTCCTCTGGAGTCCACCGCTCGGCCTCATTATGAGAGGCACCGCCAGAAACATGGCAGTGGTAATTGCGTCAGGATGGGGGTAAAACTCGCGATCGGTGCTCCCACAACATGCACACGACCACGAACACCAACTGTCACTTCTCCCCCTCATGAATCTTTCACTTGTCACGCGTGCGCGACGCAGCGTCGGCGTCCCTCGTGTGAACGGCTGCGCAGAGCGAACCTATAAATAAGACATTACACCCGGAAATAAGTCAGGAAATTCTGGTGTCAGTGATGGATTCCCGTGTCTTGCAGGAGCTCGGGTCTGGACAGGAGTTTGTTGCCCTGAATGAATAATTAAATAAGAATCAATGGCTGGCTCGATCTGCCTCCGCACTCGGCTCCTCTTTTCTTACATCTGTTCTGCTCAGACTTCCTGAAAGTTTTCATCTGGGTAATTGGCTCGGGAGACATTTCACATTTCTGCGGAACCGCTGAGGTGCGACGGTTTGACCATCGTACCGGCCATTAAAGAAAAGATGTGGAATAATTGCGGCGCATTTACCGCCTGCTTTAAAACCTTATTGCTATATGAATAAACAGAAGCGTATTTCTCCAGGGGGCCCTCGCTCCATCTCAGACAAGCACCGGCAGTAAACATGTCTATAAATGTATTGCAACTACATTACAGCAATACACTAAATCTGAACTGCTCATCAGACTTCTCTCTCTCACACACACACACACACACACAGATACACACACACACACCCAGACTGGATCTCATCTTAGTAGCTGGTAGTATTTCAGAAATCGATGTCTCTGTCAGATGAGCTGCTACTCTGTGCTGCGATTAATGTGAAGAAATGAGGGCGTAAAGGAGCGTCTCCAGTATCTTTCATGCTTGGGCTGATTCCTCTCCGCCAGTGCCCACAAACATCAGGCTCCTGTAATCAAAGTGGCCTCGATGTGCAGCCTGTCACCATAGTGACCAACAGTCTTGTGCTTCCCGGCCGCTTGTTCCAGCCAATCATCTGCATTCAACTTTTTTCAACGCTTCAGACCTGCGTAGGGCTGCTGTCATTATGAGGGAACAATATGTATTCATACCATGTAAATGATCACTCAGTTTGAGATTCTGCTGGTATTTTTAGTTCCTCTGATGTCAGTGATTGTGTGTAACCTGTGTCATTACTGCCGCTGCTTCTTTCCCATGCTGATTTTAATACAAAGGTCGCCTGCAGTGTCGGTGGGCAGCCTGCAGGGGCCTCGTCAGAAAGAGCGGTCCTTTCAAACACCTTGATTATTATTCTGAAAGTTTCAAAGAAGTGGTCTTATTTGTTACTCAGAACCCATAAACCCTTTTCCCACTGGCTAAAAAACCCGTTTAAACCCGCAAAAAAATTCGGCTCCTCATGGCAGTGGGAAAAGGTTTCAACAACATTCCGACCCGGGTTTTAATCGGCTCGCGTCCGATCGGCTTCAGTGGGAAAAGCAGACCCGGGTCGACGTAGCGTGGCTACGTTAGCTAGCGCGCTTGTTGTTATTGGACACAGCGTGAGATTTCCTTCGTCAAGATGACCCAGCATTGGCAAGATGGCGAGATCAGAGAGCCTCTCTTGATCCGTGGGGAAGAGGAGATTCATCGACAGCCAACGGGGACTGAGCGCTTCTGTATTCTTTACGCCGCTGTTTTCCGTCCCGCTGCTGATGTCATCAACGTGGGACATCATCAGAGAGGGAAAGCGCAGCCACGCAGCTCATCTGCAGGTGATGAGACCCGGGTCTGCAAGCAGTGGGAAAGGAGTCCATTGCTAATTGTTAGCGGGTCCAGTCGTGTTTAAAAAACATGAGTGGACCTGCTAGTTTCAGTGGGAAATGGAGTCATAGAGTAGCAGCAGTAGAAAAATCTCAAAGAAAACAAAGTTTTTTTTAGCATTTTCTTAAGAGTAGTGAACACAACACAAAACTGAGACCGAGGTGAGTTATCGATTATGTTGTCATGAAAGCTAGCAGAGCTTGCTTAGCTTCAAAACCATCCTGTCAGGGAGAGTTTGTTTAAATCTTCTGGTGCAAAATACAGTCAAATGTAAAGAAAAAAACTTTGCACTGTGCATGTTTTATTAAAATTGGCTTTATATCCTAATATTAATTAATTGTTGTTATTTTATATTAATTGCTTAGTTTTACACATCACATGGAGTCTGCAGTACAACAACGAAACAAAAGAAAGAAACTAAAGATTCATCATTTCATTAAATCACTTTTCGGTGAAACAACACATGTTAAAATTTTCAAAATATACAATCAATGTTTGATTCCCAGAAGTAGAAATAATTGTCTCAGTTGTCCCGATTTACTAAAATAATGTATAAAATGTGCTAAATGGCATACTCGTGCAAATGGATTGTGCTTTAATTTCGCTTGTCTTGCAGGAGATCTGCTAAAAATAACACCATGAATGATCCTCAGTCAGAAGTATTCAAATGAGAGTTCTCTGTTCATTTGATGCTGTTTACACAAAAACAACCTGCTGAAAATGTTTCCATGCTGATTTACTTGTGTCCACCATGGAGTGACCAAATGGATCGTTGACACACACATCACTCCGAGGTCTTCAAAGCAGCTCAGTTCACTGCTTCATTGACTTCAGGTCTGGTTGGAATAAGTCCGATGACTCAGAAAGCTCCTCAGTTTAGATGCAGCTCAGCCACGATGGGCTCAGAACCATCTCCGGTGTGAGCCGGTGGACGTGAAATGGAAAGATGACAGCTGCTTTGGTCACACGCTTGGCTGTGCGTTGCAACACTTTGCGTCAGACATTGTTCGTGTCCTGTTTATTTCTGGATTTCATTTTTCTAATACAAATAATTTCACTCTTGCAATGCAATACGTGGCCAATCTTTTACCATTTGAAAAAATGTCACTGTAACTAATTTTTGATTCAAGTGTTGCTGCTTGTTCTTGTATTCTCAGTGTCTTCCCAACATTTCACAGGGAACTCAGCTGCAATACTTGGAAATTGAAAGTTTGCCCATCTACTTGGTAGAAGTCAAAAAAACAAATTGGTATAAGGGAAAGAGAAAGAACACTGCATTTGGAAACTTAACTTAAATGTTTGTATTTCTATCAAACCATGAACACATTTAAGAAGACTTTCATGTCTATTTTTCTTCCTATTTTTAAACTGTCCTTGTGATTAAAAACCTTCAGCAGGGCATGATGATCCACTATGCTCAAGTTGCCCTCCACCTATTTTCTGCTTTGTTGGCTTTCTCTCTGCTGGAAGCACAGTTAATCCATAAAAGAAGCATCTGTTTATGTCTCTAACTGTGCATCACTTTTGTCAAGTTTCCACCGGTTTCTCACTATTACCGCTAATGCAAGTGCTTTCTTCGCCGCGGCGTTACCTCACTCAGCAATAGATAGGGACTTAACAGACATTCATTTAAATGAAAATCTTTGAGATTTTTTTTTGCCTTAAGCCTCAGGCTGTTCAAAGAAACTTTAATTAGATGGCACTCGGTGGAAAGGCTTCAGCCAGCTGTGTGCAGTCGACAAGATTCGTCGGTTCCACTTTTCAGATTTCCAGCAGAAGATAATGATTCCCTCAGTACCAGAAGGAAAATCCTCCCAGAATACACAGCATCGTGGTGAAACAGACGCTATAAGCACCAACTTCGCACACATCTGTTGTCTGCGATGCCATCATTTCCTATTTACAGAATTTTAGAACAAAAAGAAAAAAAAAAGGTGATTAACGGATGACTTGAAGTCAGCGCTCTTCATCCTGAAGTACCGGTTCCAGGCTGATGCCTCAAAACATCCCCAAACAACAGCTTGTGATCTCTAAATCCAGCTTTTTAAATCTTCCAGCAGCAGAACAGACTGTAGGTCAAACAGCGGGGCTTCGTCGCTGCGTCTGGGACAGAGTTCAGATTATTACTGACAGATACAGCTTTAATGGTAGTCGAGCAGACTTGGACTCCTACATTTCGATGTTTGTGTTTAGCCATCATTTTGTCGGGATGTTTGCATGTGATGAGACCTAGGGTTGCATGACATTAGTGCGATAATGATTTGATTTTGATTAAATTTCTAAGATTGTCCAACTATGATATGGCTTGTCTGCTTCGTGGTCCTGATTTTAACAAGATGTAACTGCAAGATGTTTCCAGCACAGTCTACACTGCAGAAATCTGTCAAAAGTGCTGACATGCGAAGCACCGTGCATGGAAGCATACACTTAATTGCAGTCCAGTCAGTCTATTGAGCCGGCCTACCGAGACGTTACATTACAGTGACTTCTAACAGATCGCCTCATCGGACATCTACAACATGCAGCAACCAGAATGTTTCAGCTGGTGCTTGAATGTTATTTGATTATCACAAGTCAGATTTATCTGTATAAAGAAGTATGACCTCCAAAGACTCAACCTGTGAGGGAAGGAAAGAACAAACAAACAAGCAATCGGCTGATTGTTCAACAGAAAATATCTTTTAATAAAGTCTGCAAATAAAAGTTGTGGTGAGCCAGCTGAGAAAACAACTCGACTCACAACAGCAGCAGCATCTTTACTGAAGGTGGAGGCCATGTGTCCCAGGCATTTAGCCCAGTTTGGACCTGATATTTCACATTCATTAACATGACCATCTGGAATCAGAGTCCACGTTTTTCTGCAGGAATCTTTCCTAAATCAGGGTCATCATGAGATGCAGCGAGAAACAAAGGGAGGATGACAAAAACTAAAATCCTGAGCTTAAAAAAGTTGCATAAAAGAGGACCAAGACCTCTGTTTTTATCTGCGGGAGGCACTGAAGCTTTTTCAGTCCATTAGTATAACTGACACAGTACTCGGTGTCAGAATCTGCAGCACACGAGAGCTTTTAGCGGATAACTCCGGCTCCTGAAAGCTAATGCAAATTACACCATAGTCAGAGATGGGAATATGATTTTCTTGTAATGCCTGTGTAATTTTTGTGTCGGGTTAATTGCAGCACACGGCGCTTAAGTGCTGCTTGACATTAGAATTCGCGGGATTCGGCTGGCCTTCCTGAAAGGAGCCTCGTTTTTATGGCGGTGAATCACACAGTGCATATGCGAATGATTAAATGCCATTTCCTCAGTCATCTGTTTAAAATCCGTCCCACAATGTGATCAGTGAAATGTGGCGGCGGCCTCTATTAAAGCGGATATCCTGTTTTACCGATGAGCGCTCCTCCAATCAATGCGAGAAGTGGTCTCCTGCTGCGCTCACTTTAATTCCGCTGAGAGTCCAGGCTACCGTGGCTACTTGGCAAAGCTATTTGTTTCATCAACCAAAGTGGACCGGGTGTCCTTTTTATTAAATTAATGAGATAAGAGTGTTAAAAGTTGCTGATCGATGTGGAGCGGACTGCAAAGCTGAGTGAGGGAAAAGTGGTCAGGGATGGATTTCTTTAAAACTCCTTTATGCTGACTTAAGACCGATGCCGTGATTGAGATCCAGAGCAAAGTGGTGATTATAAAAATGTGGAGGAAACGTTCAAAGACCATTTAAGACTTGTTGATTTAACAGGTTTTTTCAGTCTTTGACCATAAATTAAACACGTTTTAATTTGTCAATTCGCCTTGATTCCCAGTGAGGCGCTGACCCTAATCCCGCTTTAAACAATGAATGGAGATTACAGTGAAATAATCTGTAATCCACCTAAACTGTTAGTCCGCGCTTCTTCTGTGACCTGTGGATAGAAAGTGACCAACGCGGAAGAGTGGCCAGTGACGAAGAAGACAGCAGATTACCTTCAGGCCACATGTACACAACAGTTTCAAGGAAAACGGAAAACTTGCAAAAGCGAATCCGGTTTCATGACGAAAACAAACAACACCGCCGACCCGTGGTCCGACATGAAAACTAAATCAGTGAACAGTAAACAGACCATTTTCCAGAACGTTGTCATGTAAACATAAAACTTCTCTGAAATAAAAGCGAGACGGTCCGTTGTAGGGGGTGTGTGTGAGGAATTTACAGATTTAACCTCCAGCTTTCCAAACGTCGCACATAATTTCTCTGAGGACTCATAATACACATGAAATTCAATCTGCAAAGTCATATCCAATCACTTTAAATCACATAGATCAGATAAGATGATTTATCCTTCAAGTAATAAATCCATCGCTGTGACGTTCAGGTCGACTTCAGCTCATGACCTTTAAATCATCAGTAAAGCAGGAATGCAGGAGTAGGAGTGAATAAAAGAACAAGCAACTGGAATTAAAGGACACGCTTTTCAGTGATATATAGTATATCCGTCACTTTGTTTGAAATTTTCCTCCTGATTGATACATATGACTGGAAATACATCAATTAAACTGAACACTTCTCAAACACCTGCACAACTCTTCTTGTTCAACTCTTAGTAATACATTAATATAAACAGGAAGTGGCGTTCAATAAAATGTAGCTCTTATTTCAGAAATAAAATTAAAAATGTAATAAATTCAGAGAGTTTTGAAGGTCTAAATAATGAAATATGTATGATTTTTATCAGTATCATGGCTTTATAAACCCGTATTATCATGTTTAAACAGAGTATTTTGCGCTGAATTTAAAGTAGTGAAATATATAAGTTAACTTGATGTGATGTCCAGTGACCTGTCCAGGATGTTCGCTGCTTTTTTTAAAATAAAAAAAAAAATCCTCTATAAATGGTTAAATTCTTACTCGCTCATCACTTTCAACTCCACATTTTTAAACTTAGGCCTCGTTTGCACAGCTTCCGTCGAGTTTTGGTGTCCGTGTCCATGACAGCGTGCTCTGAGCCTCTCAGATTTTATTGGAAATTTGAGTGGCTTGTTGAAAACACTGCCTCCATGGAAGCACAACTTTTTGAAACACTGCCACTGTGCATGGGCACTGTGGCTGCAGTGAGGAGTTTGGTAGAAACCAGCAGTGCAGTTGCTTTTGCCTTGTCTGATGGTGGGAATACGTGCTTAAAGCTGGATCCAACATGCACTACAGCAATATTTCTCACCAATTCGTTGATATTTCAACACCGATATTTGCTTTCTTGTCTGAAACGACCGGCCGCGCCGCTCAGCCGGAGGAGCAAACAGAACCCAAGTGTTTTTAAATCCCGCCGGGCGTCCCTGTACCTGGAGTTACAGGCCGGAACGGGAGCAGCGAAGCAGCGGACACGTCGCTGATTCCTCTTTTTAATTACGTCTTCAGAGTGTTTACAATGGGCCTTTGAAGGAGGGAGCCGCAGCGCCGTGTAGAGTTTGATGTATGCTGCCGGGTGGCCCCCGCGCCGTCTAATGCATGCTAATGTTCTCGGGGAATACCACGCGGCGGTGCCATTATTTTTACTTGAATAACTCCAGCTGGAGAACCGGTCGCTCCTTCCTCGGGTTGTAATGATGCTGTTTTGCATGTTGAAGGGAGGAAGACGTTTCCCGCTGGGTGCAGCAGAAACTACCAGGCCGAGCTGAGAATCTTAGTCCCAATGCTGCAGGATTGGTTTTAGACATTAAAGAAAGTCACATTAAAAGCCGGTGATCTGTATCAGCGTTCATTTGAATAAATTGATTGTTTTGAATAAATTGATGTCTGATCAGGATCTGGTTTTCTTTGGCAAATATAATTTCGACAACCCTGGTTGTGATCTCTAGACTTCAGCGGTCCAACTTTCTTCACAGGTTTATGGCCCACAGGTCAATGGAAGTTGCTAAATGTTCCTGTTTACAGAAGCTAATGCAACTAGTGTTTGCTAATCAGTTTTGATACAATCAGTAAACCTACCTGCATCGTCAGAGAGGAAATAAGAAAATATGAAGATTTTAATCCTAAAATTCATATTCTTACCATTTTTCTACACTTCAGTTTTTTTCGGGAACTGTCATGTTTAGACCACTGATAGTAAATACAATGAACAGACCTTTCGTGACGTCACCCATAGTGCTCTGAAATCCCGAAAGTTCTGAAGATTTCAGCGAATTCAGCTGAATGTCTCCATATTGAACATTTGAAAGCGGATGTGATTGGTCCAGCCTGTCACATGACCGCATCACCTGGACAGAGGAGGAGCTGTGATAGGCCGATTTATGCAAAACTTTAACTCATACAATAAAGTCAACAGATGATTTACAGTATGTGAAAATCAGAGTCTGGTGAAGCCGACACGGTTGTAGAAACTAGTGATAGAGACCAAAACATGTTCTGGAATCCGGCGTTCTAAATGTTTATTTGCACTCTGAGAATCGGCATTTTTGAATGGGTTCCAGTGAGACCGGGGCTCTTTTTGAAATCAACACCATCGCCTCCTGCTGGAATTTCCCAAGAATTGCAGCTTTTGTGCTCCTCTGCATTATCTCCATGTTTAACTAGCGGAGGTTGGCGCTTGGTTTAGACTTGTACTTGAAACTAATTCAAATCATGTTCAATACTTTTTGATTTTCAATTGAAAAAATATATAAAAGTGCTCCAATGCGCATTGAGACGGCTGCGTGTGGACCACGAACCACCAGTTGCCCAGGTGTGTTTTCAGCCTTCAACAGCTGTTACAGTCTTGTTGCATTACAAGCGGTTTTTATCATTTTGATTTGTCTGCAAATTAGAACGATTAGGGTCTTTAAAAAAAAAAAAAAATTACACATGATTCCCTCTGCTTTCGTCACAATTTACACCTTCAGACTATATAAGTGAGTGTTTACCAGTCTGAGTTGTGGCTGAAGCTGTAAAACTGTTCTGATTTGATACCGAATCCTCTTTTAGTCTCAGATCATGATTATAACAGTATAAATCAAGATGCTCTTAAGCTGCACTGAAATAATCATTCTGCTCCTACAGCCCATATTTATCAGCCCTCATTTGGAGCCAAATGTTGAATTTTGTAAATACCAGAGAGAATGTTTCCATATTTTATTGGAGGAATATAAAACTTCTCCGTAGATTTTATTGCACTTCACTTTTACTTTTTACCCGATTTTTTTTTTTAATTTCCATCGAAGTCGGTGCACGGAGGATAACAGAGGAAACTCCATTTCAGACGATTGTTCATCAGAGTCACGTCATTATTCTTTATGAGAGAAAACACTCCATTTCAACAGAGCTTATATTTTACGAGCACATATGGCCACTTAGCAGCCGGGCTGACTTCTGTAGAATTAATGCCTCCCGTGGTGCAGCGGCAATGAATATTACACCGCCGCACTTCTCCTGACTTTCCACCCATCTGCTCTGAACCGGAGTGACCAGAAACTCCAACTCCCAGACAAAAGATGGCAGGAAGGAGGAAACGGCACCACGCAGTCAGTTTGTTCATGTTTTTATTGCTTCCAGCATGAATTGAGGACACGTTCAAAATTCCACTGACACAGCGATCATACACGACTGTTCTCTGTTCACTCGCTGCTGCACCAGCGAACACAACCGGGTGACAGCGACACTTTCTGGAAGCTCTCCGTTTCCATCCAGTGGGGACAGCAGAGTGCGAGGGCGCCGTCCACTACGCCACCGTCACTCAGACACGTGCAGACGCCGCAGCAGCAAACTGTTCAGACGTCTCCCCAGAGAGCCGGTCATCGGTCAGACTTTCTCATCATTGGTATTTATAGTTCTGCTTTCAAAGTGGAAGATAAAAGAGGTTTTGTTGTGCTATAGAGAGATCCAAAGTGAGTCTTGGCTGAAGGACGGTAAAAGAAAATGAAGGTGCAGAGTGTTTATTCTTTCATCAGTTCATCAGTTCAGTGATGTGCAGCTGATCGATTCTGAGACCATAATGTGTCGTGCAAAACATTGAAAGATGAGGTGATTTCTTTTTTTGTTTTCACATTTCTAATGTGTTTAATTGATCTCTCGCTTTATATATTTACTAACTTCCTCCTTAGTGACGTATATTTAAAGGACTGCTAATGTATTTACAGTGATATGTTTACTGACAACTCAAACTGAGCAAACATTTTACATGCTCGTTTATCAATTATCCTATTACTGATTGACAGAATAGAGTCAAGCTGCATTAACGTAGCCTTTATTTGAAACTTGTCGAAAGTTTCGAATCGTCGTTATTGACATTTCATTCAACGCCATCTTTCCTTCACTCTGGGTTATGACTAAAAAGCTGTATTTGTTAACGTTAACCTGAATTTCCTTTTGCATCTCATCTGCAGGCTGCTGTGCTCAGCTCAGTTTGCTTTGTTTGATGTGTAGAAGTGTCGATGTTAGTATTCGTTTATGACTCTGAGATGTCGTGACTTTCTGTTTTGGGCTTTAAAGTGCTGATGTTGTAGATGACCGAGCAACTTCGATTTTTAACTCAGTCGAGCCTGAGTTGTAACAAAAGCTGCAGTTTTTTTTGTGATTTCAGACAAACTGATGGTCTGTAGTGTTATCATGCTGGTCATTCAGTCAGTTATCCCCCTGCTGCTGCGATCCTCTCTTTTTTCTTTTTTTTTTTTTGGGAACTTGGAAGGAAGCAGCCTCGCAGTCGTCGCGGTGCTGGGATGAGCTGTCTGTGACCTACTTCCGCTGTCTCCTCCTTAAATTGTTAATAGATCCTGAGTGCAGCATGGAGTCTCTCTGGGGAGCCCGAGCTGCCATGAGAACCAAAAATAACACAGAGACACTGGCAAGGTGATTTATTTATTTTACCAATTCCCTCCATGTCCGCGCCAAGCCTCCTTGCCAGAGTGTGAAACCAAATAACTGAATCCGTGTGGGGAAAACACATGCAGGCTGATCCGGAATCCAGTCGGTGCTGAAAACCAGCAGCTTCGTGTGAAAAGCTCCTTCACCAGGAGCAGCTCAGATCTAGAAAATGAAACCATCTTCTCCATATCAGAGGTTTCAAAATATGGTTGGATGAGAATCTGTAGCAAAGCCTCAACCCTCCTCAGACCCTCCAACTTGCACATTTTTTCTCCGCGTTTACACGACAGCGTTCCGTAACGTTTCCTCTTGTTTACCCAGAGAGGGATTTGCAGGGTTTTTAAAAAGTTCCACCTTGGGAGCTGATTTCAGGGGCTCCGAGCACCGCTGTCGAATAAACAGACGCCCAAAGCACAGCGAAAGTTTTCAATTTTTGGTAAGAGAAGTGGTGTAAAACAGAGCTCAGGTGTCTTTTGGCTGTAAAGCAGCATTCAGCAGAGGTCTTCCACGAAGCTTAGCCACATTTGTTCTGTATCTGTCAAGCACAGTCAGTTCAGAGGAACAGCTTTAGAAAAGAAATAACAACTGCTAAAGCACTGTGAAATTACATCTAAGACAATTTCAACTGTTGGTCTCTAAATCTAAACTGGCTACAGTCTGGAAAGGAAGCCAATCAATCAATTTATGTGCTGGAGGATCACAAAGATTTAAAGGAGAAATGTTCGTATACTTGGCCCAATCGGCTGTGATCGCGTTGACTTAATAGTTTTCTGTAACTTTTCCTTCATTTTTGTTGCTTCTTTTGTCCACTGTAGGCTGCATGTAGTAAAAGAAAAAAAAGATTACTTTAAACATTAAATTTTTGTCATTACATCACAATGAATTGCATTTTTATTTCATGTTAAAATCCTGCCTGTTTGAATTTCCAGAGCATGAATGCAGAGGAAGTGCACAGGAGCATAGTTTGTCACACTTCTGTCACTTTTTTTGTGATATGAATATTGAAATAATTATAAATCTGCATGAGTATTGTGCGCACACACACACACACACACACACACACACACACACACACACACAGAGTCCTAAATTGCATTGATTTCTGCTCAAGGGCAAACCGAATAATAAATTCTGGAGTTACACAGGCGCTGCAGGTTGCTGGAGGAGCAGGCCAGACGGTACAGTAGAGCGTACAGACGGACCTCGTCGTTAGTGACATGATTATCATCGCTGCCATCCGTTTGTGGAGCTGCCGCCTCCTGCAGCATATGGGTCCGGGAGCAGGCCTGGCTCCACGGTTCCTCTTCGGGGACTGGAACGGCACGCCATCTCTGCACGCGCGAGTCGCTCAAACGGCAACCAGCAAACACACCGTTGGGTTGAGTTTAGCTCGGCGTGGTGTTTCGGCGCAGAAGCCACGCGAGACTCATGATCTGCTCCCGTCCGGCTCCCTAATGAGGAGCTGTGCTGTTTGGCAGGCTCAAAATGAGGGCTGTTGGTTTGTTTTGATGTCTGTGCTGCAGCCTGAGCTACGAAATGACTGAAACGGTCTGTCTGGACGAGGCGGCACAAATATTCAACTCCAAATTGGATCTGTTCACTCAGCTCAGCTCAAAGCAACAGCCGAGATTGCCGAGGTTTCCTTCCTTCTTTCTTTTTGTTTCCTATCAAAGGATTATTTCATGAAAATCAGTCATTATGCGGTCTCTTTCATAGAACACATGCGTGTCCATGGGAACTGGCTTTTTCTCCACACTTTCAACATTTATTCTCCAAATAACATTTAAACTAAGAGAGAGCTGTTTGCTGTGGTGTAATCCTTGGTTTGTGCAGGTATGGTGGATATGATTTATTTCCCAGCCAGCATTGTGAACACCCACTTCCAAATACCCCCTGAGACGCTACTTCTTTTCCTAGGATGCTGAAGGCCTGACCCACCCTACTCTCCCTCTGATTGGCTCCTGCTGCTTTCACTAGTTTGATTGGTTAATGTGTGTTTGCCAGGCAGCATGAGGCCTGACGAGCCAATCAGACGCAGAGTCAGGCGGATCATGATGAGCAAAAAATTGCTAACCAGGTAAAATGAAGTGAGCAATTCAGACGGATAGATGGCGTTTCGGGGCTTCTTCAAAGGAGGGAAAAATAGACTTCAGCATTTTCAAGTGAAAACTTTGGTTGAATCTTCATGATCTGTTTACACAACGCTGCAAATTTTTGAAAACACTCCGTCTTGTACTCGTTCCTCTATAGACACAGTCTATAGTCCGTTGTACAAAGCCATATATATTAAAGATAGCTGCTGAGGCTTTGTACTTTTCACATCGGCATCCAGGGGAATCCTTCAGAACAACCAAATGGAAACAGCCCAGCAGAGGTTTCCCTTGTAATTCACCACATGTACCTCACACAGGGGATTTCCTGCCCTTCGACACACTCAGAAATTAATTTGCGAGAAATCTCCAGGGTCACATGTGGATGGGATTGTGGTGGCTGCTGCGGTCAGGACCTGGGCTGGTACAATGGTGATAGTTGTCCTTTAAGTCCTGCTTACTGAGGCTTTAAAGCATGGATAGTCCTGGCATGTGGTCGTATCACACGTCTTTTAACCCTGCGCCATCTTCTCTGGGACTTTCTGGCGACTCCAAAGCCTAGATTAAAAATACTCAGGTCCCGGTTGGCAGCTCCCAAATGAAGATTAAAAAGAGTCTTCTGTCATGAGAGCGCTGAGAGTTTAGAGTGACCTGCCTGAGAGGCTTAGCGCCTGAAATCTCATATTTCCAATCAACCTTTAAAACTCTTTTCATAGACTTGGCTTTATGTAATCATGAAAGATCAGGCTCCTTTCATGATAAGTCAATTCTTACTACTGTTTAAAGATATTTCTAACAAGAATATCTGATCCCGCTGCGTCAGAAGGTACGGTGAACTTTCTTTGCTCTCCTGTTTCTTCAGTCCGTCTAATTATACGAAACCAAACTCCAGTGGCACCTTCTGCGATGCCAGTATTAATCATGGTGATGGCAGGTTTCTCGGCTCGGTGTCTCCTGCCAGCTTTTGTCTCACACCTGGACCTTGAAGTGGAGGTCACAGCTGACAGGTGTGAGGGTTAATGAAAGCTGGACAGCCGTCCCACTCGGAGTTTCAACCTGCTGCTCTGACGGTTAGTGCTTTCACGCATCGGTCTGAAAAATTCGTCAGACTGGTTCAGATATTGACAGCAAGATGTTCTCAGATCAGATGTCGGTTTGATTACTATCTTCATCTGTTCTGAAGCTGCCCTAACCTATTGGAGTGTGAATCTCCACATAATTTCACTATTTATTGCATGTAAGTGGAATGAAACAATGAAAATATGGGCTAAAAGGAGCCGCAATGGTAAATCTACCAGTGGTCATTGTTGTTTACTCCAGCAGAATGCTGCTGACCTCCACACTCGTTTCCAGAATTGCATCTGATTTCAGGTCAGACAAAACAACTGCAGACATCAGCACTGCTTGACCTCCTTTTTCTCTGTTTACCACTCAGAGTGCCAGGGTGTAAGTTTTATGCCGTTTATTCAAAATGCTGCAGGCAAAACGGTCTGATGATGCCTCGCCGACTGCCAGGAGTTTGCATATGATGGAGATGGAGCGGCACCGAGCTCCAGCAATGACTGAGATGGACCGTGACAAACAGCTCATTTGGAATTCAGCTGAAAATCCTCTCATGAATCTGGAATGCAAATACTGTTTGCTTCTCCTTCCTCCGTGTTTATTAGGCAAAACAAAGCAAATAACGTGCTGAAAATACGGAGAGGGAAGTTCTCCTGGAGAGGCGAAAAGGGGACAGAATGGGGATGAGTGAAGAGGAAGATTTGATGATATGTGGAGAGTTATTAACCCTGCTGTGAGGACCGTTACTACTGGAGGCGTCCGGAGAGAAAACATGAGGTTACAGGACGATCAAAAGCAACAATCATAAATGCAGATGGTTTTTTATAGTATTAGCAGGTTAGCTTTTGTTTCTTTATGTCAAAGAGAGAAATAATGTAACAAGAGACTCTTGTACTCCTGGGTTTACTGCTACAGACACCGAGACACAAACACACTGTCCCAGTTCACCATTTTTCTTCATCCTTTATTTGATCAAACTTGTTATTAATATGAAATTAAATACATTTTGAGTGACGCATCACTGTGACGTAAATTGTTCTCAGTTCTTTTAGTTTTTGCATTATCCAAGGCAGTCATTCTCGGTTACTATTTCACTAAGCTCCTGTTGACTGTGGGACCTGGTGGAGTCAAACATTCACACCTGTAGAAGTTTCACAGGTCGAAGTTGTTTCTCTTGTGTGTAGAGCTGTCGTGGAAGTGCTGTTTGAGGGCCCATGAAAGACAGAAAGACGGAAATTGAGTGAATTGATTGAAATTCACATGGAGGGATTCTGACTTGCAGCTGCTTATTGATTCCTGCTCCGCACATTTGTCTTGATTCCCCCAAAATTGCGCCGCATGCGGCCGTCAAGCCCAGACAATCCCTCAAACGTTATTGTCGCTCTGCCGCCGAACGGCGGTCCCACCGGTGCCGCCGGGACCCCGGCGATCGCTGGTGGTGGGTGGAGGTGTGATGCATGGCTCCGTCAGCGCGTGGCACCGCTCCTGCCAGGCAGATGAGAGTCAGCGTGGCTCTGGGAGTCCCGGCGGCTTCCACTCACTTTGCTTTCTGCGTGTAAACAGAAAAACAGATGGCCACGCTGCCCGGCAAGTTCCCCTTCTTCTGGCTCTCGTGAGGAGGAAGAGTTTCTTTGTTCCCAGCTGACACGCTCACATACATTCTGTTTTAAGCTTCAATATTGCAAGCACCAGATTAATAATTCAAGTTTTGCCAGACAGGACGGAGAGAAGGAAACACAAGGTGACTTGCCAAACCATGGAGAGAAACACACAGGTTGAAGAACTGGAAAATGCTTCACGATGCAAAATTTGCATAACTGAGCAAGAAGATGTAAATTTGTCTACTGAAGTGAACCTTCTGTCGCACACCGAGGCGTCCCTCCTCTTGGAAGCCGTCGTACTTCAGAAGCCGCGTGCGTCTTGTGAGGCTGCAGGCCAGCAGAAGGAGGAGGAGGAGGAGGAGGAGGAGGAGGCAGTGCCTTTGCTACTGACATGGATAATAGATCAGTATCTGAGCAGAAACTGTCCGCTAATGTGTTTAATTTGCACTCCGATCATGCTGTCACAGGAAAAATGGGCTTAAGCTTGTTTTTAGTTTCAATAAATGTCTTGATTTAAAAAAAAAAAAAAAGTGGTCTTTGGCACTTTTTGTGGTTGAAAACAAAGAAAACAAACTCAAACTTTAAGTAGGGATGCACCAGTATTGATACCAGTATTGGGCATTGGGCTCAGTACTGCAGAATACTCGTACTGGTAAAACTTCCCCGATGCAGCCCCGCAGTGCTACGTAACGCCGTCCGTCAGCAACGTCAGCAGGAAGACAAGGCAGGACTGGTATTCATGAGGACAAAAGTAGCTGGATGTGAAAGACAGTTGGTACAACACCAGCAGTTAGCCTGATGTCGCTCATTAGTTTATCTGCAGTGGATCCAGGAGGATTTTTCTCCGAGCAGAGCTACACGATAAAGAGTTTTGGGGCTCACACAGGCGCCAACCGCCGCCGCCGAAAAATGAAGCCAATGTGGAAATACAATAAAGCTGTAATTCCATGGAAATTCCATCTTGGCGGGATGCCTGTCTTTTTAGTATTGTCGATTTCAGGCTGCCTCTTCAAAAATCATGAGTTGGTCGAGCAGGAAGTCTTCACACTGTTTTGAATAAGTTAACACCACAGTAAGTTAATGTCAAATGAACAAAAGAATAAACAAAAGGGCAAACCAAGGATCTTTTAATGTAAAATTCTACTTTCATGTGTCCCTGCATTTGGGTATGTTTTCCTCTCATGCGGCCCTGGATGAAGTTTGGACACCCCTGTTCTGTCCTGTTGAAGTGCCCTTCAGCCAGACACTGAACCCCATGTTACTCCCAGTTTGTGAGCAATTAGGCTGTAAAGTGTGTTGAGGCTGCTCGCACAATAAAATGTGCTTTCCATGTGAGGTCCATTTACCTTTACCTTCTCCTTTTTCTTACAGAGACAAGCATCAGGAGCAATGAGTGGAAACAGCAAACCATCTGCTGGCCAAGGTACTTTTCTGATCACCACATCCAGTCCACAAGAAAACACTCCGTTGATAATGTGCAGATTTAAACAAAGCTTGCAGACAAGACAAGTAGATTTCTTTTTGAAAGAAAGCTGCTTTTGATTAAAATGATCCTGTGGCATATTGTCCACCTCACACTGATGGGAAGCAGGTTGGCCTGCAGATATTCGGAATAAGAGCTACGAGTAATCTAAACCTATAGCAGCCAAACTATGAAAATGGTTCAGGGTGACCTGCTTAAGCCCTAAATATAGATTTGTTTTCACATCTAACTTTGTTTAATCCCCTACAAATGTTTTACAAACCTTCATGTAGGTGCTATCTTATAGAAATATACTCTATATATCAAATTTGTTGCAGTTAAGAACACAGCTCTTGAGAAAAACACCGTCAGTACACTAATTAAAAGAGTTTTTCTTCTGTTCAGGCTTTGTGCTTCGACACAGTCCATTTGAAATAAAATAATGGATTCTGCATCACAGCGCCAAGCCCCAGGTTTAATTTAGGCAGCAGGAATGAATGTGTGGGAGATACAACACTCTGAGCAAACAGTTCTTGAGGCGCCGGAGTTTAATCGTAGGTGATAAGTGGCTTTTGCAGCCAAAATCTTAGTGTTCAATTTTAAATGGAGGATCCTTTGTAGATAAATGGTTGGACCTTGTTTAACATTCAAGGTGATGCTTCCCAATTCATCAATAAAGGCCTTTTGACCTTGTTGCAGGAGTTCCTTGAGTCCTTTATGAGAACAAACACTTTCTCTGAATTTAGCAGAAACGTAGCCTCCGTCAAAACGGCATTTCACAAAATGAACAGAACTAACCAGGATTAAACAGAAAACTTAAGTTTTTTGTTGCAATGCTGCTGCTTCAGCCCGTAACAGCAGACCTGACATGACATTCAACTGTAAAAACCCTCAAGTGTGTACATGTCAAGATAAGATGGAACATCTGAATAATAAAAACCTGGTGTCAAAATGATGACTTGATTCCTGAACTCTGGATTTCTGTTACCTTTAAAAAGGCAATGAAAAGCTATAGTGAGGGAATCCAAACAGCAGCAGGACATTATTTCGCCAATGTCTTGGAGCTTCAGGTTATTCGCTTCGCCCTTTAGCTGTAGTATTTAGTGTCATCCCTTCACTGGCGATCACTCAGTTTTTCAGTGCATTTACATGACGAATCGCTACTCGAGACACATCATGTTCTCAATTATCGTTGCACTTTGAGTGATGTGTGGTATTAGTGCTACGTCGCCGATGCAGTTCCTCCATTATTCATGCAAACCTAATGGAATTAAAGCTGTGATTTGGCACCACACTGTAACATCAAGTGTTTTATTTCATGCTGAATGTGCTGAAGCAAGGAGGAACTAAAATATGTAGCTGTGGATAATTCTAATGGGAGGTGATGCTGGACTGAAGAAGAAGCTGATGGTGTAACTTGATAATTCAGCATTTTTACTTTCGTCTTTGAAACTGGCGATGGAGCCCAAGGATACACACACACACATACACACACACACACGCAAAGCGAGATTCCATAAGGAGTGAAACACAAATGCAAGATTTTGGCAGAAAGTCCAAACTGCACAGACGCACCAGTCAGTCCAATCAGAGGACCCGAGCCAGAGACTTTCTTTGCAATAAGGCAGGAGCGCTTAACACTTCACAACTGTGCCAGCAATTCTGTAAACTACTTCCAACAATGACACTGTGGGCCTGATTTACCAAGATCATGCATAACAGTTGCCAGATTACAAGCTCACATGAATACATTGCACTGTATGTGTTTTGGAGGTGATTTACTAACAGTAATGAGAGCATTCAAGGGATTCTAATGAGGGCTTTGCATACGTTAGACCCTGTATGCAGGAGAAAATCTGCTGGAAACTGTGGCCTCATTTTCACAACATTTTCAAGGAATAAAGTAAAGCATTTCTTGCAATTTGTGGGTCTGTTTACATGACAGTGGAGTTCAGAGCCACTGAGAACAAAAAATGTGAAAACACTTCAGTTCCATTAAACTGGTAAAAATGAATATTGTGCTTGTGTACCTCTGCACAAAAATGGCGGCTTCCAGAGTGTCGTAATTCCCTATTCTCCTGGAGTTGGTAGTTTTAGAGTCGACAGTCATCTGGAATAGCAATGTAACTGGGTCGTCTGTCAATATGAATGTCTGCCACCGTTAATGTTTCTAGAGTATTGGTCTCACGTTTGTGTGGTTTCAATACAAAAACAACCAACAGTACCACCTTGAGGCATTTCTGTGTAAATGGGCATTATTTTCGAAACATTGCCGTGTAAACCTCAAACTTTTCTGAAACAAAAAAACAAAAATCATTTGTTTTCACTTGAAAAGTTGTCGTGTAAGTGGGACCTGAATTGCTCACATCTTGCGTTCACCATGGAATTATTGAATGGTGCACTGACAGCATTAAAGTCACTAAACATATTGGAACATTACAACAAATTCATTTAAAAAAAAGAAGAAAAAAAAGATCTGTCACAAAGTAAATAATGTGAGGTACAACACTGATAATGTGTTATAATAAAATCCACAAACAAAAGTCAGGGTGAGCCAGTGAAGAAAATGCTTTTCACCAGAATAACAGCCATATTTCTCTTGAAAGCTGACTTTTTTTTTCACCTTTTCAAACACAATAAAAACAGTGTCAATCATAAATGATGCAAATGTTTTCAGATGTTACAACTCACATTGCACATTGTACATTAATTGCTGAGCATCAGTTCCTTCTAGTATTATGCACAATCTGACACAAATGCCATTCCATATTAATGATTAACAAAATACACTAAATGCATTATTAAAATATTGCCTGTAGTTATTACATACTGAAATGATTGTTAATGCTGCTCATTAATATATTAACTTTTAGGATTATTAACAAGATGTTATCATCGGCTATCCTATTGCATGATTGGCATTTTATTACAGAATTGGCTTTAATACATTCTCAATGGCAAAAATTATTGGATTATTTGCAGATGTTTTCTTTTTGGTTGTTGTAGACTCATTTTAATACGGACAAATCTTTTGTAGATGAGGCCCAAAAACCTTAATAGCACAAGTTACATCCCTTACACTGACACAGAACCCAACGCCACTTACATATTCTATATTTGTAATACCTGCCAGAGAATTAGTGAAGCCACAGAGATTACAAACTACCTGTCTATTCTTTCACTGCTTCGGTTGAAAAAAACAACAACAGGCAAGTTCCCTTTCCCTTTGCTGTGGCAGAAATTCACAGGAAGACCTACTTTGTAAACTGGGCCATGGTATTGTTGGCAAAATAATGTAATTCAAATCCCTGGAGTTATAAACAGTGAAAAAAAAAAAAAAAAGTGGCCTCGCAGTACTTGGCAGAATCCTTTGAAACACATAAACGGTGTTAAGTGCAGAACTGTCGTCCTGGCAAAATGAGTGTTGCAAGAACAAAAGGCTGTTTGTAATGAGAACGGCTGCTCTCATGACCTCCGCTCAGGTGAGACGCAGGAGAAGAACGTTTCCCCTGCAGCTCCAGGATTAGCAGATGCTAACTGAACTTTGCAAAGACACCGTCTTTCAACATGAGCATATCTGAAGACATTTGAAGCAAAATTCTGGCAGCTTTAGCTGCTGAAATTTAACTGAACGTTTAATTAGCATGTTTAAAACTCATTGGCCAGTTACAGCAAGACACCATGAAAACAACTCTATCAAACAGTGCTGTGTTATCTTGTTTGTCAGTGTGGAGAACTGCAGAGTGGCTTTAACATCAGTAATAAAAAAGATCACGATTCAAACTGTGAGAAAAGCAAAGAAACAGGAATTCAGCTATTATTCATATAACTTGTGAATTTGTTACCTTCTTTAGCTTCAAGCTGGAAAACTGTTTTCATCAGTAGCTGCGATCTTTTCACCAATCATTTCAAGTGAAAACAGAAAACTTGTGTTGCCTTTTGGGGGTTTACATGACCGTTTACACGACATCGATGCTCAGAGACGCTGAAAAGACGTTGATTGGAAAATGGCTACCGAAAAGACGAAATTTTCAAAAAGGACTCCGTCTCCACAAAGTTTCTGATACGCTGCTACTGAGCATGTGCATAACGGCCAGAGTAAATAGTTTCTGCACATGTGTGAGTAAATGGATAGCAATGTTTTCTCCAGAGTGTCATGACTCCCAGTCTAGATTCTCCTGTACCATAAATTAGAAAAAAAAAAAAACAATAGCACCCACTAGTGGTCCAACATGAAAACTACACATACTGCAGTTCTGGCATTTGCATGTAAACGGATATTGTTTTAAAAACGTTGCCATGTAAATGCCAAAATTATCTGAGCTACAACAATGACGTTTCATTTGAAGCGTCATGTAAATGAGGAATAAACTGATAGAGGCTAAAATAAGGAACAAGACAATTTGATGAAAGTAAGAATAAAGTACAGATATTTGAGTCGTAACATAGTATTCAGTATACTATTCTGATTCTAATAAATGGGAAATCTGCTGAAGTACGGTAAGTAAATAGAAGGACTTTCCACCTCTGGAGTCCAGAAATTCTTCTTTCAACATCCTGTTCCGCCTTAAAAAAGGTGTGAAAACTTAAATCCTGCCCCTTTTCTTGAATTTTTTTCAGTTTTGTTTCGCTTTACTGTAACTATGCGACACTTTCTTCAAATAATTTAAAACATTTTCCCAGCGTTACAGTATTAATAAAGAGTCCACAGTGGGATTACTGAGTCTACAGTCCACCTGACCTGGTCTTTCTGCTCTCACCGTGCGAGCAGCAGGTTAATGGCGGACCCGGCTCAGAACATGCAGCCGGAGACCACGCGTCTGTTTCCCTCTCTGGAGCCGCTGATAACACTGTAAAAGAGCCGCTGCTCAAATGGATTTCTGTCCAAACTTGTGGGGTGATGAAGTGTGTTGCGGCTCCGGCTCGGTCCGCAGGGAAACATCCCGGCGCTGATCAGCGGGGATTTGAGGAGGCTTAATTGAATCTGATAGAGGTGTGGGCTGCATTCCTTCAGCATCCGCCGAAAATAAAGTTGACTTCTAGTAAATGCAAGTTGAGCTTAAATTATTACTTTCTCCCAAAAAATGAAATACATTAATAAAGTTATCATAGTTGGATTTGTATTTTTTTCCGTCCATCTTTTCCTACTGTGAGCATTTTTTTTTTCTTTTTTTCCTGAGAGCTGAAAGGTCGTCATGAGTGCAAAGAAATCAATGGTTCACTTTCCCGGCAGACCTCTCACAATCGTTTCTCCGGCAAGTTTAATATTCAAAGTTTTTGGACAGTCATGGCTTAACAGGTCACCTTTCGGTGCTCCCATTGCTCAGCATTTGTCCGGCCGCGCCTTCATCCATCATTGTCGGTGTATTCTTAGGTAGCCTTAAATCTCCAAGGACCCAATTTGAACATGACCTTTCACAAACCCTCCTGTATGGAAATAACCTCATCAAGCATCGTGGCAATTTGATTCATTCGTGCTTCAAGTGTGATGTGCCAGGTTTACAAAGTCCCTGGGCGGTTTAAAGGGCATGGGCCCCGCGGAGAAGGTGTGTTAGAGAGAAGCAGGCACAGGGAGGATGATGTGACTTTGTAATCATGAAATATGAATTTGTTTCCACTGTCATCCAAGGGCTTCAAGGTCAACAGAAGCTTCCATCCAAACGTAAGTAGGCCAGTCGGAAAATCCACGGTTTGTGCAGGTCTGCGCACTCATGCACGGAGCACCGCACTGCATGACCACTGCGATGCTTGAATAAACATGTGACCTTTACGGTATGAACAAGCCGCCGGTTTTATTGCGGTGAGATTTGAAGGCACGTCCCATAAAAGCGAATCCTTTCACTTGTGATAATCACATCCTCCACCTGCAGCCCACTGCAGTCCACTCTGTCCGCAGCTTGTTTTACCGACGTCTCCGTGAATTTTACCTTTTTTCAGCAGCATTCCTGAGGTGTATCGCAGTTGATACTGCAGTGTCAGTCATGATGTTTGATGATGTAAATGATGCAAGGAGAATTCAGGGAGTTGTCTCCTCGCATAAATAACTGCATGACGGTTGGACTGCGAGGACTCTGTTAGCCTTGGCCGCTGATATGTGTGCTTCTGCCCCTTTTTATTGAATGTCAGACGTCTGCGGTGACATTTCCATCTGACTTGAATGAGGTCACTCTTCTTATGCAGCTACAGACGAGGAAACGCAGCCCATAAAACCTGCAGCGAGGTTTTATCTTCTTTGTGTATTTCACAGCTCAATTTATTGGTTTTTTCGTTGCATAATATGCACCTTTTTATATAAAGTAGTCTCCTTTAGTTAGTGAAGCACCTGCAGTGTTCAAAGCGCGCTAATCTGCATGTTCATGCAAATAGATTTCAGTTTTGATCTGCAGTTGTTTTAATAGGATTAACTCAAATTAATGTGAAAAATAATGATAATGGTTAGTTTCTGTATACATTTGCTGGTGTTTGAGCTGGAGTTGAACGAAGTTATCAAAAAAATCAGAGCATTATCGCCAGTAAACATGAATCTGGAAGAAAAAAGCAAACCACACCATTACAGATGACTGGCTCCAAAGTTACCGCTGTGGGACAAAGAAGACAAACTGGAGACATTCAGAATAGATTTCAAGATCCATTAAGAGTACAACACAGAACATTTCTTGCAAAGAAATCCACAAATAAAAGTCTTGGAGGGCCAGCTGAGAAAAAGAATCTTCCCACAAAAACAGCAGCGTCTCTGTGCAAAGCTAAGCCGATTTGCACCAAATTTGAAATGCATGAAAGACAGACAAGATCAGAAAAGTTGCAACAGCTTTCAGATGCTGTAACTAACATTGCATGTTACACATTAATCCATGATTATAAACTCTGCCTAGTGTGAGATTCAGTAATCAGTGCAGTTTAGACGTCAGCTTCAGCATGTACATGTACATTTACACACCTTTCATAGCTCAAGTTCCTACAGTCGGTTATAGAAGCTTCTTCAGTTATTATTGTCATAACAGTTGTAAGTTAGCCGAGTTCGGACTGTCTGAACATATCGGTTTAATCAGTGTTCAATCATAACAAAAATTCCAAGCTATATATACTACAAGTGAACAGGGTGGGTTTTTTGAGTCTAATTTTACTGTATGGTGTTGGATTTTTTTGTTTGTTTGTTTGTTCTTTTACAATGTTGATATTAATCAGTAGTTTTGTGCAAATAACAGAATCCCTCAAAACATTTGAGATTAAATGGTTTCTTCGCTGAAAATAATCAATGAATGTACTCGCCGGTCTGTATGGGAGAACTTTTACGAGTATTGAATACTACATGCATAATCAGATCCAGTACCGAATACTGATATCGGTGTCAGTGCACCCCTGTACTTGTCATGTATACTGGACGTTGGATTTCGATCTTGTTTCTCTGGCTATAAAGAAAGGAGATCTGAAATGTAAATAGCAGACCAACAGAAGGAGTCAGTGGCGGTTCGGTAACTTCAGTGACGTCTTGCCTCCAGATCGTCGGTGAACAAGGTCTTCCTGAAGACCTCCCTGAGTCCCTCTCTAACCCTCACCTGTTCTGTTGTCCTCCCTGCCCCTCCGCCCCCTCCTCCCCAGATGAAAAGAAGAGCAACCTCCCCCAGGACTTCGACATCGACATGGACGACCCCGAGACGGAGAAGGCCGCCGTGGCCATCCAGTCGCAGTTCAGGAAATTCCAGAAAAAGAAGCAGGACGTGAAGTCGTAGAGCGGCGTCCCTCGGGCGGAGGTGGGGGGCGGACGCCGTCAGCCGCGTCCTCACCCGCCTGGAGTGGGGCGTGGTCTTTGCATGTCAATCAAACTGCACCATCATGAACTGAACGGAGCGGGTGGGATTCCAGAAGGCGGAGGTGGGATGGTGGGGTGAACGTCTGTGTATAATGATAACTTTACAATATTCAGAATATATGATCTAATTCTTGGTGTATTTAATAGAATCTTTCCTCTTATATTCAGCTGTTTTTGTTAACACTTCACTTGGTAGAGTAGCGACAGTAGAGCTTTCTGTTCGTCCGGTTGTTTGATGCTCAGAAGTAGAAGATGATTAGCTGTCAGTCAGGGGGGGAATACAAAGCCACACGCGTTGCTGTGATTGACGCCACAACCTGGGTCATGATTCCACCCGGCGCCCTAATCAGGAGACCCCGGGGCTCCGCCCCCCCCCTCCAGGCTGGGTGGAATCATCCAGCTTCACATCGTATGACTGAAGCTTCTCCAATCAGACCCTCGTTTTGACGGGGGCTGCGGCCCCCCCCCCCCGTCTCCTCACCCTCACCTCTCTCGGTTGTGCGTCTCTGTGAAGACTTTTGCTGTTGTGCTCGTGGTTTCACCCCATTTGTTGTTTCTTTCCTCTTTATCGTGAAATGAAATTGTTGAGTTGGATCACATATGTGTACTGTATACACATACACACACACACATCCACACACACACATACACACACACACACACACACACACATCTCCGCATGCAAACCATCACACATGGACACACAAGATGTATATGCACATGTAGACGGTAATAAAGATGACTGAAAGAACCAGATTTATCATTACAGAGTGAACTTCATGATACATTTCCATGTGTTTCAGCTCGTTTGGACACTTGAGCGTTTGTGTGCAGCAGCCCTGCAGTTGGGCAGTGCTTTATATAGGGGTCACAGTGAAGGGAGGATGGTGCAGTAAGGAGGACCCAATGAGACAGGAACTGCCGGAGTAGTGAGTTAAACTCATATTTATTTTCCATAAAACAGAACTTACAATCCTAGAATGTCTACAGAACCACAACTGCCCATTCTGACCCCAGAGCACCAGGTGAGTGCAGTCACACCCTCAGGCACAGGTGAAGCACATCAGGACGGGAAACAGCAATCAGACAAGAGGAGAGGAGCCACAGAGCCTGAAACCAGAGACACAGTCAGGCTACGTTCACACTGCAGGTCTCGATGCTCAGTTCCCATTTCTTGCTGAGATCTGATGTTTTTTCCATGATCATTCACGGTACATTTTAAATGCGAGCTCCATTCCACTGCGATGAGAACGTGATACGACCAGACAGTGAACACATGCGCTTAAAAAAAAAAGCTTGATGCTACGCCGAGTGTGCTGTTTACAGGAGTAAATATGAATGCCACACAGCTCAGTGTGTGTTTGTCAATTTTCAAGTGGTGGTGCGAAAAGAACCGATAGAACTTTGAGAAAATGAAGAAGGAAAGAAGAAAGAGATTGAGAAAAAATAGACCACGGCTTCCTCTGTGCCTCGTCCATGACGTGTATGTCACATACATGTGACTTGACTGTTCGCATGGAAAAATATCAGATTCTCATTTGATTCAGTTGCACATGTGAACGATGCCTGGGTCTGGAGTTCACACGGTTACAAACAGATCAGATATGTGTCACTTATAAGCAGAAAATCAAAATTGGGTAACATTTGTCTGCAGTGTCAACACCACAAAAACACACAGGACAAGACAATTAGGATGCACCAAAACCAATAGCAGAATCTGAATTTGGGTCTGATAGTGCACAGAGAACACGTACTTGTAGAAGCACGATCCAGCGAGTGTAACGGGACGTCATGCGTCAGCAGAATCAGCAGCAGATACGCAAGATAGTGACAATAACGATATTGCCTTGTAAAACGAGTTGATTATCATCACTTCAAGAAGAGCACAAGCAAAGTTTATTCATGTGTTCTAACAGAGCGTAGCGAAACGCCAACAAGGCGAAGAATATGAGATATGATTTTCATTATAAATACATTTGATTGCGTTGTGCAGCGAGCTGTTGCTGTTTATTTATATTATTTCATGTATATTTTACTGCTGTCTCCACTTTAAGTTACTGTGTTGCTCTGAAGTTAGTTTCTCAGCGTGAAGCACTTTGGTCTCTCTCTGGGTCGTGTATAGGGCTGCAGAAATAAACTTTGATTGGTTGAATGATGAAGCCGTACGAGCTGAAGCTGCATTTTGAAACCTTTCACTTGGATTTCATTTTTTTACATGAAAACACATTTAAAGGTGCATTAAGGAGTTTGCACGTTTCATGCAAAACAACGGCCCCTGCAGGCCTTGGGCGTAACTGCAGCTTAGTGAAACACTCGTGCCTGTGGCTTGCGTCCATGTACGTGCACGGAAGAGGGGAACTCCTTCCTCACTCGTTTAGTAGCGCTCGAGTAAAATTTAAGTTTCTTTTGCCTGGTGGAGTCTGTGCTGGAGCTGTGGCAGCGCTAGAAGCCGGTCTTTTCTCACTTTCTGGAAGATCCATCCTCAATACTGCTCAGTTGTTGTTCGCTAAGCATCTGGTGGAGTAATGGCGGACAAAACGAAAGCTAAGCAAATTAGACCAGAGGGAGTGCGCATAACATCACATCCTCTCAAAATCTCCCCAAGAAATACAAATTGCCGGACCGGCACTGCAACTTTCAAGTTACAATTTAGCGCAGTAGCAGCAGTACTTGAAATGAATATGTCAGGGCACATTCTACACATCACATCACTGAATATTTGTAACATATTTACGGTGGAAAATAAGTATTTTTAAAGTTGAAAAACTCCTTAATGCACCTTTACGGTTCACCAGGCTGAAGTGAAGAGTTTGGGTTTAAAAATCAAAATACAGCATTTTGAACAACATGGGTTGCTTTACTGTTAAATCATAAAGCAGATTATTTCTTTGGTTTGGTGGCATGCTGTGATGTTTAATTAAATATTTCACTGTATTTATGTCAAATGCATTTAAAAAGATGAAGATTTTTCTTCATTTATATTCATAAAGGGTTTTGACAATAACTCAAGCCAGATCAGCGGAAAGGCTCTGTTATGCAAGAAATGGATTTATGAACCAAAATCAAGAAGAATGAAGAGCAACAGAAGAGCTACGCGACAAACATGGAGACAGCTGCAGACCGCTCATGTAACGATAAACTCAGGGACCTGCTATCTGTGGTTAATGTGAAGAGGGTGTCTTCATGGTAATGATGGCACTTATTGAGTAAACAGGAATTCAGAGAAATATCTGTATGTCAATATAACTTCATGTCTGCCTGAATAATTCACCTTGAATCCTGGGTAAACTAATAATCCAGTCACTGCACAGATATTTCACTGGACAAGTCGCTATGAATAAATACTCAAATAAATAGTGTCAGATCTCAGCAGTGCAGACCTGCAGCAGAGTGGAGTTTCTCACTGTGGTTTAATAATGTGGTAGTGCAGTTTTTTTTTCTTTTTTCACTAAGTCATCAGTCAAAGAAGCAGATCAACCCCACCGCTGTCTAAAAACTCCCACCATTCTCTTCATAACAAGGTAAAACATTTAAACCAGCAAATACACACATCTAATCTGGGTTTAGTAGGACGATGGTTGTTTTTAAGTTTCAAACATTATTTCTCACATGAATTAAATTAATCTAAGAGGGAAATATAGACAGAACTGACACAAACGCACACACAGTGCTGAGATTTCTCTTTAATCTCAATAAGTCAATAAGACGCTGGTGGAAGTTGGAGAACGTTACACAACAATCTCCAGGGTTTCACAGCACAGGGTGCATGAAAGGTAAAAGCCTAAAATAGCATGTGCTTGTCTTATGTGTGGATCAGTCACCATGTTGTGATCACAGAGGCGGAGATGCTCTCGTTGGTTTTGCTTGTAGCTATTTTTGTTGTGGAATGATGGTAGAAAAGCAACATTCAGGCTTATTTCATGATGTATATTCAAGAATTTTCCTAGCCGCTGGTCCGCTGGTCCACCCTGGACAGTTCTCCACCTTGTCTCGGAGCAAACACATCTACACAGATAACCATGCCCTCTCACTTTCACATGTAGAGGCAAGTCAGGGTTGCCAATTAACCTGACATGCATGTTTTTGGACTCTGGAAGGAAGCCTGAGTACCCGGAGGGAACCCATGCACACATGGGGAGAATGTGCAAACTCCACACAGAAAGGCCCCCGAGCCCCGGCCCTGCAGTGACTGGAGCTGCTGTACCAGGAGCCGGGTGACTCCGGCTACTGCACCTGCCAATCCCACCTGCAACCAGGACTGCACCTCGGAAGGAATCCAAGATTGCTTTGATGCACGCTACAGTATCTGATCTGAATCAACAGATCAACTCACTGGAGAAAAGCGCCAACCTGGCCAGTGATCGCTTCGCCGCACTGGAAGCTGCCTATGGGGAGCTGGTATCTAGCATTGCTAAGCTAAGGTTTTCAGACCTGGAGTCGCAGAGACGATGGAGGGACCCCACCCAACCACCTTTTTCTCCAACTTGCTGCAAACAGTGATTGATAATGAGGTCCTTCCTGCACCACAGTAGCTAGATCACACACAGGTTCCCAATTTCAAGTCCTAGCAGCTCAGCATTCCTGCGTTCCTGTTCCCAGTGGTGGGGCAAGAGTCCTTGGGCGCTCCAAGCAAAAGAATTCATCGGGCCCCCACCCCATCCGTGCGCACCGTAAAAAAAAAAAAAAGTTTTTTGCACACAATTTTTGGGACATTTGATATGTATTAGAGTTGGGCAACGATTAAATTACTTAATCGTGAGTAATTGCACCCCAGTCCTGGAGTTAATCGCGATTAATCCACCTCGATTGTTGTTGTGGGAATTCTTTTATTGAAATGAAGAATTTCTGAGAAATCTAAAATGTGTAAAGGTGGTTTATTGTAGAATCTCTCTCTCTCTCTCTCGAGGATAAGGAAAGGATAAGGAAAGTGCCCTTTTTGGTTCTCTTCCTCATCTTCCCCAGTCGATGGTCAGATCAGATACTTATACAACCAGCTGATAACAACGGAGCCATCGAGTCTGAGCAAAGCATAACAAACACTCCAGCAAGGATGGAGTAAAGAACAAGAGCGAGGTAATCCAGAGAGAGAGGGATAATGATAAAGTCCTAAATGAAATATTGCAATAAAATTAAATGTGTACAGGAAAATCATATTTTCCTCAACGTATCACTGTTGCATTGTGCAGCTGGATTAACTTGTATTTACAGAGAACCAGTAGGAAGGACACAATGGTTTTGTGGAGAAAAGTAAAACAGAATTCAAGCGTATTTATATCCACAGTGTGTCTGCTGTCCAGGGAGGCAAACCATGAATGTGACAACACCTGCAGACATGTGAATCTACTGGGACTTGTATCACATACTGTATCTGGTTATCAGAGCAAACCGACCTCTACTGATGAGAGGCCAAGATGAAGGATCCTGAAGAGCCAAATCATTGGAGCTGTGTGTGTGCTGGGGAAAGTCAGTAAGTGTGTGAGTGGGAATGAGTATGCTAAATATCATCAACAAGATCTTTTGCAGGTAAGTCGAAAACCTGTATTTGAAGTCGCCTCAGTTGTCTGTCCATCATAAGAAGCCAAGTCCCGGTTATTACAGTCAGGACATGGGAGCAAGTCTCAGAAATGTCGATCTGTATCAGATCCACTGAACAGTTTACAGCTATGTGATCAGAAGACTCAGCAGAGGAATCAGACCGAAAGAACAGAAGAAAGAACAGAGACAAAGGGCCGTTATGATTGGATCGGAGCAGTTCGTGCTTCTAGCAGTCCCTGCCACCGCTGGCCGATTGAAAACCAAGTCCAGAAATGAAAGGTGGGTGAAGAAGTGGAGGCCTGGACATCATCACAGAGTTTCACTGAGTCTCATAGTACACGTGTGATAACGTGCACTATATCCCTGCGCCGTATTTGCCTCTGTGGATAAACCGCGGTTATCCTTTCATCTTGCTCTGACCTTCATTGAACCATGATCTTCAGCTCATAATGAAAAAGATTTCATTTCACCCACCTAAAGACCAAACATCCAGAACAATCGCCCTTTTCTTCTGTTATGTCATCCATCCATCCATCCATCCATCCATCCATCCATCCATTATCAGTCCATAAGCTGCTTCATCCAATAGATCTATAGAGCTATAGACCATATAAGTTCAAGAGTTTGTGACTGGTGAGCCTATTTCCTCCCACAGACAGCGATATTGTTCTTTCCTTTAGTTTCAGATTGTACAGTAAACACCTTGTGGACAGGATGAGTGATGATACATCGATGTCGTTTGTCCAAGTGATGGTGAATTCAGAAACTGGAAAGTAATAAGTAGTGAAGTTACTTTCAAGTGCAGTTACTAGTTAAGTAGTCTCATTTACCAAAGTAATGAGTAACTAATTACTCTTTTTGCTGGTGATGAAGGTTACAGCCAAAAAATATCATTGCAATTGCACATGGCATGGTATGGACTATCCTAATGCAGCAACATCTGAAAATGTGACATTTCAACTGCTATACCAACATTTCCAAACAAAGGAATAAAGTGTATTATTAACATTAAAATTAGCACAAAATCCCTCATTAACACAAAATACTTTAAGTTGATAAACGATCAGTTGTATAATGCGTATAATATTTATCTAATATTTATATTCATATTATTTACCTCAGTAGTTACAGTCGGATTGTGGACGTCCTGCTTGGAATCACCCTCACTGTCAGTTTAATCATTGCTATCAAGTGAAGCATCCAGTGCTGTCTCTGTCTGCTGACCGGCTCTTCGGAGTTGAATCTCTGACCACAGCCACTGTGTCCACCTCCATTTCTCTGGTGGCGCAGTCATCTTGGAAATTTTGGGCCAGATATTGCACTTTTGCCTGAACTGTGAACTTTTCCTCAGATATAAGAAATTTTAGCTTTCCTGGATCCAGCGTAGCGACAAGCGTTTGCTCCGGGAGTCATCTGTCACTGTGACGTCTGAGGACCAACCAGTCGTGATTTCCTGTCCTGCTGCAGTTTGGAAGGCTTTCTCAGATGTTGACTCAAAGACATTCTGGGTGGATTTTAAAAGCCCTCTGACTGTAGGGGAAAGGCAGAGACAGCGACACAACTCTCCCCACCTAAAAACACAGTGGCACAGTCAAAGGGATTCAGCGCTCCACTGAGGTCTTCCAGCATGAGCCACAGCTCCGGCTTTAGGTCCAAGCTTTGTTTGGCTCTTTGAGTGATCCGTAGTAGCAGTAGCAGTGATGGGCCATCAGACTGAAGACTTCCTGTTTTACTCCCTTATCCAAGAAAACCAAAGATAACACACAGCCGGGACAAACATCTTAAAATGGCCTATAAATGAAAAATACGTAACAGTGATTAGTCGACAATGAAAAATATATATTCTTATTTTTTTTTTTGTTGGCGTTGTCGATGACTTCGAGTCATCGTCCCAGCCCTCCCCTACTGCAAAGAAATTACTGCAATTTCGTAGACTGATCAACTTAGTGAAGCATCAATTAGAGTTACTTCACCCAACACATTTTCCCAGCTTTAACAAAAACAGACAAAATGTTGCTGGTTTTCTTTTTTTTGACAATGAACACTTGCTCATGGACGTTGGAATGTGACTGTAGGTCAAAGGCAGGGTGTACATACTCAAAAATCAGTTGTTTCTGGACTGTATGAGGAAATTGGAGAACCCAGAGGGAGAAAAAAACACATAGGAGAACATGCAAGCTTCACACTGACCCACATACGTCTCATCATATACTTTAGATATGTTTAAGAGTTTCTCTATAGGATTAATAAAGTATTTCTACTCTGTTTAATTCTGTGATAGAGATGAATATTACACCACCATTTCTTAGTAGAACATGCTCGTGATCTGAGGCTGCTTTTCAGTAAGATATCATTTCCACCTAATCTTGAACATTACATTTCAATTACATTGATTTTCAGGTATGTGATTTTATGGGGAAAAAAAAGCTTTTTTCTTTTTTTGTGAAGATCAACTGTTGAAGGAACCGTCACTCTCCATCTCCTCACTTGGTCGACCTCTTGCTTCACAGTCAACTGGTGACGATCATCTCTGCTGAGGACGAAATCGGATTCGATAAAAGGAGTGAAAACATTGCGATGCCAATAGGGACAAACACAAACACAAACACAGACCGTCTTCTCCTGAAATCCCGGTGCTCCAGTTCTGCGCCGCCTCTGTGTTTATTACTTTACATTTTCAGAATGATTTTTCCCAGCGTGGCCTGAGGCAGCTTCATTCATCTGGGGCTGATCAGACACAGAAATCCAGCGCGGCCTCGCCTTTCTTTATGACAGCTGTTATTAAGCGCCCAGTGTGGCAGCAAGTAAATCTCTGTCACCGGCTTAATTTGTTGTGGACTTCAGAGGTGCGTGGCAGATATAGTTGTCATGCTGAGTAATACGCCTTCCCGCTAAACCCCCCACGTTCTGTGATATAACACCGTGGAAGCAATTTAGCAGGCGAGACGCTCAAAGCTCCTGGAGACGCTTCCGGACGACGGGTCGGAAAGTTTTCAATTAATAAACACCGTCCCGAAATTCACACACTGGAGATTTAGGGAGGGGCTGCTGAAAAGCCGTTTGTGGAAGCAGTGACATTTTAAATTTACACTCAGTTCATTAGAAGGCAGATTCAAACTGATGGATTTGTTCCACTTAGAATGTTAAACACACGTTTGAGTAAACCGCAGCGTGTCCCAGCTTTCGCATCATCCTGATTACTGGTTGTCTTTGACAGATCTGCTTAGATTTTATATTTAATGAGATTCGTCACATCTGTGGCTGTGTCCATTCTTCTAGGCTTCAACTGGATGTTGAAGCAAATGTCACCAAGCAACACTCGATTTTCTTTAAGATTCCCTTTTTTTACAGCCTTTGCTGCAGATCATAAACTTTGCTCAATTTGACATCGGTTCATTTTCTTCCTGAGGGGTGATGATCTGACTGGACTGAGGCCTCGGTTACATGACAAGGTTTTCAAGTAAAAAAGGGAAAACTTTCATTGCGTTTTGGATCTTCGTCTACAAGACAAGTCACTGAAAATGCAACTTTCTGAAAATGGCTCCCTCGGTAGAACTTTTTGAAAATTCCAGAGTTTAAATCACTGCAGTCCATGTGTTAACATGGGACTTTTTTATTCCTCTATAAATCCAAATAAAGCCTAATTCCATCTAAAATGACCTGAAAACTTTCTTCAGAATTAAGTTTGAATCCAAATAGACGGATGGGTTTATTCTCCTTTGGAAGCGGAATTATATGCTAAGTGGGCGACTTCATTCTGGTCGTTCTGCTCAGTCGTGACGACGCTGTCCCGCCTGTTCCCCCTGCGGCCAGATGGGGGCGCTCGGGGCCCATTTTGTCCTTGGTTCTTGCCCTGTCTCACCTGCTTCCAGGGCCGGCTCTAGGCATAGGCGAACTAGGCGGCCGCCTAGGGCGCCACGTCCCGAGGGGGGCGCAGCGGTCGTACAAGGGGCGCCACGACGCTCTGTGTTACGTGTGCCCCGCTGCGCAGCGGTCCGACGCACCGCGCTCCTCGTCCTCGGCGCTGCCCGGCACTGATCGGTATCGGTATTGTTCGGCACCGCTCCTCAGCGCGCGCGCACCCCCCCCCCCCCCCCCCCCCCGCTCAACAAATGTCGGGACCGCTCGAAAAACACGCTCCCAAGGGGCGCTCGTCTCAGGCTCGCCTAGGGCGCCTCTGAAGCCCGGGCCGGCCCTGCCTGCTTCTGTCTGCTCCTCTTGTTCTCCTGCCTCGTTATCACCCTAATGTGCCTCACCTGTGTCGACCCTATTTAAGTCTGCTTCCCTCACTTGTCCTTGTCGGTTCGTTTTTGGGTCTGTCTGCGTGCTTCTGTGTCCTTGCCTGCATGTCGGCTCAGCTCAGCATTCCCGTATTCCTGCGTTCCTGAATCCTGCGTTCCTGTTTCCTGCAAAAAAAAAGAGTTTTGAACTCCACCTGGCTGCCTGCGTGTGGGTCCTTCCACCTGCACCCGTGACAGACGCAATATTCCAAGATGGCGGTCTGCGGTTCGACTCGTACAGAGACGATTTATTTAGCAGCAGTTTTAGAAGAATTGGATAGAACAAAATGAGTGAACGGCGCTTAACAACGCAGGCTTTTTCAAAGCTGGAGCGTCAAAGTTAATCGAGAAAAAAAGACGAGAAAAACGCTGTTTACTTCCTGGACACGTCAGTACGTCACAGCCTCCCCCTGTCCAATCAGAACGCTTCACAGACCCTAGCTTGAGAGACAATTTGCTCCTTTGTTTTTCCCATGTAATCACGATGCTCATGAATATAATTCTGAATTACTTAATTCAGAATAAATCAATTCTGAATTAAAAACACTAATGTAACTCCACTCATTACTTCAAAACACAAAAATGTCTGAGGTTTAGGACTTGATCTTTGCCTTGTGTAAAAAGTCACCGGCTCAACTACCCCTTCTACCCAACGGTGTCCCTTCATGAACGAGCACCCCTTCATCCATACTGAAGAACAAATTCCACTTCACACGGGCCTGTGACGGTTCAAACTTCAAGGTGCAAATATAACCAAGACTTCTTTTTGTGATGGAAACAACATTGCCCACGTTGGAGAGACTCTGTCAAAACTGACTATTATGACACTTTTCTTTCTTTTTTCCTTTAAAGAAGACTCAGTCAGCAACGCCTCCTTCTTAAGGCAAGCACACCTGCTCAACAAGTGAAAGAAATCAAGCTTTACATCACAAAAGGTATTTTATCCTTCTGCCCTCAAGCTCAGTTTAATAACGTTCTGTCCAGAAGGATTGTGTGACATGGATTCAGACAGAAGATAATCTCAGGCTGTACGTAGTGACCATCGACCATCGGCCATCCTTGAAAGTGTCCCGTTCTCCAAGACCAGACTTTAAACCAAGATCAAAGATAAGAAGGCAGAAAGCAGACTTTATTGATCTCCTTGACGAAAGTCCTGTTTCTGGATTTACTCCTTATGTTTGCAGGATGTGGTGGGCTGCCACCTGAAGCGGCTCTGTTGAGATGGTGGGAGGGTCAGAGGTCTTGCTCTGGGAGGGGTCATAGTGGTGACCTGTCCACTGTAGGAGTCGACCCTGCAAACCATGTTAACCATGGCTGTCTTTCATTGCAGATGGTTTAAACAAACAACGTACAGTCACCTTCCAACTTGGAGAGGCTGCAGACCAGATCCTTTCAGTAAGACCAAAGTCAAGAATAAAACCAAATGAAGGAGGGTTGTTCAGTAAATATATCCGGGGTGTCAAACATGAAGCCCGTGGGCCAAAACCAGGCTCCAATCTGGCCCAACAAACCATAGAAAATATTGAAAAAAAATTAATTAAAAAATATATATATTAAGAGCAGCAGACATAACACAACACTGAAACCTGAGCTGAGATATCATTAATGCTACCATGAAAGAAAGCTAACTAGCATTAGCCTCACAGTCATGTTGTCAGGGTGAGATTGTGAAAACATGCATAATACAACAGCTAAAAGAGATTTCTTTTGAGACATTTTGCTCTCTTTTGCAGAAGAATGTGTCAATATTGGTTTTTTGTTGAAGTTGGAGTAATTTTTCATAGTAACTGATTTTTGTGAAAATATTTTCATCATATACACTCTGTGCCACAACAAAGAGAAACTTTAAAACTTAAATTTAAAGACAGTTTTCCCAGTTCGGCCCTCTCAAGATGAAGCTGTGCTGCGACCACTGAACTAAATGTCTTTGATTTATATATAATGGCTTTAAATCTCTTTCATGACTTGATCTCACCTTCTCAGGTTTGCTCTTTGAACTAAACTTTAACATTTAGGTCATGAAGAAGGAGAAAGTCTTCGTTGAAGTGATTTCTCTGCATTAAACCATCTTTATGTGGTGAACCATGTGAGGCGCAGTGAGCTGCTATTGCTCAGGGGACCCTGGTGCAGAGGGATTTCATCTCCCAAGCCCCAATTTATTGGATGTATTTCATTTTATTATATTATATTTAGGGATATGACTTCTCTATTAGCATAAATTTGCAGAATTACTCGCTGCTTCCTGAAGCGAGAGGTTCGATGCAGGTGCATTGAGCCGGTTGGTAGAATCACGTAAACTCTAACAGTAAGAGATTAGAAACTGTTGTTCTGTTCTTGTTCAAGCATCTCTGTTCCTCAAAACCCCAACAGAGACGTTCACCTCAATGACTGGACTTGGAAAAGGTTGAGATATTGAACAACACAGCGCTGCCCCCTGCTGGTGCGGAGTGTAACTCCTCAGTGGAGAAAGCACGGCGGTGACCTGTGGGCGTCTCCATGGCTGCTCCTCCTCCTCCTTCCTCTTCCTCTGGGGTCTCCGCTCCACCGGCACCCACCAGCCACTCGTCAAAACGTTGGGGAACAGCCATTTTATTAATCAAATTTGGAACCTTTGTGTTAGTTTCTCTTTATTCCAGTGCCACCATGGTGAACACTCATGTTAAAAATAAAAAGTGACATTTATTCTTGTTAAAACGTAGAATCATAATGAAGACAGTTAATCATAGAAACTAATCATAGAAACTGACATTATGACCTCACAGCATTTTGGATCAAACTCTTCTCCCTTCAGGCTAAAGAAACAGAACGGAAACGGGCCAGGGCAGACAGGAAGAAAAAACCAAAAGAAAGAAGAAAAAAACAGATTCTTACGTATATCCACACTTTTTTTTCAGATATTTCCTATAGACATTATAGGTTTGGTTTGATGGGGGAACTCTGCTGGATTGTCTCAAGTTTTTTTTTTGTATTTTTTTTTTCCTTTTTTTTTCCCTGTAGAGGAGCATCACTGCAATGCAGCAACAGTAAATCTACTGAGGAGAGCGAGAGCCCTGAAGACTCTACCTAGTGCACTGAGAGTTCGGAGGGGGGGGGAAAAAAAATCTATCTGGACACACTTGAGTTGGGCGCTGTTGTGAAGTGCAAAAACCGTTAGTTCTCTAAACCCTCCCTGTTCTAGCTAACGTCATTTACCACCCCGGCAAACAAGCAAGTGGTAAACTACACCTGAATACACAAGCTGGAGTGCGTCCGGCCCTGTAAGTATACTCACAACATAGTTATTTTTCATCAGTACAGTACAGTATAGAGCAATAGTTTTCATATACTTTTTCATATCTTTTTTTTTTTTCATATTGCACCATCAGAGAATGGGACACAGAGAAAAAGATCAACAGAGACTCCATTTCCTAATTAAAACGAGATATGTGCAAACATGACTAAGGACTTTATTAACCAAATCAATTCTTCCCTGTAATATCCACAAATAAAAGTGATTTCTCTTTTTATATATATATTTATAGTAATAAGAATAATAAATCTTCACATTGGATCATTTCATAGTGTGACAAAATGCTTGCCTGGGCCGTCCAGCCACGGTCGTAATCCTCATCGTCTTTTTAATTGGTCAGTCCCCATGCATCCATAGGAAATAGATTTTTTTTTTTTTCTTCAAAAAAAGTAACAATTTTGAGAGCAGCTGAAAAGTTTGGACTGGTGTCAATTGCTTTCGTTCCAAGATTTCTCCCAAGTTTCATTCAGTGTTTTCAGAAGGATATTCCATAGGAAAAAAATGACTCCAAATCGTCATCTTCCACTCCAGACAAAAAAAAAAAAAAAAAGGAAAAAACTTAAAAAAGAGCAAACAAACTGAAAAGAAACTCAAATAAAAGAAAAGTCCAGATTCCTATGAAAACATTGCAGTTATAGTGATAAGAGATCATTTGGTAATCAATAATTAATGATCATTAATAGCTGACAACTAACAATTAATAATCACCGATTAATTAGAAAGAATGAACAAGAATAAATAAATGCTCCCTCGTTACTCAATTAGTTTGGCAAAGCTCCGGCTGGAGTCGTTTCCGATGAGTGAATTTCTTTTTCTTTTTTTTTCTTCTCAAGTGAAACAAATAAAAAAATCAACAGAATACAAAGAAGAAGTCAAAGAAAAAAGTCTAAAATAAATAAAAGGAGATTAGTAAAAGTGACCCCGTCCATGGAGGGAGGGGACGTATATACAGAACTGCGTGGTGAAAGTCAGTTTACTGCACTTGAGTGTTAAGTCCAGTGTTAGAGTGAGTTCTAGTCCCGCCCCAGGTGCCCCTGCTGTTATACCAGCGTGTAGGACTTTGCGTAGGGGTTGCTGCTCTGTTTCAGGTGTCCTCTGGAGTCCAGCAGGGACTCCTGGGAGGTGCTGAGCTTGGCGGCCTGGGCCAGCTCCGAGCCCTCTCTGTGTGGGAGCGTGGCGGCCGAGCCGGGCTGCCACTGCGCCACTGGGTCCCTGCTGGCCTGAGGGGCCTCCGTGGGCGTGGGCGGCGCCATGCGGGACGGCCGCTTCAGCGAGCGGCTCTTCTGGGGCTCCAGGCACGCCTGGCCCATGGCCGCCCTCTCCCCGCTGGCCGTCCCCCTGGACGACCCCGAGCAGGACATGCCTCGGTTTAGCAGGAAGTCCATGCGCAGGTACGGGGGAAGATGGACCAGCTCGCCACCTGCAGGAAAAAAACACAACAACGATCAAACATCACCTTTTAGTTTGGGAAATTTCAAACACCGGAGGTTCCACCTGTGTCCTCCAACACCGGAGGACACAGTCTCTGCTTTCAAGAGTCTCTACGTTCAAGGCTCAAGACCTTTCTATTGAGTAAAGCTAACAGTGTGAGCTGCTTCAGGACACTCTGGACCGTTTTCTCAGCGCGGCTGCTGGAGGTTTAGACCGCTGGACGACCGACACTGAGCTTCTTTTCTTTCTCACTCAGCATGCTTCATTATTAGGATTCCAATCCCCTACTGACGAGGGTCTGTGTCCCTGCCCGAACCAGGCTTTGCTTTGGTGAATTAAAATCTTTGACACATCGTAAGGTCCACATGTAATAATAGACACACCTGCTCTGGTACTAATTACAGGTTTTCAGGTTTAAATGTCTCTTATATGTTCTTGTATTTTAGCCCCATTTATATGTCAATACTTTCAAGTGAAAACAGAAAACTTTCATTGTGTTCATTTACACAACAACAGTGCCCAGAGCCCCTGAAAATACAACTATGAAAAAGACAAAAATGCATCCCAAGAAGTAACAGACAATAAAAGAGAGACTGTGGCTGTAACTGGTAGCTGAAACCACGAGGACAGAATTTTACGTTGCAGGGTTCAATTTTCATGTTTCAATAAAAAAGATCTGTGATAACATCTAACTTTAATCATTTGCCCCCAGGTGTTCACCTTGTTTTAACAGAAATATTCATATTTTTCACCTGAATAAAGAATGTGCTATCTCAAGCTCGAAACTTCCCAAAGTATTAAGATCATATCTGAGGCTTCAAACCAAAATACTGAACAAAGCTGAAATAATGATCCAATATTAAATGTATGTAATTTAACCTGAGCCTTTTCTGTCTTTATGGAAACCTCTTTTCTTGCAGAAATCCACCATGTTCACTGGTTTCATTGAAAGTTTCTACCAATGGATGAATTCCTGGATTATCAAATTGGACGTTTACTCATATCGTGAATTCAGGACTTAATTCTTCCACCAGAAGCTGAACTTCACTGAGCTCATATGAACCTGGAGGCCCTCAGAGGCAGATTTGAAGATGGGGTTGGTTGGTATGAGATTAGGCAGACGGTTGAGGTTTAGTGAGCAGAGGTTAGCGATGCGCGGGCTCCGAGCTGCTGTCTCTGCGGGGCCTCACCCGGTCTGTGGGCCTTGGGCACGGCCATGTTCATGACCCGGCTGACGTCCTGAGGCTTGGGCGGGGAAGCGGTGAAGCGGCAGATGCCCGATTCGGACGGTGTGCTGGAGGTCAGGCTGTCGGTGTAGTCGTTGGTGCCCGCCGTCATCTGCTCGGAGGAAGTGTCGGAGATGAAGCATTCGGTGATGGTGAACTTGGCGTGGCGCAGCTGCTCCTCCATCTTGGCGTGCTCGTAGGCTCTGGCCAGCTCCTCGTAGGTGGAGGAGGCGCTCTCCGTCGACACCATGCTGCTCCGCGCACGGTCTGCAGGCGCGCCGGCGTTAGTGGAGGGATCGGTTAGAAGAGGCAGTGTTAGCGTTAGCGGGATGTAGCCGGGTTAGAAACACAGACGGGAGAGCGGCCGCTCGGTCACCTGTGTCCTGAGATGGGCTGACGCTGTAGCTGTCGCTCTCCTTGTCGACGGAGCCGGCGACTCGGGGCGTGGGCAGCCTCCAGTCGGTGCTGAGGGTGTGGGAGGAGACGGGGGGGTGGGGCCGGTTCAGAGTCCACTGGCTGGCGTAGCGGTTGCGGGCAGCCGGGCCGGCTTTGGCTGTCCGGCGGGCGGTGGGGTCTGAGGAGGAGGAGGGGCGAGAACAGGTGGTTATGCAGCTCTGAGGAGAACCGAGCTGAACTTCATAAATGATGAGGACAAGGACAAATCAACAGGTGGACGATGGAGACTGTGCTCAGTCAGGAATGGATGGTTTTATCTGTCTGTGTCCGTTTGTCAGAGTAAAGGAAGTGAAACCTACAGTGAGTTCAAAGCGTCAGTGTTTGACTCACTTGCTCCAGTTAACTAAATCCAGTTTGCTTCAGTTGTAAATATTCTGAAAAACCCTAAATTATCAACAAAATGTCCAAAATCGATCGTTATCAGGCTAACAACAGGTGGACTTATCCAAACACCACATCCAACAACTCAAAAAGAAAAACCAACTGACAATGACCACGGTTATAACTTTAGCTACAATGAGCGAACGTTCATGTCTTTCCCTGGACGTCTTTATTTTACAGCTCTTTTTTGTGTGATTTTGTTCAGCCAAATGAAAAATGATGTGACGGAAACACATCAAAGAAGCATCGTTTCCATCATCACATCTAATTCCAAACTGCTAAAACTGAGTCATCCAAGAAAATGCTCATCATTAGCGGCTTGTGGCGGCCAAGCATTCTTAGCGACGTCGCTTTTTGATCCTTTGATGTCTTCCTATCATTGTGAAACAGAATTCACGAAGCATTCTATCGTTCACTCACTGATAGGGAGCGTGAGCTGGGCATAGACCGTCATGAGACAGGTTAGTTAAACCCTACAGATGATGTGTTGTTGCAATAGTAATCCTATAGTAATAGTAATTTTAAGGTCATAACTTCAAGGTAATCTCACAATTTGAATCAAAAAGTAATTCCTTTGTATTTTCTTTGACTTTTATAGGACGGTCCTTCAAACACTCCTTGAAATCCTTTCTATATTGGATAATGATGTACCTTTTTCTAACTTTTGAGACATTTCAAAGGCATTTCAAATTTAAAATGTCTTCAGATAGAAAAGGAGTTGGATGGGATTTCTGTAAAATGCTGATAAATTCCTTTACCACAGCCTCAGAACCTTTGAAAACGACTGTCTTAAAATTCATAGTGATATCTAAGTTAAAAATTATGATCACTGGTGTAATAAAACGATAATAAAATCATTGGAGGCTTTGGAATAAATGTGCCAAAAGACAAATTCCACTAAAAACCAAGTTGAATTCCATCAGATTCAGATGTGTTCAAACCCAATGGGGAACTAAAGGCCACATAAAGAACATTTCTAAGAAACAATGATTTTCGATAAAATTTCTGACAAGTGCTGTTTTGACATATCAATCCTCTTATATCACAGTGTCAATGTTCAGTTTGTCAACTGAATTTGATTTGAGTCAAGAGACCTGATGCTTGAGTGTGTATCGAGCAGTCAGAGTCTCAGACCTCCCTGCAGCTCAGTGTGCACACACATACGGCTAGAAGCCGGTTGAAGGCCGTGTTACCAGCTGCCGCCCGCACAACGGAGCCGAGCTGCGAGTTCAAGGCCAGGGTGGATTAATCCTGCCGAGGGATGAAGAGTGTGCACTAAAGATGAGGCGACGAGGGGCAGAGCAGAGCACGGAGAGATCGGAGATATCCGAAGAGGGGGGAGGTGAAGGCCATGCAGGGCGCAAAGGTTCAAGGCATGAAGTGTCAAAAAGAAAAGTGGGGAATAGAAAGGCTGCCCTGGTCTATTAAAGGAAATATATTTTTTAAAAGGCTTCCATTATATCCATGTTAGACCGTTGTTATGGATCCATCATATAATTTCAATATAAGGCATCTTATCATCACTTCGGTCAGGTATATACTGAAATTTGAAGGATGCTCTGCAAAGCATTCTTCATCTGAAAAGCTAAATAGTCCCTTCACATTACACTGATAGCTTTCCCTGATCTGAAGCAGAGCTGTTTTGCCCATTCCTGGAAGATACTGGCTCAGAAAGCAGCAGAGATCTGGTCCATCGTCATGAACAAACTGCATCCCATCTGGCTTTATCTGCCGGCAGGAAGCAGCAGGTACATTCCTGGAGGTTTACTGGTAATTAAATACTGTATAGCCAACAACAAACCATTGCAGGAGCTAAAGGTGAACTCACAATAGAGCGATAAAGTTGTGTAATAGGTTTTATGTAAATGTGGAGTCGGTGCAGTGTTGATAATTGGCTCGCAGGGGAAAAGCTTGCCCATTCAGAGCAGCAAGGAAAGGTGAATGACGGTAATAAGTGCTCCCCCCGGCAGAGCAGCAGTAACGCAGGAGCCAAGTACCCCACCTGAAGACGATGATGCTTTGTTTCAAAGAAGGAAAGACAAAAAATAACACCAAAATAACAAGGAATGGGTGGTGAAGTTTAAAGAAAAAGTGTCCGTACTGGACTTACTGGTTCCTGGTCTGGCGTCAGACACGTCCACCAGAGGCCCGGTGGCCTGGGAGAGGGACTGGTAGTGGACGGTGTGAGTGACCGTGGACGACTTCTGCTTCTGCGTCTCCCCGAAGTCGTTGTCGGTCAGCAGCACGGTGGACCTGTCGTCTGCGGGGGAAGCAACACCGTCAGCCACATCCACCCGCCTGTGGCGTACGGAACGGCGTCGGCTGACGCCCGCGGCGCGGCGCTTACCGACGGTCTCCATGGTGTCTCTCTCCTCGATGAGGAGCTGGGCTCGGGGGATGTCGATGTGCATGCGGAGGGTCTGCTGCTGTTTGTTAATTGGCTCTGCTGGACGTGTGTTTTTACTGCAACAACAAGATTTAATTATCAGGAAAATCCCGCCGTAATTAATCCTGCACAGCGTGCGCCGCGTGCAAACCGAGATAATTGATAATGTCTCTGTGAATTCTCACCTCATGAGCATCTCGGCCAGGCTTTTTGCATCTAGGAAACAGACGGAGAAACTGTCATTTTCCGCATCGGATCGCCTCCTGAACTCTGTCAGGCCTGGCTTCTCGCCTCACCTCGTAGCCTCTTGAGCCGCTGCTCCCTCCTCCTCCTCCTCAGCACCAGCAGCCCGATGAAGATCACAACGATGCCCACCAGCACGCAGGAAATGGTCACCATCATCTTCAGGCCCTCTCCGCCTTCGGGGTTGTCGCCATGAACGTTTGGCGCCTTCACCAGCGGAGCGATGGTACCTGAGCAGCGACACGGTGTTTGATCAGAAAAAGATCCCCAATGCCAACAAGGAGTACTACATGACGTCTGTTTAAATGATAAATGTCTACCAATATCTGTCTTTGTTTGTTTAGTTATTCAATACTCAGCATGTAGCAAAAGGTTTGCGTCCATGCTTTAAAAAAAGTGGTATCAGTGCGTTCCTAAATCGAAAAGTTTCTCCTGAATATAATCACCAAGATGTTCTGTGTGAAAGTCAAAACCATCAGCAGCTCCAAGCTCAAGAGGTTTTCCTCCAAGTAATCAGCAGCGCTCCACAACCTGCCGTCCTCTTATTAATATCACCGCATGACCTTTTGCCGATTGGCGAGTAATACCTGTTTCTCATTTTGTAAAGCTGCACTTAAGTGCAGATGAACTCATCGCTCACGGCTAAACGCTGAGCCCGACTCTCTCGCTCGGGATGTGAATTGAGGAGGCTTTTCCACAGCCTGAGGAGCGAAACGAGCCGGCAGCGTTAGCGTCCTTTACCCCCGAGGAGATGAGGACCTTACAGTATTTCAGCCGCTGCGTGGGCAGCAGGGAGACTCCAAACAGCCCCACGTCCCCCAGCTGCACTGGATTTAGCCTGAAATGTGTTTTTTATTGCACCATTCATCACTGGAGCTTCAATCTGCGCTGCCGTTAAGAGAAGAAATGACTGATTCCTCTGTACTTCAAACTGTTGCTGTTCGTCAGACTTTCTGAAAGTTTCTGTGAGTCCATGATCACAGATTTTTCAGGTTTTTTTCCCCACAGGCATCAGGGCTGTAAAGCAAAAGCACTGAGCTGTTTACACTCTCTCCTCTTCATGGAGAAACAGTGACACCCAGAGTTTCTCAGCAATACAGAAATCTACTCATGATGCCTCGGCAGCAGCTGGACTGAACACAGCAGCTCTGCATGAGACTCGGCCGCAACCTTTCCAAACACTGTAACGATAAATACTGTTCTATTAGTGTCATTACGATGCAGGTGGAGCAGGAGTTTCCTGTCATATCTATTTACAGTTTATTTGATGGAAGCAAAAGATGAAACTAGCAGGATTTTCTGAGCAGTAAATCGTTGTCGTAATTGTCTGTTTGCTGGTTTGCTGGTTCCTGGTCTGTTTGATGGTCGGGGTCAGTTCACTCCACCTTCAGAGGCGCCGTATCGACAGTGACTGAACTATTATTCGGTAAACTGAATGCTTGTCATTGCATTTAAGTGAGAACTGTGTGGTCTCAGTGTACCTGTGTCATCCTCTTCCTGTCAACTGTGCCCTCTTTATATCCAAACTGTCTAACTACTGCCACCAAGTGTCTAAATAATGCAATAACAAGAAATATAATCTGTCAACAAGCATAATGCCTCCTATAAACACATTACTGCAGGATTTGCAAAAGAAAGTAGGTAAAATCAAGTTTATCCCTTCATGTAAGTGTTTCTTTTCAAAGCATATTAGCTGAAAAAAAAAGTCTAATTTTGTTTAGTAGAGTTATTAAGTGAGCATTGAGTGGTAGTTTAGCAGCAGAAGAAGACATCAGCTCTCAAAGTAGTGTAGAACACAATGACCAGGCTATGTTTCTGTGTCTAAACGATTAAGTTGAAATCATCAGCTAATTTTAAATCAATGAAGTTCGGAGCAACACATGTAAAAGTGTTCCTTTGAGCTGGATGTGGCCTGAATGCATATTATATACTGTATGAGGGCTTCAAATAACGCATATTTGATTTATATAAAAATGCTTATAATTGTGAAATGAAGCTGTAAAGAAGAAAATCCATCTATTGAAAGTAGGTAAATCAGCACATACACTTAACTACAAACCAGGAGCAAAACCATTTTGTTGGCTTTTCATTCACATTTGTTCAATTCTAGAATAACTTTAGCAGATTTACTAATGAAGACCATAATCAAATACTGACGAATATGATTTTTAATAATAGCAGATGCACGAAAATCTTGTGGAAGCTTGGAGGTTTGTGCTCCCGTCCCTGCTCCGTGTCGACTCACTTCCGTCGTAGCTGAGCGTGGCGAACTTGACCCTCTTCTCGGCGTAGCCGGCGCTGTTGTAGACCTTCATCTGCAGCTCGTACCAGGTGGCCTCCTGCAGGTCGTACAGGATGTAGCTCTTGGTGAGGGAGGTGCGCTGCGCCGTGGTCCAGGTGGGCGAGTCCACCGGCCGGTACTCCAGGGTGAAGGAGGTGATGGGGCAGCCGCCGTTGTTCCAGCCGTTCAGGTTGAGTTTGACCCGCGTGGCGTTGATGCTGGTGAAGAGCTCCTGCTCTTTGGAGTACTGAGGTTCTGTGGGGAGAAACAGATCATTTCCACATCTCTGCTCTTTATCTCAATACTTCTGCTATTCATCTGTGGGTGTTTGTTCCAAAGCTTTTCCGAAGCAGCTCTGCTCCCCTCCTCTCTCCTCTCTATTTACATATATGAAATAAGTTTTGATGGGCCCTTGTCTGTACCTTTCCCATGAGTCTTTGCTTCAATGATCTCGCTGATGCGTCCGGGACCGACGGCGTTCTGGGCTGTGAGGGTGAACTTGTACCAGGTTCCACACTTGAGGTTCTCAAGCCGATAGGAGCGCTCGCTGGGACTGATGGCGAAGTTCCCCCACTGCTCGCTGTTGTCCTCCGAGTACTGCAGGATGTAGCCTGGCGACCGAACAGAGGGAATCGCGGCATGAAGCGAGCGGCGTAGTAACTTTTAATGACGGCGAGGGCGCCACGGAGGCTGTCTGACCTCGGATGGAGCTGCCTCCGTTGTCTCCGGGGATCCAGGAGAGGGTGATGGAGGTGGTGGTGGTCTTGGTCACGGTGAGGCGAGGCTGGTCGGGAGGAACTGGTGGGAAGGAAGCAGACACAGCTCCAGAATGAGTCAAACAATTCTGATTTTCTCAGAAAAAAATCGAACCAAACAGAATACGTTTTAAAGATCACATGAAGGCAACACAACACTTTCTGGTGAAAGTTACAAACTACACACATAAATAGTCCTGTGACAATGTTTGAAGGTCAGTTTATTGTGCAGGACAGAGAGTCCAGTCTGGCCCACCAGACGAAACCAGAGAAATTATGATTTTAACTGCAATGCATTCATCTGACCACCAGGGGCGCACATTAAGTCTGTATTGTGAGGTGAGTCAGTTCGGGTGTTCAGGATTAACACACAGACGAAGAAATGTGTCCACATTAAAGATCATTTCTTAAATTTGACAAGTTGAGTTGCAGACATGATGTTTTCCAAGTCTCACCTTGAACCTGAAGGTTGAGAACGATCTTGTCCGACCCAAAGCTGTTACTCGCTACACAGGTGTAATTCCCAGAGTCCTCTGCTTTCACCGTGCGGATAACCAGGCTGCCGTTGCCGTGGACGCTGCGCCGGCTGTCAATCACGACCGGTGCCGGCGTCCCATTACTGAAACGGATGGAAATAAAGTCAGACTTTTCTGCTGTTACACCGACGGCCGCTCAGCTCCTCCGCTTCACTCACATCTCCTTCAGCCACTTGATGGTCGGCGACGGATCGCCCACGGCTTTACACGGCAGCACGATGTCCCTCATCCACGGCGTCGTCACCGTCCTGTTGAAGGTCAGGATCCGAGCCGGAGCTGCAACATGCAAGGAGCAAAACTTAATCTGCGAGAATCCATTTCTTCTTCACGTTACGGAGCCCTGGCGTTGCGAGGATTCGCCTTCTGTGAACAGTGGAGCGCGGAGGACAGGACATTCATCACCGGGACCTGAGACAGGACGTCCTGATAGGAGCTGTGGGTCCTGACTCCAGACACCACGGCCTCTATCAGCCGGTGAATCAGCTTATCAGCTCTCAGCCGGCATGTACAGCGCTGACAAGGTCGCATCAGACTTCTTTACATTCATCTGAAGATACGGGAACGAGGGACGAAGCGGATCAGGCTCTCGTTCCACCTTGAGAGCCCTTTTCAAAAAGTTGTGTTTTCATGGCTCTGAGCATCGTTGTCGTGTAAACGGACCCACAAAGTGGATTTCAAACCACTGCTGGACTCACCCTCCGCCATGGGTTTGACCGTGATGATTTCACTGGAGTTCCCTCGACCCGCCGCGGTGACGGCCACCACCCAGATGCTGTACTGCCGGTTCCGGCTCAGGTTGGGGATCCGGTAGAAGAAGACATCCGGGGCCGCCTCGAACTCGCTGCTCACCTGGAGGAGGAGACACATTCAGGAGCGCGTCACTCAGAATTCTTCAGGCCTATTTTCATTTACAGTACACATCAAAAACCTAATTAAGACCAGCAATGCTCGAATGTTCAAATCCCAGTGAGTTCAATATGTGTTGCTTCTAACCTGAAAAGCCGACAGGAAGTGTCCTTTAATTTTGGTGAAATTTCTTTAAAGGTTAAATTGTAAAAATGCTGATTGAATGGATCTTACTACATTTCCATCTTCACTTTCTGATCATTTTCCTACATCCAGCTTTACCTGAAATCTGCCCGGTAAACCTGGATATTTCGTCAACTAGTCTTAAGCAATCAAATGTGATGTTCACATGTACTAAGATCTCATCATAAACATGATTACACCGCCTCAGCCTATCATGATAATAATTGATGATCTGATCAATTTAATCGGATAATAGTGTTTACATGGCATGAATTTAATCTGACCTGCATTCAGCCTGACCTACAGTCTGTAAAAAATCAGATAATATTGAATCTTCAACTGTAAATATCCAGTTTGTCTACACTGGTCAGAGAATGAAATCCAGGTCTGGACAGCTACAGCCACAGTAGCGGCTTTTAAATCAATGAGGCAGGCGTCAAATTACACAACTGGACATGTTTTACATTATTTCAGATAGAATGTGAATTGTGCACGAATATGAATAAATGCACCAAAAAAAGCAAAAATATGGAAAAATGTTGCACCTTTTTAACATCTACATCTATAATTGTGACAAGTTACAAGTTTTGGACTATTTATGACTTTATAATGTTATTAAATAACGTATATGTTCAATCTGATATCAGCGATCAGTGACTTATTTTTCAATTAAACATTAAACATAGAATTTGGAACAATAAAGAAAACACCTGTGTTCATTTGATCCTTTGCACGCTGACTTTGAGCTGTCCAGAATATCTTTAGGTTGTGAGTATGTTGTGTTTTTGGAGCTTTGCTCTCTGCCGATCAGACCGGTCGGCTGTGCGCTCTCACCGTGGGGTGCGGGTTGGAGCAGAAGACGGTGTACTTCCTGATGATGCCGTTCACTTTGAGAGGAGGGAGCCAGGACACGAACACCACCGAGTTGGACGCCGCCGCCGCCTTCACGCCCGCCGGCGGCCCGGGAACTGAAAGCCAAAGACAATCTGCTTGATGTATTTCCCACATTAAGCTAATATTACCACGCAGGAGATTTCTATGGCTCTTCATTATGCTGATTCCACAGAGACAGATGGCGGCGTGACGTCTTCTGCTGCTCTCCTCCTAATTAGCATATTCACAGTCATTTCTACCACAGTAATTTATTCCTGCTTAAGAATCCTGACAGGTAATATGAAGTGTAAGTCCTTGAGGAGGTGCGGGTCGAATAAAACAAGCGCTGTGACAGACGCTGGCCCTGACAGCTGCAATCTGACACCTGCCCTTGTGCCTTTTGGAGGTGGCTTAATCTTCCTCACCGTCCTCTTTGGTGCGCGTGTAAATCTGCTCGCTGCGGACGCCGTCGCCCGCCCGGGTGAAGGCCAGCACCTGGATGCTGTAGTTGGTGTATTTCTCCAGCCCGTCCAGCTCCAGCGAGGGTTTGGACGTGGTCACGTTCCGGATCTCCCCGAGTTCTGAGGGGCGCAGAGTGAAGTGAAGTTAAATCAAAACAGGATAAAAACCGTCTGCAGTTCAAACTGCTGCTGATCCAAAACGTGCGTGGAAGATATGACGACGCAGTTTCAACTTTAGATCACATCTGTGGAGTGTTCAGTACGTCTGCGCAGCATCAAGAGAAGAACATGACAGTTGACACTCAGTCAGTGCAGAGAATGCTTTTTTTGGCGAGTTACAGAACCATTGCCCAAAATCACCGTCCAGACTGAACCTGCTGCACCAGTAAAGGAGTTTTTCAACATTAAATGAAGCCCTATTTCTAGAGTGGGACCCTCAAACTCAAACATACAGTATACAATCTTATCATGACTTAGCTTGATGATGGTTGCGTGAGTTTTTTCAAACACACTGGGCCATTTCAACTAATGAGCTGCTAGTTATTCATCAGCTCGTTTTGTGTGCGTGTGCGTGTTTTCTTTTCAATATCCTATCATACTGACAAAAATGACTTTTTCATTGTGATTGTTCATTGAGAACAAACTGCAGTGTCAAACATCAGGCCGAGGTAAATATATGCAACCACATCTCAGTTTTTCTGCTTTGCTGTTCTAGAAAATTTCACAAAAATTTAGCTTAATCTATTCTTCTCTTCACCATTTCTGATTCAGCATTTTTTTTTTTTAGGAAATTTTAATTGCTTTATGGACGTATTTTGCACACAGAGGTACATACAGAAGTTGAAATAAGCAACACAGAGCTGCAGATTAGCGTGAATCAATTAGAGAAAAGTTGAATCTGTGTGAATAAACTGTGACTAAACAGGGTTTTGTCTCCCTCTGCTGGTTTATTAGTTTCTCAGGATCAGAAAAAAGCCAATTTCTTGAGTTGAGTGCTACCAAAAAGACATAAAATGTGCATGTTATGTATTAAGAGAGTTAAATTACAACGGTATGAATGGTATTGTTGAGCATTTCCTGACGGTGAGACGCTGAATGGAAGGATTGGCGCCGTGACGTGACTGTTGCCACGCAGACTGGGGCCGGCTGTCAGGTCCGGGGCGGCCATGTTTCACAGGGAGGCCAACGTGATGTGACAGAGCGGGGGGCAAAGGTAATGACGCTGTCACAACCCATCCCGCTCACACCAAGCCGGCATGTGACAATTTCATGCCGAGCCGAGGAGACGGTTCACACACACACACGCCAAAACACAACTAAATATTCCAGATCTCGCCGAATGAGGAGTATTTGGGATAAAAATTCAAGAAGTTCTCAGTCAGGACGTCATAATAACCTTTTCAGCCAAGAAAAATGTGTATTTTAACCCCCTTGATGCCTGAGTTTAATGTGCTTTATGAGCATGTAGTCTCGTTTTGAACTGTTTATGCCACATTTTAATTTGTGCACCAACATTAACACCTTAAATGAGCATGCATCATAAAAAAAAATCACAATATCAACAATAATAATTATTCCCTGCTTGTAGTTATGCATCATTTCTGTGTTGCTGTTTAAAATACTTTCTTTTATAATCAATGGATCCTTAAGTACTCAGCAGAATGAGATGAAACAACAGTGTTTGGGTCATTTCAAAGAGTTTTGTGCTGCTGATTCTTCCAGTGCAAGTTTGCACCACATGAGGAAGAATTCAATAAGATAACAAAGGCTGCTTTTCCTACACAGGGCTGTCAAACATTCTATCAGGAGCTCTGCTACCACAAATAAAACAGAAGAGCCAAAACTCTAAAAGTCACTAAGTTACTGCTAACGACTGTTTACAAAATGGTCACGACCGAAATTTGACATGATGTCTCATTTTACATTCCCGATACGGTTTGATTCATATTGTGGACTAATTCACTTTCTGGTCAAGCGTGCTTACAAAGGTGGTAATATTTTCAGTAAAAAACTTGCACAATGACGGTGTCTTAGCAGAAAGGAGTTTTCTTCTTTTTCAATAAAAAACCATGGAAGGTTATTTTTATACTTAAAGACAGTTTTTCAGGTAGAACAGTTTAGTTTAATGCTGTTCAACTGGCTTTATCTGATAAAAATGGCACTTGAAAGTCTAGAAATATTCTTCAATCACACAACTGAAAAACCCTCCATTAAAGTAACGCTGTTGCACGATCTAATCCCAGTCAGGACTGGATTCTAGCACCTGCGGACAGCTGATCAGCGCCACCTACCTCCATCAGGCAGGTTGGCCCAGTAGATGACCCTGTAGCCCAGCAGGTTTCCATTGAGAGCGTCTTTCGGCGGGGTGAGCCAGGACAGAGAGATGACCTCCGGGGAGGTGGCCGTGGCCTGGACGTTCTCCGGAGGCCGGCTGGGCACTGAGGGGGCGACAAGAGGGGTGAAATTATGAAAATGGCCCCGTAGTACCTCCTCATTACCACTAGGTTGTGATATTTGCTCATAGATGTCTCTTAAGTGAACATGCAGATTGTGCATGTATCTGGCAGTACGGCTCTCTTACCATCCTCCAGCGTGGTCGCAGCCACCTCGGTGGAGGACGGCCCCGTCCCGGCGCTGTTGCTGGCCTGCACCACCACGCCGTACTGCGTGAACTTCTTCAGGTTGTCCAGCACCAGGCTCTCCGCGTTGTCCCCGGTGGTCTCCACGCTGATCACGCTGAACTGGTAGTTTCCCCCGGAGCTGTACTCCCGGTAGCCCACCTGGTAGCCTCTGATGGCCCCGTTCTGCAGGTGCTTCTTCGGAGCCTGGAAGAGGAACAAAAATCACCATCATCATCACTCACTGTTTATTTCTGCTATGAAACTCTGAGGAAGCATTTCAAAGCATCTTTCATGCAAGTTGAGTTGATATTGCGTTGAGCAGGATTGTAATTTTTCTTTCATTTATAGATGCGTGTTGCTTCTCAAAGTCTTTTCACTTCAGTAAAACTGTGATACTTCAGGCATGATGTGGACAAATCTGCACTGAGAGCTGATTCATCCAAAATCTGCATAGAGTAAGAGTTTCTGTACCTACAGTGATCTGTAAGGACTTTAGATCTTTTTGGCTCCGTACACAGAGTTTGAATAAAGATGATAAAAACAAGTCTAAAAATTCCTGCTAAACTGCACTAGAGCATGAAAGTAGTTTTAACACCGTTTTCCTCCACAGACGAACATCCAGCTGAGGAAACATGCTGCTGCGTTCTCCACGTTCACTGATTAAAACAAAGCAACACCTTGGAGCCCCCCCACCACACACGCCCCCACCCGGCTCCACGGGGGGCGGCAGCGGGCCAGGGCTCAGGGTCAAACACTCTTGGCTGCAGAAGGCGGGGGAGGCGAGAGGGGGGCGGGGCCAGACGAACTTACCCTCCACGTGACCCGGATGCTCTGCGAGGAGAGGGCTTCCAGCTGCACCTCCTGCGGCGGCCCGTCAGGAGCTGAGGTCACATGATCAGCGTGTTAGCAAACCGCACAACATGCAGATAACTGAGAGGAGAGGGTGTATGTGTGTGTGTGTGTGTGTGTGTGTGTGTGTGTGTGTGTGTGTGTGTGTGTGTGGTGGGAGGGAGGGGTCCAGCCTTGGCGTATTGACCGTGGTGTGACATTTACTACTGAGGCCGCTAATTGAAAAGTTCTGCTTTTAGCGCGGGGGTCAGCGTGTGTTCAATAATGCAACAGAGCCGATGGGCTGCAGCCACCGGGCGCTAATGAACCGACTCGGTCGGACTCTCGCCTCCTCTCGTTCGCACCGCGGTCTCTTTTACATGCCCAAAATAAAAAATGACCGAGAGAAACACGGGCTCCCACCTGCTTCGTCGGTGGTGATGGTGAGCTCGTTGCTGGCCTCGCTCTTGCCGATCAGGTTCTTGGCGAACATGCGGATGTTGTAGGTGGAGGAGGGGTGCAGGTCGATGATGGTGGCCTGGTTGAGCTGAGGTGAGACGTCTTTGGTCTTCTGAGCCGTGTCCCAGGAGGCTGAGAGTGGGGTGGAGGACAGAGAGGCCAAGGTTTATTAGGGTCAGAGGAGTCAGCGGAGCGGGCGAATCCGGCTAAGTGCATCGGGACAGGCTGCGTTAAATCACAGAGGACGGAGACTAAGTGGATGCAGCTATAATTCACGTTCGTCTCGGGGATCGGAGGGTGAAACCACCAGTGGAACAATCACAGCACCTGCTTACGGGTGAAAACGAGCTCTCTGGTACCTGATTTGTTCTTGCTTTCGATATCAAAGCCTGTGATTGGACTGTTGCCATCAAATCCCATGGTCCAGCGCAGCGCGATGGTTCTGTCCTTCACCTCTCTGATCTCCACCTCCGGGGGGTCCGGGGGCTCTGCGGGGTACAGGCACGGTCATTTCACCGCCTGCAGGACCGCAGCTGGCTGCCTCTGCTTGGAGGAGGTGAAGGCGTACCTTGCACGGTGAGCTGGATGATTCCTCGGTCTTCACCGAAGGAGTTGATGGCGTGGCAGGAGAAGAAGCCGGAGTCCTCCCGCACCGTGGGCATGATCTGTCGAGACGAAGTTCAAAACATACCGCGTGTTGGTCCATGAAGTGATGAAGAGATTTTCATCACTGTATGGTTCTCAAATAAAGAGAAACCAAAGTATCTCTATTACAATTCGATTTATGTTTTTTATGGCTGTAGAAACTTTAAAAACTGTGTGCAGAGTGAGTGTTTCCAAACGAACTTTGAAAATCAGTTTTTAGGTATTAGTCTGAGTTTTTAACCGTACTTTTAATTCCGCTGGAGCAAAGTGCAGCACAAGACCACAAAACTCCGCTGCTCTGCTTCCTTCTTGTTTCTGAATATTCAAGAAACAGCTTAGAGGTCATCGATTAGAAAACACAAAAGGATCAAGAAGGATTTTTTATATGCATGAGAAAATATCTGGTTTAAATTCCCTGTCTGTTGATCATTCATTTCTGTCAGGTGCAGTATTCTAGCGATGAAAGTATTTTTTCACGTAGTTGTATGATTTCCTCACTTTTAAATGAAAATCAGCTATTTTCTTTTCCACGCATGTCTGTCGCTTTAGTTTAAGTGGTGCATTTGTGAGAGTTTATATTTGTTTGGTTCATTATGAGGTTTGAATAAAAATCATTTCAACTTCAACCATATCCACATATCAGCATTTCATGTAATTACAGATGTAAAAAAGACAAAAACGACGGCATAAAAAGCAGCGGTGCCAAACATAAGGCCCGTGGGCTACGACCGGACCACCAGATGCTCCAGTCTGGGGAAATCCAAGTCATTAGTTGCTATTTCTAATGAGTCATATCAACAGGCCTCAAACTTTAATTTTTGCTTTAAAATACAGCTCATTGGAAAAAAAAAAAAAAGTAAAGAAAGTGAACATCTGGTTCTGGATCACACGGCTGCAGGAGGAACCACACAGTGGACCCATCAGCAGACTCTGGGGGGTCCTGGGTGTGCGTTGTGGCGTGTCGCGGCGTCGTACCTGCAGCGTGGAGATGACTTCGTCTCCCACCTCCTTGACAGAGACAACGTAGCGGCTGGTCTCGGGGTTGATGATCCGCTCCTCCTTCTCCCAGCGCACCATGATGGGCTTCTCCCCGTGAGCCGTGCAGCTCATCTTCTTCTCCTCGCCCTGCGTGGCCAGCGTGGTGTTGGGGTAGGACGTGATCATGGCCGGGACTGACCGGAAGAAAGAGGGAGAAACTTTGTTAGTTCACCAGTGTCACGTGGCCTCAGGTAGCCTTTTGTAGTTTTTGGGAAATAATGTCACCCAAACTGGGTTCATAGAATCTAAATGTTCAAAGTTTTATGGTATTATTACAGTTTCCACTTAAAATTTTGAATCTGCATGTATTATTCTCACAATAATTTCCATCAAATTAATAAATATAAAGGATTTTTAAATCTTATGCACATTGGACACACAAGTATACTAATAACTGATACAAACATGAAACTTTCTGAGACAAAACATTCAGTTAAACTCAAAATCTATAGTTATAGTTTCAAAAATGTCTTGAAAATACTGTCCACTTACACCAAAACACAGAAAACCATGTAGCTAACATGTAAGGCCACGAGTTGGCATCACAGCATTTTCAAAAAGTTGCGTTTTCGGTGGTTTTAAGCACTGTTGTCATGGAAACGGACACCCACAGAGAAACATTTTCCTTTTTCACATGAAAACGCCAAAGAAATTAAAACAGCTGCAGGACAAAAACACAAGTTCAACCCAACTATTAAGGTATTTTTTGCATAAATCTCGCCGGCCAGCTCCACGGGTGGCTGGCTTCACATTACTATTTGCTAATGGCTTTACATTACGTTATTTTTTAAATTATGAAACTAACTATTTATAATTCATATTATATTGTTATATTCATTATAATTCAGGCATCTTCTATAGTTTAGAATATACTGAATGATATGTAAAATGATATATTCAGCAACCAAGCCAAACAGTTTGATTGTGTGTAATGACAATGTGATTATTACTAAAAGCAAATCAGATACAAATTGTTTTGTTGTCAATATAAATATACCTTCCTAATAATATTACATGATTGCTGAAGCTTTATTTGACTTAATTGAACATTGAAGGTCTATTCTGGTCTCAGTCACATGATTAAGATGAAATATTAACCATTTTTTTTACTGGGAAATAGTTTCAATTAAGCTCCTGTTGGCACTGCAAACACACATGAAGCCTTTCTGTTGAAAGCAACATGCGGCCTCTCTCTGTGTGTGTGTGTGTGTGTGTGTGTGTGTGTGTACCCTATCACAGGGTCCTAAATGGTACATTGATGCTTTAACAACACTCTAAAGACATCACACTAAACGCACACTAACGACATACATGGCTCATTACACCCACAGAAGAGTGTGTAACAACCCTCTACTCACAGATGCTCACACACACACACACACACACACACACACACACACACACACACACACACACACACACACACACACACGCACACACACACGCACACAAAGCGTGACTCCGCTGATGTGATGGGAAGTGTCAGGCAAGAGGTTGCAAACATTTAAGCCTCATCTCTTATTCACTCTGCAGCCATTTGGGGCCTCGGCTCCGGAAAAGCTCGCTGATTTATTTTGCATGACAAGTATGAATTTTTTCTGAGACACATTTGGAAGAGCGAGGCGAAGGAAATGAAGCGCCCGGGCTTCGTGTAAACGCTATCGTTTGAGACTCTCGTTCCGCAGCGGGAGCGCCTCGGAGGTGGCGCCGGGCGCCGCTGTTGACACTCCTGGTGTCAGGGGTGAGGGGAGGGGGGGGAGGCTGGGGCGAGGGGGTAAAACACGAGAAGAGGGAGGAAAGTGGCACAGAAAGGGTCTCAGCTGTGGACCGACACACTCATATCAGAACGCAGCATGAAGAAAACATCAAATAAACACTTTTTTTAGCTAATAAAGCTTAGCTTTTAATTTTCTCTGTATTTTTTTTGTGAGTAGTTTAGCCATTTCTGAATATTGAGTCTGGCATCCACATAAAAGACAAAGATATTTGTTTAAAGAAAATGTTGATTTTCATAGAGTTTTCTAGAAGTTTCCGGGAGCTGAAGCGCCGCAGGTTAAACACCTCTGGTGATGCAATCAGAGCACAAACACAACCGACTGCAATCATCAATCACTGATTGCAAACTATGGTCCTGCAGGATATATCCGGCGAAATAAGAAAATAACTTCAGTTTCCAAACACTGAATGTACTAGAAAACACAAAAAGCTGACATTATAACCGACAAAAGCTCTGATAACAGTTGATTTCTCATGTCTGAAAGGCCAGACTCTTCATGTATATACATGAAAAAGCCCAGCTTATTACAATTTATTCAACTATCTCTAAATTCATATAACTAAGTTCTGAGGAGTGATTCTGCAGAGCATGAAAACATTCAGCACAGTTCAGTCGTTTGCAATACTGTACATGTTGATATGATTCTAAATGTGCAATATATTGTGAAGTCCTCCTAAAAACCTTTATAATTTGTTGTTTAATAACAGAAAAATGGCTTTTCAGGAAAAGAGCTTTGGAAGTCTAAAAAGTAAAAAAATCCACTATGTAAACTTTGTACAGCATAAATGATTGTGAAGTCCCCTCAGGCCCCAAACTCTAATGTCACACATGTTTTATCTATCTGGCAAGTCTTTGTATAAAGTCTCTAATAGTGGAGAATGTTGCATTGACATTACCTTAGCACTGGCGCTTTTTTTTTTAATCATATAGTTCACCTCCATTAGTATGGCTATAAATTCTGCTTTTACAGTGTCTTTTTCTGAAATAATTAAATTGAAAAGGAGTAAAAAAGTTGTTTGCTGCCTCCCTCAGCTTAGAAACACTACATATAGATTATTGTACTCTGGTTTAAGCTTCATCTCAATTTTTGAATCATAAACATCAGATCTGGTAAAATCACTACTTTATTTTAATGTTAGAGACATCAAACTGAATATCATCTGCAGCTGGTGTCCAATGGAGCAGAGACACACCAGCAAACTGATACTGATGAGGCTGTGTGTGTGTGTGTGTTTGAGCATGTGAGCGGCCCATCTGAGCCAGCCCTGAGGCAGAATTCGCGGCCCTGTAATTGTTGCGTTGATGTATTTCTTTAATATCCGGCAGAATTATGGCACGGGGGAGAGAGAGAGAAGACAGAAAAAAAAACTGCATCAAAATAGCTTTTTAATGGGTGCTGTGTCAAATCTGAATATGTTCTTTTCCTGTTCTACCTTAATGTACATCTGAAGCTGAGAAGAAGACACGATCGTCTGGCTGAAGGTGTAAACAGACGGTTTAATAGATCAGGCTGTCGTCTGCAAATAACAGAGCAACGCAGGGAAACGAGGGGGAGAGAGAAGCCGGCGTTTGATGTGGAGGTGAGGAGAGCCCTGTTCCTCCACAGCAACCCAGAGGGCAGTGATGATACGCTCAAGCCTGCAGGGGATTGTGGGGGATAGGCTGGCTGCTGATTGGCTACTCCCCCGAGACAAAAGCTCCCCCCTCTCTGCCTCGACTCCACTCCCTCCCTCCCTCCCTCCCTCTTTCTCCCAGGCTCCCTTTCACCTGGCCAGGTTACCATGCCAACCACCATCGGACAGTCTCTCCTCCTCCCTCCTCTCTCTCTCTCCAGTCTCTCCTCTCAGAAATAGGGCCATTTCTAGTATCCAGGAATAGAACCTGCCATTGATTTCTACAGGATCGGGATGATGATGATGAAGACGATGATGATTACACAATCACACCCCAAATGTCGCAATGCAGAAATAAAAGACAATACAAGAAGAGAAATGTCCCCAGTGCCTCTGGCCGCTGATGGCGGTGAGCTGGAACACAGCACAGGCCGAACGGTGGGAGTCAGACGATTATAATAAGACATAATTGCAGGTGAATGGCTACTTCAGCGTGGCGCTATTCATGTGCGATCAAAGACGAGAAGAAAGAAAGCAGCGAGGCCCTCACAGGGAGACGAGAGGAATGGAGATCACATTCAGCCGGACTGCTGTTAGCACACAGATGCGACTCGAGGCTTCACTTTTAATTTGGAGGCGTGTGCTGCTGGTTTTGTTCGTTTTTGCGTGTGTTAACCTGGATTTCCTGTTGATGAAGTGAGAACATCTCCGGGGGAAAATGCTTTCTTGACATGCTGATTTGTCACAGTGACTCTCACGTACACACTTAGCATGTTGAACCACTAGTGGGCGCTGTTTTTTGTATTTCTAATAAAATGATACATGCATAAACATTTAGTACTTGTAATTTGGCACCAGCCTCGTTGCCTTTTGACCATATCTGTGATTAATGGAGATTATCTCATGCAAACCGGGTCCAGATGGAAAATTAAATCCGACGGATGATTTCATGTGATGTAATGGAGTACTTCTCTTTGAGGGAGTGGCTGTTATGTTTTCCACGGAGGAATATCAGCTGGCTTCACGTTGAGATGTATTCTGCCTTTTGCCCGGCGGGCCATCGGGGGCCAGGGGGCCGGCGTCTCAGCGGTGCCAGACGAGAGGAGACGCGCTGAGATGCATCTCGCCCTCCTGCCCCGGGGGCACGCTGTAAGTGGGCACTGGGGATGGGAGAAGTGAGGAGGTGGAGGTTGGGGGTTGTGGGGGGGGGGGGGGGGGGGGGGGGTTGGTCTCACAAAGATGACTGGTTCAGTGGCTGCCTGCAATGTACTGAAATAATTCTCTTAGCTGCACAATTGGCTTGGACGTGGAGCATGATAATAAATAAACGCCTGCGGACTGGGCAGAGGTGGACTGAATGTAGATGAGCACCTAAGATGAAAGAGAGGGAGCTCGGGAGGGGCATGGCGGGCCCGGGGGGGGGGCTCCTTATGGTGGTCTGGAGCACGGCGAGGAGGCCGCTCGGTGACCACAGCGGCGTTCAGAACGGGGCCACGGCGGAAGCCTCATTACATGCTCTGCCCTCATCGCTGCGTCTGCAGACATTATGATGTCTAACAGGCTTGATTGGTCTTAATTGGCACTGATAAACACTGAGTGGCTGTTGACTGACTCTGATAGCATCCGCTGTGAGTTGGTAATGAATCGACTGAATTGCATCTGTTTTTGGAGGTGGGGATGCTTGACTGGAAATTGCATGAAAATCGTTTGTTTAAGCCGGCACCTGCGAAGCGGCGTCGACGAGAACCCGACTGAAAAATAAACAGTATTATGAGTGCATGCGCGCGCACGTGCACGGCGCCCCTCCGCCGGATGATGCACGGTGTACTATGAGGAGACGTTAGCCTGTGCACAGACACTCGCAACAATGAAAGTGCCAAGCCAGGACGTAACAATAGCTGCAATTCATTTACAGAGGAGCGCGGCACAATAGCCCGGCGGAGTGGAATCTTTCCAGAGCGCTGCACTGGCTGAATGGCCCATTATTATTTTGTAATGACTGCACTGTTTCCTTCCCTTTATGCTACGTCTTTGCTGTTGTTTGCTCACCTGCGCTGCATATCTGACCTGCGCTGGTGTGTCAGAGCTGCGCAGCTCATAGCAGCGATTGATTTCCCCACAGATTGTTTACTGATGCATCAAGCCACACTTGGACAGCCAATAACGCACAGTGAAGATCATACTATTCATCACGTGAGAGCTCCAGCATGCGTCAGCTTGTGTGCCTCCCTAATTGGCTCCTAAGCCTCTTATGGAGCCGCCACTGCTCGAGTGGCGTAGGCTGGCCTGAATAAACAACATAAGGAAAGAAAAAAAGAAAGAGAGAGAGAGAGAGAGAGAGAGAGAGAGAGAGAGAGAGAGAGAGAGAGCACAGAGTGTACCGAACATCGCAGCTTCAGAGGTGGACTACATTGTACCTGTAAAGCACAAGAAGAAGCTTTAAGGGTTAACACACACACACACACACACACACACACACACACACACACACACAAGGTAGGGAGGATGAGGTGTGGCTCCCATGGCGCTCGTAGATGGGGGGGGGGGTTCAGGTTACTACAGAGAAGAGAGACAAATCAGGACAGTGCAAGCACCTGAGGGACTGCGCGTGCACACACACACACACACACACACACACACACACGCACAGTCTTGTATTTCTATCCTTGTGGGGACCGTCCATTGACTCCCATTCATGTCTAGCCCCTAACCCTGACCCTTACCCTAACCCTAACCCACACCACAACAAAGCCTGACCCTAAAGAAATGTTTTTGCACTTTTACTTTTTTCAGTAACAACAACATGGTCAAGAAAACACTGTTTCTCCTACTTAGGACCGGAAAAAGGTCCCCACAAGGCACGTCGTTCCACGTTTTGCTATCCTTGTGGGGACATTTGGCCCCAACAAGGATAGAAATACAAGAACACACACACACACACACACACACACACACACACACACACACACACACACACGCGCACGCGCGTGCGAACAAAAGACATAAAAAGAGGAAGATCAATAACGTGCTGTGTGAAAACTCGGATCTCGGTGTTTCCACATTTCTCCAGGTGGGTTTAATCCACACCATCAATAATCTGCTTGCTATAAAAACTCTGAGAGGAATGAATCCACACAGTCCTGTGTGACGAACGGTAACGTAAACGATGCTGCTTCTCGCACGCCGCCTCACACAGCCACACAACGAAGCTGCAGCCGATCATTAGTGTCGACGCTTCTTCTCGTTCTTCTGTCTGAGTCTGACAGGTAAAGCGCTGCAATATTAGTGGCTACATTAAACCTCTGCATCCATGTTGAGACTTCACACTGCTGGCCTGGATCAGGATTAAAAACATCATAGAGAGGCTGGTATCAAACTACAGGATTCCTGTGAGGTGAATATTTAACAGACCGCAGGTTTTCAGGTTGGACGGTCCTCTCACTGCGGTTTATCAGGTTAGGAGGGAGCAGGACACTAGTTTTTGGTATCCAACTGGCCTCAAAGTCATGGAAAAAAAATTCAAGTTTGTCATCACAAATACTCAAGACATCAAAGAAAAACCTTCAATTTTGACTTTAAAGTTTATTATGGTGCTGTAGTACCAGTCCGGCCCACTCTAGAGGATATTAGATCATATGTAGCTAACTAAAATGTGTTTGACACTTCTGATGTAAACAGTCTGACTAACTAATCACTTTGAATTCATCTAAAAAGAACTGAAATGAAACGCACTGTTCCAACAGTGTGGCTATGAATACTCAACACTTTCTTTAGTCTTTAGAAAAGCGTTATCTTAATCTTAATTGATTCCCTTGGGGAAATTATTTCTCTGCATTTAACCTATCATATTCATTGATTAACCTAAAGTACACCTGCTAATAGAGCGGAGGCCGGGGGTCAAAAGCCTTTATCACGAACCACCAGCAATTATCACGCATGCAATATCCTTTTGAATCACACTGCAGGTAGTTGTGCACTATGGAGAGCCAGTCTGATGACTGAAAAACAATGGCAGCATTTCTTTTTCCCTCTTTTGCTTCAATTTTGTGCATTTTAGCAAGAAGAAATCACACAAAATGAAAGAAAAGGTTGATCAAAGTGACTTTGGTGTGAGCTGTGAGGGCCGTTCTGGGTGAAGTTTGCACGTTCTCCCTGTGTATATGTGAGGTTTTTTGTTGTTTTTTTTGGAGGTTCCTTGCTTTCCTTCCATAGTCTAAAAGCATTACAGTAACTCTAAATCTCCAGGATGCATGAATGTGTGTGTGCTGGTGTTCAGAATGTAACCAGTTGGCTGGATGGATGGATGGATGGATGGATGGATGGATTCATGGACGGATGGATGGATGGATGGGTGTGTGGAAGATGATCTGCTCTAAAATCTGAGCCACAGCCGCCTCACACACAGCTAAAACTTCTCAACGTGTCCAAATCTTCTGGAAAAAAATTCAGATTGTCTCATTTGCTAATAGTTTGTGCAACAAAGCAATCAGGGCTTCAATAATCAGTTCTGAACAAGCCGAAGAAGCTCCTTTGGGGGGTGAAAACTGAAGCCTGGTGCTTCAGTCAGACGAGAGCAGGTGCGGGCGTGACTGGATGTGTTTTGTCTGTGACGGGCCGCCGTCAGACGGGAGGGGTCGTGGAGGAGTTTGGCAGCGGCTGGCAGACAGTGAGACGCTCAGCGGGGGGCGCTCTGCTCGGGCTTGATAAGAGCCACGGGGGCATAAGCTTCATCGAGCAGCGACTGATCAAAATGAGCACGAGGCCACAATAGACCAGCTGGAGATCACACACACACGCACACACACACACACATACACACATGTCCGCCATCCCGTTCTGGAACTGTCCCTTTTGGGGAAGATTCAGACGTACATTATTTGTGAGGCAGTTGTTTATCACACAGAGAGAACAAGCTCTTAAAAGTGTGTTGCGGCTGTAGCCTGCTCTCAGCACCTCTCTGTTCGGGGGCATAGGACTGATTAAATCATGTATTACTTTCATGGTTTATTTAATTCTCCTGCAAACTGAAGGGGGGCGTGTGGAAAAGTGCAGCATCAATAAACAAACTCAGATATTTGGTGGCTTATTTCTGTGCAGTACGTTTCCCGATGGATGCGCCACATCAACAAAACCACAGAAGACACTATTGATTCTCCCTAATCAGTTTAAATTTCATCAGATGCAATTTTGTTTAAATACTTTAGTCATATTTGAAAGAAATGCTAGTATTCCACCTTGCAATACGTAAATAAACATGTGATTGGTGCAGCAGAGTACAATTTTAATACTGTATGAAGCCAAGGTCATTAATCTGAAGATGGACTGAAGGGATGTGGAGATCACGGTTTGCCAACAGATTCCTCAGATCAACATGGAATCTGTTTGGCATTCAATGAAGAAATGATCCACATTCACTGAACAGTTTAGTTCTGAACTGTGTTGGAAAAAAAAAAAAAAAAATCAAAAACTGTGAAGAATTGATTTGGCGGTGGAGGCTGACCACAACAAACGTTCATTCTGTACAGTCACTTTCACTCTGCAACATTTCGGAGGTGCTCGATGTGAGTCTGATCGTCCTGCTGTGCTGCGAGAACATACAAGCACCGGGAGCAAGAACCAGATAACCTCCTCCTCCTCCTCCTCCTCCTCCTCCTCTTCCTCCTCCTCAGCCCTCTTTTCCACATGGCAGCTCCTGCCTACATGCAGAATGCGGGGCTTAATGGAGGGGAGCTAAGTCCTCGGGCACACTACCAGATAAATGCTGTGCTTTCTCCAAGAGATGGCCGCCCGCGCTGCTTTCGCAGGATTCACTGGGGCAGAAAGCAGCGAGGCCGAACCGTGACGGCGTCGTGCCGGCCACCTGCAGCTGCGCTCCCGCAAAATCTTTCTGACTGGCAGTTGCCGTTCGACTGCAATGCCAAAACGGACGCGGTAGGTTCCGACTCACTTTTGACGTTGAGGTACATGGACTTGCTGACGTCGGCGCCGACGTCGTTGCTGACTCGGCACAGGTAGAAGCCGCTGTCTTCCTCCAGCACGTGTTTGATGAGCAGCGATCCGTTGACCAGCACCTCGATTCGAAAGCCTGAGTTGAGGGCGATGGGTTTGAACTGCGGGACCCCGGCACCTGTAGGATGAAGTAACAGATCTGGCCTTTAGGGTTTGAGCAGAAAACTTCTAACTCGACTGAGGGTTCCAAACTTTTCACAATTCATCACATTTACATCTTTGAAGGCAAACTGGTAATATTTTCTTACTTTCAGTGCATGAAAAGGTGGTGTACAGTGACTAAATAAATCTATAAAAAGAAAACAATAGTTTAAACTGATGTTGCAACAAAAAATCTGAAGATATCAGAAAAAAAACAATTTCCTCCAAATGTCTAAAAAATTTAAAAGTAAAATAAATAAAGAAAAACATCTTTCCACATGTGTTTTAAATTAATCATGAAAGGGTATAAGAATTGAGTCAATTATTTCCATTCAACAGATCATCAACCAACAACAGCAATGGAGCTGCGTTTCTCTAGAGTTTTATAACGTTTCTGAAATTCTTTCCTGAAAATATTTTAAAACTTTATCAAAACAGACTTTCTTATGTAACTATGTTACTTTATCTGATGCACATTTTCTCCTGCTTTGGTTTTATTGAATTTTTGTTGACTTTATTCCTTTAATGCTCAAAACTGTGCAATTTGTCAAAATGTTTCCTTGTTCATGTTTAACTTGTTTCATTGCTTCATGAACTATTTACCACTTTGCCAAATTATTCTACCCTCTTTCACTTTCTTTTAAGGCCTTATTATGTTTCTTCTGTTTAAATGACTTCTTTTGTTTATTTCTTTTTTGTATGAAAAGTCCTTCAAAAATAAAGATTGTGTTTGCTTGCTTGATTGATTGATTGAACTTAGGCTTCTTTACATAAGAGTTCAAGTCAAAATGCTCTTTTTTTTTTTTTGGGCATTTTCACTTCAGAAAAGATTTGCGTCAGATTTGCAGAACAGCAAGGTTCTGAAAACCATGAATGCGGGAGCAGCAGAAACATTGAAGACATTGCTGTTATTGTCCATCTACTCGTGCAAATGCAGAGGAACTATTTACTACAGTCGTGGCGTGAGCGTGCAGCAGCATCATTTCCTTGGAGACGTTGTTGAAAAGTTGTTTCCTCTCTGAGCACCGTTACTGTGTCGACAAGCCAAACACAATTCAACTTTTGCATTTTCACTTGAAAACATTGTGTATGGGTGAAACAAATATAACTGGATAAACATATCATTTCATGAAACACCTGAAAGCAGCTCATCGATCAGCAGCTGATCAACCGTCAGTCAGCCTGATCGATTCTCCTTCAGTTACATCAGTCTTCTGGTATTCTCCTCCTCCCTAACGGAGCTGCAGTGAAGCTGCTGCAGCTGTCTCCCGTCTCACTGAGCTTGTTTGGACTTGTGGTGGGTGTTTTTACATATTCAACCTCAAGGCTGTGGACATTGTGTTGTGCTGGTGTTCGCAAAAAAAGATTATCTACCGTAGAGAATAAGCTCGCTGTAGGACCCATGAAAGGAAAAAAAGGTCTTATCTCTCAATTCAGCACGATTGTCAAACACGAAGAAGGGCAAAGTCTTTGAAATTTGAAATCTCTGTGAATTTGGAGTGTGTTTACCTTTGGAGTATTCCCACTGGATGGTGGGAACGGGATAGCCTTGAGCCGAGCAGTTCAGGATCACCGCCTTCCCGTAGATGCCGTCCTGATCTTTAGGCTGCACCACGAATTTGGGAGGAACTGCAAGGGAAGCAGCCGTCAGGTCAGCGTTTCAGCGTTCAGCGTCAGGGACGACCGTCTGGTCTGACCGGAGTTCCCTCCCGCCTCACCTCGGACAATCAGCTGGCTCTGGTGCTCCACCGCCGCCGCCTGGTTGCGGGCGATGCAGGTGTAGTTCCCGTTGTGCATGAGCGTGAGGTTGGAGATGCGCAGCGAGCTGGTGAAGTCGATGTTGTCGATGGTGACGCCCAGGCTGGCCGGGATGGGCCGGCCGTCCTTCTGCCAGGTGATGAAGACGGGCTGGTCGCCGGACATGACCACGCAGGGGATGAAGACCCGCTGGCCGATGGAGAACCGAGGGAACTCAAACGGGTGGATGGTGGGCGGGACTGCGGAGGAGACGCATGGATTAATATTCTAATTATTTAGCATTGAGGCTGCATCATTTTCTGTTCTTCAACCTCAGTCAATCTACTGACTGGTCCGTTCTCAATTCAACGAGAGAACAGAATCTTGCAGAAACATTTAGAAAACTGTTGGCAAGTAACCAACATCATAACTTAATCAATGCATTGCTGCAGAATGAGCAGCTTTGATCATCGTGAGGGCTGCAGAAATCCCATCCCCTCGACCAGAATATCAAATTGTAACTAAACTGTGGAATTATGGGAATTCCTGTAATGAAAAAGAACTAATTTTATGTCATTATTTTTTAACCCTAATGCTTGTACTTCATATTTTTCAGCTTGAAATAAACTCAGAAAGAGTAATTCGGAGTAAATTCTGTTCAAACTTCGGTCAAAAGAATTTAAAATTAAATGAACCTATTATTACCTGTGAAATCAAACAACAAATAACTTTTGGAAGTTGGTTTGTCTGATCGACAGTCCTTCGTATGATAATAACTACCCAACAGCTTAAATAACCACTCTAAATACATCTCTATGTTAGTTGTGTTTTAGAAAAGACAAAAAAAAAAAACCTGATTCCTTGTTCATGCGACCAAGTTTTAACGTATTGGTTTTGTATTTCTGTTTCAGTAAAGTTTTGCTTTTACACGGCAATCAAGTAAAATGTAATTCCGTCTTTCCATGATTTGGCCTCGTCTTCAGTAAATTTTGCAATAGCCACGGTTGAGCTGCTTGGTGAAGCGCTCCCATAGAGCCTCATTAGTCGCCACTCTGCCTTCATCACCTTGCTTCCTGGATCTCAACACTTCGCTGTGATTGTGCGGGAGACGGCGTCTCGCCTCTTCCCCACGTGGAGCGGCTGATTCTCCCCTCCGACAACATGCACGTTAACGCTCGCGCTCGCTCTCTCCGGGGACGCTGTAGCCATCGTGAGAACCAGATGCTTTAGAAAATTAATGATTTAAAATAACATTGGAATAAGCGGCACTTCAGCGCTTATTTAATTCACAACAAAATAGGCATAATAGGCTCCTGGGGATTCCCTCTTGGCAGCGGTGGAATGCTAAGCAGCCGAGAGGCAAATTAGCCGAGGCGGAGTAGCGGCGTAGCTTTGTCTACGCTGTGTGATTTCCCCCCTTGCGCACTCGTTAGCACGTCGAGACCCGGAGAGAGAGAGGGAGAGAGACAGAGGTGGTGATGGTGGAGGGGGGAGGAGGGGGAGGAGATGTGCTCGCAACAGCCGGCATTTCAAATTATGCAGCGTCACCGAAGAAGGAAAGCCATCTGAGGTTATCGCCACGCGGCCCGTATGCAGATGAGCGGCGGATAAGCTGCCGAATGATGGAGAAGGCGCTTTGTTTTTATTTACAGATACCTGAATTTTCCTTTACATATCTCCCGACAAGGATTTAAAGATTCCCGCAGGACGCTTTAATTCATCTTTGGAACGTGACGAGCCAGCGCCGGAGTGCTGGGTCAGCGTGCGCGCCGATAAAGAGATTCCCGTTTGATATTCACGGGCTGGGAGATTAATGACGGAGCAGCCACCGGTGTGCTCAGCCAGTACTGCAGTGTGACACTCTGTGTATGCACATCTCCAATAAGTAGCTTAAGCTGCTTACTTGACACCACAGATCATGATGGAGTATCTGTGATTACACACAGCAAAGCCGATGCCATCTTTTACATATTCCTGACTGCTGGGAGGGCGCATGGCTAACGTCTGGCTAACTGTTCGACTTTAACTACTTTTCACAGTTAATTCCTACAGACACTGTCTTATAATCAGAGTCAGCTAAAGAAGTTAGCGTTAGCGGCAAAAGTAAGCATTGATAAGAGGCGAATATAAGCATTTAGAGTGTGAACTGTGTCACTAGAATACCATAAAATAGACTTTATAGACTCAATTTACCGGTCCTTCAATGATCAGGATGTAAATGATTTTTTAAAAAAAACCACAGATTTAGATGATAAAAAGCTCATCCTGAAAAGTTGGACGAATTATTCATTTAAAGTGAAACGCTGGAGTCTGGCAAGATATGAGCAGAATTTGCTGATATTTATGATATCAAAATTGTTAAAAAAATCAGGATATATGGTCCATATTACATTAATAAGAATCGCACAGCTTCAAAACTGAAGTGAATTAAACCATATTATGTCTGTTATTATCCTCTGCGGTCAGGTTTTATGCGCCGGAGCATTCACTCCAATCAACAATTTTTTAGAGAAATTGGGAAGTTCGGTATCACTAAAACTTCCCCCTGCTAATCGTTTGTTAACTATGACCTTATACTAATGTGAGGATTTTTCTTCGCTCCTCCCTCCAGCCGACGGCCTCCTACCTTTCACGGTAACGTAGACGCTCTGGTGCGTGGACAGCTGCGGCTGCACCAGCACGTTGCAGGTGTACTCCCCCTCGTCCACGTCCTTCTGCACGTCGAACAGCTTCAGGGTGCCGTTGTTCTCGAAGGCCCGCTGCCGGTGGTTGTACGGCAGCAGGTTCGAGTCCTTGTACCATTTGATGGAGTAGTACGGGTAGCCGATGACACGGCAGTGGATGTACATGTCCCGCCCAGCGATGGCAGTGAGGTTCTTCATTGGTCTGATGCTGGCAGGCCCTTGAAGGACACATTGGAGAGACAACTCTCTTAAAATGATTTTGAGGCAGGGGTGGCGGTGGAAAAGATAGCTGTGCTGTGTGTGTTTTTTAAGACACCACAAAGTTTTACATGCCTTGATTCGTTCTGAGAGCGAGGAAAGGAAATATTAGCAAGAACTCTTTTGGAGGTTTTTAGAATGCCTTAGAAAGTTTTCTTCTCGACTTTCAGAGCTACATTTATGCAAACCAAACAGTCGCAGCCTGAGAGATCATTTGGAAAGTCAGATTAGTTTATCATCAGTGCAACAAGGGAAAGGAAACTGAAACCAGTGGCAACAATAACAGATGCAACAGCAAGCACAGCTTTAGCTACAGTGCTGGGAAACTAAAACTGACAGGCGACTTAAAGAAACCTTAATGGATGCCAAACCAAACCCAATAATGACTCACAATCAGCATCTGACACAGTCACTATTCAAAACTCGAAACAAACATCTCCAAACAATTCAACTTGGAAATAGGTTGTGTCCCTCTGACGTTCACATTACTGCCTGTCTAAACCACTTTCCAGACTTTCCTTGACTAAAGTCATACATACGGGGACAAAGAGAGGGGCAAACGTTCCTTAATTTACATCAATTTAAAGTCACAAAAACCTTCAAGACACAAAATCTAAACAGTACATATTATAACAATAGCAAATGGGCGTCAACGTCTCAAGAAATTTGATTTAAGGAAATGTTTAGGGCGAAGTTTGATCTTTGGATCACCAAACGGTAGATGTTTGCTTTTTAGACCGACAGCATATTGAGTATATCTCAGAGTATATCTGAGCTGAATGCCAAATCTGATTCCATCCTTTTGTTTTCACAGCAGAAGCATGGAACAAAGCCTGAACGTCTTTTCAGTGGTCACAAGATCGACTCAGTGTCAGACACGCTAAGAGTCAAAGTCAGTCAGAGCAAATTGTCCTGATCAGAACCAAACACTGACTATTGGGTGCGTCACCTCTATGCTGCCCCCCTCTGACAAGCATCCGCGTGTTGCGATAGCTTTCACATCACATGAAGCTAAGATCAGAACCATCACTCATGTCATGGGCTTCAGTGAAGAGCCAACAGAGGAACCAAAAGCCTTCCACAGCTCAGGGTCTATCAGGCAAATGGACTGTCGGGCTTCTCTTTAAAGCACCGAGGAAGACACTTTAACTAGGCACGGTAGCATACTTTGAGCACAAGCATATCCTGGGTTGCTCCTGTCTTTAGCACGATTAGGGAGCCAACGATGTGAGAAACAGTCATTACACTTCCTCCACAATGTCACCTGCAGAGATTTATCTTCATTGCTTGGCCGCATTCAGCATCCGCAGATGCTCGCTTAGGGGCCGGAGGATCGCCCTATTTAGCCTTACAGCATGCAAGGGTGAACCCAATCAAATTAAACTAATCAGTGTGCAGAAAGTACCATTCCCTCTCTGCAAAAGAGAAATACTAATGGCTTTTCGTCGAGCACAGAAAGCTGGAATGCCACGGCTACATGACAACAGCAATCCGGCCAACCGTGTCCCTGCAGAGAGCACAGAGCAGGGCAGTAAAGCACTGGTGCTTCCAGTAAATCACGCTAATGGTGTCCCAGTATAAAGCCATCAGCAGGTGTTCGGTAGGGCTGACAAAAGGCAACGCTGACACCACTGACTGTTGATGCTGAGAAGAGGATCTTCTCTACTCTGAGAGGAAAGCGGTGATGCATAAGAGTTGAAAAAAACAACTTACTCAGGCATTCTTTAAACATTTGCACATCTGGGTGCTGCATCAGCCAATTAAAAGCCGATCAGAACAGAACGATTCAAGACATGCTGGAGTGTATATGTGATGGTGTGCTGGAAGAGTTGATCTGACAAGCACCTCTTACGTTTATTCGCGCCTGGTAGGAAACGGTCCCGGCCGAGTTGTTGCAGATGCAGCGGTACACGCCTCCGTCGGGGACCTGGGTCTGGCTGATGTTCAGGTGGCTGACCACGTGGCCCTCGCTGTTGGTGTAGTAGGAGATGCGATGGCGGCTGTCCCGCACCACGGCCTCGTCGTCCAGGGTCCACGTGACCCGGGGCTCCGGCGTGCCCTTCACCGTGCACGAGAGCGACACGAACTCGTTGATGTTGTAGACCTTCTCGCTGAACGAAGCCAGAATCTTCGGGGTTCCATCTGGAAAGCGAAAGAAGGACAACACAATCGAAAAAAATTGAAGAGGAAATTTAAAAAAAAGCTTTCACGAAATAGATGCATCGCCTTGAAGGAACCTTATTTGAAAACATGTATTTTTTATTTGTCTAATGCAAGTATCTGGTATGGCAATGTTTGAAATGCACAAGACTACAATAAATCGAAGCACTGAAGGACTCAGGTATTCACGGCACATTGCACCTCTGAATGGTGAAATATTTGTGATTTTGGCTTCACAGATTTTTAAATATTTTCAAGACTTAAGTCTGAAAACTAAGAGAAAAGATGTTAAAGTAAGCTTGTATAGCTTAAAAAAACATTGCATTTCAATGTCTTGATTCTAAATAACGAAAAAAAAAAAAACATCTCTTAAACTAGTTCAAGCAATTTTTGTGTAAAAGTACAGGTAATTACCGCAGACATGAGGTCTTCTTGAACCTTTATAAATCCACCGAATGCCATCGACGTTTGTCACAAAAAGGTCAGTGCAATGTCATAATTTCTGAACCGTGTGATTATTAAACTGTATTTTGATGCAGCTGCAAGAAACCATTTAACATGCACTGGATTTCTATATATGTGGTTTTGAGTGACGTGAACACCTTTCCAAAAGCAGTAAGTCTAATAACATGAGAAACATAATCCAGCATCGATACTGACCCACTTTGCAACAACGGCGGAGTTATCCGCCGCTACCTGCTCCCACCCACACATCTCTCACAGCTCTGACCTTCCAGTATGACTTGAACGAAGTCCTGAGCCGACATCTTGCCGTGGCGGGCGAAGCACTGGTACGCCCCCCCGTCGCTCTTGGCCATGCCGGCCATCACCAGGTTCTCCCGGTTCTGGCCGGTCATGCGGACGCTGTTGCTGGGGTAGATGAGCTCCCCGTTGCGGTACCAGGACAGCTGGTACTCCTCGGAGCCGGTGACGCCGCAGGACAGCGACACCTGGCTCCCCACGCTGCCCTTCACCTTCCGCGGACTCACCGCCACCTTCAGAGGCTCTGCGGGGGAAGACGCCGGCGTTTATTTTCTAAGAGTTTCATTTCGCTTCTGAGTCAGTGAGTCCCTGAGCGCTCGCTCACCTTTCACCTGCAGCCTCCCGACCACCTCGGCGTTGCCATAGCCGTTCCACACCTCGCACACGTACGTGCCCGTGTCGCTGGGCTGCGCTCGCTCGATCAGCAGCCCCGTCACACTCTGTCTGAAGCGCGTGTCGGGCTCCAGCGGCCGGTTGTCCTTCAGCCAGCGGTATTTGGGCGCGGGGTGACCCGAGGCCTTGCAGGGCAGCTCCACCCGGTGAGACGCCATCACCTCACGGCGCTCAAAGCTGTCCAGGATGTGGGGCGCTGAGTTGGTGGGATCTGCAGGGAGGCAGGGTGTGGGGCATGAACATGAACACGCTTCTTAACCAAGCCACGACGCTGGAGTTCAATCTCCACCCAGAACCTCTGCGAAGGAACTGTTTCCTCTCTGGAAACTGTTTGATTTTAACAGAGAAAATATTCAATGGGAGATTTATTTTCATTATAACACAGTATTAGTAGCTAAAAAATGTTTTCTACCAAAAATTGTAAATTTTAACAATTTATTATTGTTATGTATTAAGATACTTTACATAATGAATTGTAGAGCAGTACAACAGGTTATCTATAGAATTTGGTGTGTGTGTTGAGGTATACATAAACAGTATATAGACAAATTCAAATGAGTATAAACTGATTTTTTTTTGCATGTCTCTGAATTTTGTATATTTTTTGGCATGTCTGAACAAACTAAAAGTAGGCATCATAAAGTACTCAATAAAGTATGATGTAGATTTTTTTTAGTGATCTGATATAACAGTCCAAGATGAAGTGCATGAACATATTTTCCCATTTTGTTTAATGTGTAGGCCTATATGTTCTGCACTGTAAATCAGTGTGTCTGTAACTGAATGTTGTCTCTCTAGTAAATGAGATGTGTTAATGGGACTACCTGCACAGATAAAGACTAATAAATAAGTAATATTCACTGTATTTCTATGTATGAATACCGAGACAAGGTTAAACCCTGCAGTCTGTATCAAGAGTTGATCAAATGTAACAATATTGGGTAAAATCTGGACCACCACGACTGTTTCTCAGTGGAACTGGTTTTGAGGATTTTCTCCTCGGAGGGGAGGATGGGGGGGATCTTCAGTCCTGAAACCCTCCCCCAGCCTGGCAGAGTGCTGCTGACCTTTATCACATGTCGTCCCCTCTTTAATTCAAGAGTTTTTTCCTGTCATCCTCTATTTTATTCAAATGACCCACATGGCCCTTTTTTAACAGGCTCACATTTATTACCATATGGTCCTCTGTCACACGGTCGCCATTTATTTAACCCAGCAGAATCAACAGTTGAAAGCCTGTTGGACAGCAGAACACTGGAGGGCCTGTCTGGGTTTCATCTCACTTTTATTTAAGATGAGACACGAAGAGAGAGAGAGCTGTGCTATCACACTGGGACCAACATACCTATACATATTGTTAAGTTAATGGCTTGAGTTTGTGTATTTTAACATGAGTGAAAAAGTCACTTTCTTCGTATTTTATGAAAGATGTTGATGAATCGGTAAAACGATGTAGCTGTTATGCCAGGCCATGAGTTGGCGCTGTTGTTTGTTTTGTTCATGAATACATTGACTGTCATATAAAACTACTGGGGATCATGATGCTCTGGAGGAAAACACTGCTATTGCCACTCTGCTCCTGCATGAGCAGAAGAACTGTTCACTGTGGCCGTAGGAATGTGTAGTGGCAGCGTTTCAATTGAAAGTGTAGTGGTGTGAGTGAAGGAACCGTCTCATCTCAACGCTGTAAATTAAGATAATTCGTGCCAACAAATTTAGCTGATTTAATGGTGGAAAAGCATCATCGGCTCCTGGCCAGTCTTACCTGAGACGATGAGGCGGGCGCTATTGCTCTGTCGGGTCTCTCCTGTGTAGCGATGCCGAGTCATACACCTGTAGTTGTACAGCCCGTCTTCCATTTGCACATCCAGTATATACAGGGCCCCGGTGGATGTGATGAGAAACCGTGACACTGGAAGAAAACAAATCAGAGAAAACAGATTTAATCCCAGTAGAGTATTTTAGAAACAGAAATCTCTTTTTTTTTTTGGAATCACAGGGTAAGTTTAATGACTAACAAATGCCTGAAAGTGACCTGTAAGTCAATAAATACTGCGAGTGTCTGAAAGTGCAGGATTACTTCAGGATTTATTCCACTAATAAACTTAATCTAATACAACAACATCAGTGATGAGCCTCCTGTTCACATCATGCAGAGGAACGAGCATCAATCTTCTGTTGCAGGTTATAGGTTGGTAATTTGAGCTCTGTAGGGTTTTATGTTGATTCTGCAAATGTTTTACCTATATTTTATTCAAATAAAGCGTATTCTATCGTTCCAATTTATATGAAATATTGCAAAAATATGAAAAAGTATGTTTTAGCAAGGAAAGTGCTTCCTCCTGTCCCAGAGGATGGGCCTGTCACACAATTTGACAGTCACTGCTCTAAACTGCTGTTGTAAATCTCCTAAATTTTGTCTGTTTGACCATTTATTGATCTGTTTTAAGACAAATATCAGTCAACAAATGTGGGAAATCCATTGTAAAGTGATTAGAAAACAAATAATTTTCTAAAATAAGGTGTGGAAGTTATAATACATTGATCTTATGAGCCTGGAAAATGTCGTACAGTTTAGTAAGGAAGTGCTGTAAGTAAATGCTGATGTGTGGTAAAAAAGTAAAAAAATTCAGATAATTGAAATCTACCAATTTTGCTACATCTCACCACCACTTTTGTACCACAGCTATACAATACAGACATTGTAATCATTTAAAAATGAATCTCAACGTGACGAAAAAACATCAATCCAATTCACCATTGCAACTTCAAAAACAGCAACACACATCTGCATAAATTGCTGAGGTTCTGCGTGTTTCAGCGGCGTTGCCTGACACTGACCGACACACGGAGCAAACAAAAGGATCAGTTACTGTGGATTTCATCACAGGAGACGTCCGGCGTGCGCTAACAAATACGGTGTGTGCAGCGCGATGGTGGAAATGCATGAATTGTGTGTGTGTGTGTGTCTGTGTGTGTGTGTTCATTTGTATGCGCTTAGAATCGCTATCTTACACATCCTAAAAGCAGGAAATACAGGAAAATCCAATATTGAAGTCTCTTAGCAAATATTTGCAAGTCAAGTGAGCGACGCAGCGCCGCGTGATTGTAGTCACCAAACATCTGCTGCAGCCCATCGAGCGCTGCGGCGCAGTGACAAGACTGTGTGTTGTGTAGCCGTGTAACACAGCTCGTTATCATGTAGCTCATCTCTCTCCCTCTCTCTCTGGGGGGAAACTCTGTCTCTCTTTCTCTCACGCAGGTTCTCTCTGGTTTTTACTTCTTCTTTTTTTTTTCCCCCTAAAGCGCAGGGAGCCCGGGATCACAGAGCACTTTGATAAGAGATGACTGTACAGGTCGGATGTGCTAATATCATGCTAATGTAATGCTAATTCGCGAGAACACATGGAAGCACACGGAGAGAGGTAGTCGGTGTTTATGAGCGGAGATGTGCGCTGTAGCCGGTGGCTGCTGGGGTATTTCATGTCACCGGTGATGGAGAAGCCTATCTGGGATCAAATGGGGCCGCCGTACAGCGGGGGATTGCGGGAGATTTCATAATGCAGACTTTATGGGGTGTTGAATTACCCTCATTGGGTCCTGTCATGACAGTTTAATGCAGATTAAGCTGGCGGGTATGGGCCTCTGGCACAGTGCATGCCTAAAATACTGGAAAGAGAGCTAAAAGTGATCATTGAGTTGAAAATGAGCTTCACAACAGTCTGAGAATAAATCAGCAGGGACTGCAAGCTAACCTGAAGCCCAATCAAGACCAAGACTGCGAGCATCCCAAGACAAAGACAAGACCAAGACCTCAGGGGGTTGAGACTGAGTCAAGACCTCCACCACGAAACTGCTCCACCATGCCACTGCTCCACCACGTCGCTGCTCCACATCATGATCAACGTGACCAAAACTGTTTTCGGCAGGAGTGTGGTTTTCAGAAAAGTACTAAAACATTCAAATACAATTTCACCAACCAACCAGCTTCAACTGGAAATCTCATCACATCAGAAACACTTCTCATACTAACAACAGCGTCCACTAGTGGCCCAACAGGTAAAACCATGTTGTTTTCAGCGGGTATCCTTTTCAAAACTTTACCCTGTAAACAGAGCCTGACAATTACTTTTGGAACAACAAAAGTTTTAGAATATTAGAATAAACATTATAGTATGTATAGATAGTAGTGCAAGATTAAAGCCAACACTTAGAAGACTAGACAAAAACGTATTATTTTCACACTCAAGACCTGCGTCTGCTAAAGCTGCTGACTTTGATGCTGAACAGTATTTCAGTTTTCAATTTGTTTCGCCACCTGTAATAGTCTCAAGATCTGAACTGCATACAAAACATGGGCTCCTGATAGCCGAGTTCCAATAAGAAAGGATGAGGATGAAGGGAAAATATGAGGAAGAGCAGAGATGAGGCGGGAGGAATACACAGAGGACGGTGGCGAGGATGCTACTGTGAGTAAGTGTTGGCCTAGTTAGAAATGAGGGACCGTAGATTTGATACCCTGAAGGGCTGCTTTTTATTCAGCTCGTTCCGATGCACCATTAAACGTGACACACCACCAGTTCTAGCCAGCCGGGACAGGTATGTGTGTCCACTTCTTTGGTTATCCGCGCATACACATGATCAGATTGAGATTTCTCCAGCTGCACCTGCACTTTGTTTTTGATGAGAAAAAAAAAAAACAGATGTGCAGTAAAATCTAAGCTCAACACAGGCTGCCTCTCCTGTCCTCTTGTTTCCCTCTAAAGGTTGTCAGACATCAGAAGTGGAGCTGGGGAATGAGAGGAGCCTTCATTAGGACAGACTGGCCGTCAGCTGGTGAAAGTTGCCTTGTCAGTGGCTCCGAGCACCCAGAATGCAACAACAGTTTTCTGTTTTCATTTGAAAACTGTCAACAAAATGAGTTCCAATGTAAGATATGAATTGTTCAACTATTTATATTTAGAATTAAAAGCTTTGTTTCAAGTTTTAGTTAGTCACGTATCTCAATAAAATATGTAGGTCTGAGGAATAAATCCTGATATCATTGCCTGCGTTAGCGATAAGAAAATATAGATTTCACATTGTACTGATAGATTTGCAGTATTGTAAACAAATAGTTGCACATATCTGTCACATCACTGCATGCATCCTCAGCAAACGTTAGGAAGACGTCCACAAATGGGAGTTGGAGGTGTAAATTCTTGCAGTCAATCAACACATTTCTCAGATGCTGCAGTGAAAACACAACACATCTTTCATTCATTCATTCGCCATATGAAGAAGTGCTTCGAAGTGATTGAATTCTTGATACCCGGTGATATCTGGCTGCTTTCTTCCCACAGCCAGCGTCTGCTCACTCCCAACAACACCATTGATTGTGGCACAGAGCTGCAGGCCTACATTACTCTGTGTGTGTGTGTGTGTGTGTGTGTGTGTGTGTGTGTGTGTGTGTGTGTGTGTGTGTGTGTGTCCTTGTAAGCTGAGGGCATTTCTCTGTAGGCTCAGACTGCTGCGGCTACCTTAAATCCAACCGGCTTGCGTGTCTGAGTATTACTGCCTTTGTTGCCGTGTGTGTATTCATGCATGTTCCTCGGCATGTGTGCATGCAAGTGAGTGCGAATGTGTTTATGCAGCATACAGCTGCACACAGGAACGGTCAATAATAACGATCGAAGGCGCTCCCGCTTTTCCACGCTCCACCTACTGCATACTAACACCGGCCGGGAGACAGCCTCCACTGTTCTCGGCGTAGCGGCGCGCGTTAATGTCCACACCTGGCTGTGTTCGAGCACATTCCTGAAGCTGCGGCTCTCGCTTCGGCCCAGGTGGCGCGCCGGACCATCAGTCGTCTCCTCTTCCCCTCCCCGGCCCGCCCAGCTGCTCTGGCATCAGCCGTGCCACAAACACAAGTCCCTTTCTGTGGGTCGGCACTCAATGGCTTCAATTAATCCCACATATAAGCCACGCTGAGCCTCTCAGAGGACTCTTTGTTCACTCGGTTTGTGGCTCAAACGTAAATTGCTTGTGAGACATAATGGAAACTGTGAAAAAAAGGCTGAATCGTGTCCATTTCACCATGCTGCTGCCACACTTTTCCACCAAGGGCAGCTCGCACCGGGGGTAGATGTGTCATCTCTGGACACACGGGTTAATGTGTACCAAGGACTAAGAGGGGGAAGGATGTACACAATGACACGTGGCGGCAACGCTGAGCACTTCGACCTGCGCTTGCTGGGAGACCATCTGCCCCCAAAACCACGCGCTGCAACTGCAAAGAGTTAGCCTGGCTCCCCGACTTATTTCAATATTCTATAATTGAGATGTGAGTGGAGGGAAGACGAGGTGGGAGGGGGAGAGGGGGTGATGAAATAGAGCGAGCGAGCGAGAGAGAGAGAGAGAGAGAGAAAATGAAAGATCAAGAGGGAAAGTGCACCTCTGGGATACAACCACTCTCTGTCATCTAAAATGACTTACAAATTAGCTTACAGCTATGCGCTCCGAGCGAAGACGAGGGAGAGAGAGAAAAAAAAAGAGACACAACTTTCATATGCTAATTCAGATCATGGCTAGGCAGAGCAATTATCAAAAAAAGTGTCAGCGCTGTCTCTCTGACAGATCTCAACAGGAACCCTGTACTCCCCACTCGCTGTCTCTGTCTCTCAACTTTAATACGCTGCTGCACGAGCAACTGCTGAATCCAATGTACAGGCAGCGAAGAAGCAAAGCTGCGCATCAAAAAGTCATCAGCAAAAACATTGTATACATAATCCCACCACAATGGTTTCCAACATGAGCTGCAGACGTCCTCTGGGGGGCACCAGAGAGCACCGGGGAGTTCAGAGCATGTAAATGGTGGCTGTGGGGGGGGGGGTCAGGGGGATGCCGTTTCCTCTGATTTTTCCCAGAAAGTGACACTGATGGAATGAAAGTCATCCAAACAATCAGTGCAACTCTTTAGTTCAACTGGGTTTCGAACCTGGGTCCCCCACACTAAAGGTTAAGATTTTCCACCATGAGGAAGGTTAGCAATCCAAGTTACCATAACAGTTATCACAGCGGCAAACCGTCAATAAAGACTCAGCAGATATTTACATTGAAAACATTTTCAATCGTGTTATTTCAGCAGCCATTAAAAACATCATATTCGAAGAGAACAGACAACCTGTGTCAGAAAATATCCCTAAATGTCAATGTTGTTTCTTGAAACTTTAGAAAGCACTGTGCAATGGCTTCCTACATGTTTCATTGTAAATACAGACATGTAACCAGCATTCCTGCTTACCTGAAATACATGCCAATATAAAGAAGGGCTCTTTAAAGAAACAAACTGCTGGTTAACACACGCCACAGAAACCATGTCCTAAATGTACAAAGCAAAAACTATTGTTGATTTCATTCTAAATTCCAGTTAGTCAGTGGAGTTAATTTCAGGCACGCTAACGGTTTCTGTGGTCAATACGTCAAAAATCAGCAACCACATCGTTTATATACACTGCTTTTGTTCTAAAGGAAACAATACGGCAAAAACTGGATTAAACCTCAGAAATACTGAAGTATTTCTCGCTCAGTTATCCGGAGCCCGGTCTGACACATTTCCCTGGTGACCTTGAACGCCTCCTCTCGCGCTCCCACTGACTCCTCTTCGGAGCCCCTGGAATCGTCTGACCTGATCAACGCCAACAGTCTGGACGCCACTTACAGGAAAAGCCACGGAGTCAGCTAAACAATGCACATAAAAATTTGCTTCCTCATCACTCTGCTGGCAGCGTCCCCGCTGCGCGACTGTCTTGGAGTGTATTAGTGAACGGACGGCGGTCCCCGGAGACAGCCGGGCCCCTCGGTAGTGTCACCGTAACCTTGGCCACTCAAAGTCATGCAGCGTGATGAGGAAGAAGAAGAAGAAGAAAAAAAAAAAAAAGCTTGCAGACTAACAAACAAGCAGCTGACAAGGCCTTTCAGTTTGGATTTGACATTTTACAATGGAAGTGGACAGAAATACTTCCAGATGAAGCAAATAAAGCATCAATCAAACAGAATAAAACTGGATTAGCATTACTATAGAGTAACGTGTGGCACCACGCAGCTCGGGGATCGGATCCAGGACTCTGTGAGTAATAATGAGTCCATGATGAGCCCAGGAGGGCCCTGAGTGGTAATGAGGGCCCCGCTCAGGCTTATTGGCTCTGATCAGCCGGCGATAAGCATCTGTACGGCGTGGCGAGGAGACGAGGGGCTCGGCGGGGAGGGGACACACGCACGCCGCCAATTTACGCACCCTCTAATAAAAATCATCTGTCATTCTTACAGGAGGCGCGGTGACAGCCGCCGGGGGGGGTTGCCATGGCAACACACTGGCGGCCACCGTTCGCTTAGCAAGCAATATTCCATTCCGGTAGTGTAAATGGCGGCGGCGAGGGCTCAGACACGGTTAGCGTCCAACGCAGACGCTTCTCCGCTCAGGCACATTCGTACCTGGAGAAGCTGGACTGTGAAAACAGGACGAGGTGCACTGTGCGGGATGTAACACCCTCTCCCATCTGAGCCGCAGTTCGTGATTTTCGTCCAAGATAAATAAGACAGGCTTGACTTTTCCTATTTACGCCCCTGCATGAACTGAAAAATAGCTCTGCTCGGAGGGTATTTTTAGCCGTCCTCTGAGGAAACACGGTGCTCTACCTCTTCCAACGTGAGGTCATGAAAATGTGACGGTTTCACCACATAAAGGACATCGTGGACGTACACATAGTAAACACACAGCGCTGAAATCATTTGCTCATTGCTGGAGAAATCAGCAGAGAAAAAAATAAATTTCACCTTTCTTGAAGGTCAAACAGGTCAAACTGGCTCACAGTGGAAGTTTCCACCAGATTTAGAGAAAGATATTGGTATTTTATCTGGACTTTAACTGTAGGTGGTATCTAAATAGCAGTCAGAGATGTTCTGTTTTTCTTAGAGTCAGTCCTAGAAACACAAACAATGTTTATGATATGCAATAAACAGCTGTTCTTGAGTGTAAAACTGTATTTCACGACTTAATAAACAGTTTAAATTGGCTGAATCCATAACTGCATGTCTTCAAAGACCTTTAATATCCTATTGTCTCATCCTAATCATGATTCAAGTTCCCTTTTAAAAAACTGAGTATATCTTATTGAATACATCTTTTGTGAATATATAAATAATTGAAATTAATTGACAAAATGACAGAATACAGTAAGCTAATTGCACCTTCCCTGTGTCCTCTGATGTTATATATCACACTGAAGACCCTTCCTCCATCCCCTCCAGGCAAATCTCACCATGCTGATGAGTGTGTAAATGTTGCATGGCGTACACAGGAAGCTGTTTATTCTCTGTTCTCGACCAAGGGACTTGATATATAAACATATGTATGACAACATGGATGCAGACATGTGTGGTTGGTAGCTACTTTATAGTTGATTAAATCTTCCTCGCTTTATTTTTTTCTTGTAGCGCTATCTGTTTTGCGTATTGGATGTAAGTAGAAATCCTCACTCCTACTTCAGTAACACACACTTTCACTCCTAAGAGTGCTTTAAGGTTGTTTCAACCCACCAATTAACTCCACACAGAAAGGCACCACTATTCCAACAAGCAGTCAAAAATTTGAACTAATCAATGAAAACATTTGTTTTTCCAATAATTGGGAAAAGGCATTAAAACAAATATGGATTTTAATTCACTGTTTCTTCTGTCTTCACGACATGAGGAGGATTCGGTGTATTTGTTGGGTTCAAAGCAGGATCAGGTCACAGTGAAGAGTTCGGCTTTCAGAAGTTTTGAAGCACAGAAACCCACAAACCGAGTGCCTGGCCTAATTTCTCTTCACACCTGGGCTACAGGCTTGAAGCAGCCTTATCTGGGTCTCAAACCCGATCTGTCAGCTCACAGAGTTGACTCAGAGTCGAAGGCAGAGCTGATTTTTCTTTTTCTTTTTTTTTTTTTATTGCCGGTCCTAATCAGCGGCAGCATCCCTCTGCTCATTAAGCAGACACACGCTAGCCCGGGGCTAACGGCCTCATATGTCAACCACAGATAAAGATGTCATCTTCTGCTCCACTGAATAAACTGCTATTAAAACTAGATGCAAATAGACGTTGAACGATATTCAAATCAGGAGGCAACAGGGAAGCTCACCCCGAGGCGCTTGGCCTCATCGTTGCCCCACATTCCTCTGTCGTGTTAGAAAGGCAGAGAGATGGTAGATACTGTCTGTTTGAGCGCGGCGCTGCCAGACATTCAAGGGTCGAGGCTTCGGTTCTCTGAGAAAGCTCAGTGGGAACTATCTGCTGCATAAGAGTGTCCGTGAAGATAAGCTGGACGATTCCTCAGATCCAATGTCAGTGAGAAACAGCATAACGGACAGTCGTCTGCAAAAGTGGTACGACTCAACACTTTTAGGCCATCAATACTATTAAATATAACAGCTGTATCTGTTGCCATACTTTAATAAAAGAGTCATGTCAAATAAGTATATCCATGCCAACTTTTATAAAACATAAAATGTAATGTCTGCAGATTAGACATAGATTATAATCGATCATTTTAAACATCCAACATTTAGGCCGTGGTGCGCTTTCCTACTGATGTTAGGGATTGTCATCTAAGAGGCTCTGAAATTTTCTGCAAAGTTAAGGTTTCGGTTATACTGTATTTAAGAACAGCAAGATACTTAAGTGATTTTCAAATAATGTGTGGAAATAGTGCAAATCAGAATAGTGCAAGACTGAGAACCCAGGCATATCTAGGAGGATGATGCATATGAAAGATGGATGGATGGATGGATGGATGGGAAGCATTAAGAAATCTGTGACACCCAAAAAATGGAGGTCAGCCAATGAACATCCTGTACGTTCACTGTGAGTTGAGTTCACCTGCAGCTGTTCCAACTTTTCCGATGAGGATCAGCAGTCGTTTCAACAGATCAGGACAGAGTCCGTCAGTGTCTGCAGCTCCGTCCATTACGCTCCACTTCTCTTCTGTTTCACTATGAAACTCAATCCCAGCCGATACAACCACGATCAAACAATGGACAGTGTGAGAACTGAAGCTTTATTTGCACATTGACGTACTATGACAGGACGTCTCCATTCTCCACCAGACCGCTTCCAGGCAGCTGTGGGAGCACTTTTTTTTCCCCTCTTCCTCTCAGACTAATGTTTGTCTGCTGAAGTCAAAACTGAGGAGGGAAACCTCGTCACAATAGCTTTCAAGTCTGTGCCTGCCTCCGTGTGTGTGTGTGTGTGTGGTGTAATTAGCCACCACTGGAGTCGAGCTATTAAACCCCTGATGGTTGTGTGTTTACAATGCTATCATTGGCCTCTCTCTGGCCAACACTAAATGAGCCAGTGTTGAGCCTCAGCTGTATAATCATGAATATTCATCTGTCGTCTGTGAGAACCTCTGTGTGTGTGTGTGTGTGTGTGTGTGTGTGTGTGTGTGTGTGTGCGGCATTAAGGAAGCTATTACTATCAACTCAATCACAGTCCGTCACTTTGTGTGGATAATAAGTCAAGTTGACGACAATTGGACTTATGGCCAAACAGCCCAACAGAAGAGCCATTGTTCCGGGAGCAAAGAAAAAAAAATATTAAAGAACAGAGACCTTTTCTTTTTTCCCTTCAGTTCTGCTGCTTCAAAGAGCAGTGCATCAGGTCAGGGTTATCTTTGTGGGTACCATGCAATGCTTTCTCTCCATTTGCTTTTACTCATGCTTGATGAAAGCTCCATGTTGAAGGGGGTGAGAAAAAAAAAAAGGCTTTGAATAGCCTTTGTGCCACCTGGGAAAGAAGTATCGACCACAAACAACAGTCTCCCCCTCTGACACACTCTTATTTGCTCAGACAGAAGGAAAGTAATGCGGTTTTCATGCAAATGCGAACATCTCCACATGGATATTAATTACATTTCCTAAGTGAGAACAAGACAACCCTTGAAGCCCTTTGCTAAACTGCGATAACCTGAGTGGAAAAGAGTTACTCCCATAGTGCCGCTCCCATGAGACGACGCACCGCCGCACGCCCGCTTATGGAAAAGGACTTAAATACGGCGCTCATCGGTGTTTCATGGTAATTTGCGGTGGCAAGTGGAGCAGGCGATGCTGCTCTGTGAGTAAAGCAGAGGGGGCAAGAGGAGGATTAGATAATCAAACAGTGTGCCACTTTAAATAATCTCTGGCTCCTCTGGGGGAGGTGAGACTTAAAGCCGGAGCCCTTCTGTTTTAATTGTCTGATTTTCCCGTCATTACAGTTGAGGGCCTCAGTAATTCAGGCTTATTAAATATTCAGGAGCCACACTGAGGGAAGGCAGAGGAGGAGGAGGAGGAGGAGGAGGAGGAGAAGAGAGAAAAAGATGAAGGCTGAGAGACCGAGAGTGGGAGGATGTGGTGGTGAAGAGAAACATATGTGATCACTGCTTGATAAAAAAAAAAAAAGATAAAACTCTAATATTTACTTTCAACCCGTCTGTGCCGCAATGGTTTTTTTTTTCATATATATTTTCATTGATTAGCATTTCAAAGCATGTTTGAATATTATCTGCAAATGGAGATAATACAAACGGCATGAAAGTTGAATTAGGACCTTTTTACACGACAATGTTTCAAGTTAAAACGCATCGTTTTTTTCAGGTCATGACTTGATTTTGTTGGTTGCTTTCATAATGAAACACACGCGTGTACAAAGATCAACACACTATAGACATTAACAATGGGAGAACATGGACATTCGTACGGACAGAAGACCAAGTTGGATTGTTGTTACAGTGACTATAAACTCCAAAACTACCAAGTCCAGGAGAATCTGGACTGGAACCAGGACCAGGACCAGAAGAATCTGGACTGGGAGTCATGACACGGCCGCAGTGGGCATGCACAGAAGCAAATGCCTCCACCGTCAACTTGAGACAGAGCCCGAGTGTTTCCAGAAAGTGAAGTTTTTGTCTGTTCACAAAAAGATGTGTGAGAAATGAAGAAGTGTGATGTATCACATCTGATATGCTGCTGTGAAAGTAAAGCCATTGAGTTGGATGTGTTGTTGCTGGACTGAGCCTGTTCGCAGAGATGGGGCCAAAAGTAACATAAGGAACAATTCAATCACTGTTTGCAAAAATGTTGCAAGTTCTAAGGAAGACGTGTGTTTGAAAGTGATGATAATGTCATGTACAGCTCATGCTTTGCCGCTGAAACAACAGTCGATGTGTTATGAATGTGTGTGTGAGAGTGAGGATTGCTTTAAAGTGATGAAAAGTTGTCTCTTTATTGATGTGTGTCCAAAAATGCGTTATGAAAACCCGAAATGAAACGCAGCAGAGCCAAAGGTATGAGGAGACTAACGACAGTGGAGGCTGTGTGGAGCTCTCCGTGGTGCTGAAACAGGCCAACCAGCACTGGAAGCCCAGCTGCGCTACCTGGGGCTGCTGAAAACACCCATCCAAAGTCATTTAATGTGATTTCCAGTTCCAAATGGAGCGCCGTGAATTCCCCTGAGTGACAGAGTGAATCTATTGATGGATCAAACTCATGTGACTTATAAATGGAACTAGTCTGAAAATCCAAAAAGACAAGTCCTGACAGGTTAAAACCTCTCTGACGAGTATGAAAATCTTCAAATTAACAGGCTGAAACTACAATTCAGTGACTAGAAGTGAAGAGATGGAGCACTGCTCGATCACGAGTCTGATCGCCGCTCAAAGCTGCAGCCTCCGTCCACAGCTCCACACAAACTACACCTGGAAACACACATGGTTTTCTTTAAAACAAGGGAAAGACTGCTGATGGATCATTTAAATAATATCTTATGCTCATTAAAGGTTTTATCTAATCGAGAGACATTTTAATAATCCTCCATTTGCTCATTACTGAAATCCAAATTTTGTCAAATTTGACACAAATCTTGAGGTGTTTTTTTCCCCAACTTGGAGCCAATAACATTTCTCAATACTGAATAGGGAACCAACAATGTAATTATTTTGTAAATTTTAACTTTACTAATGATGACGACGATTAAGAAAATAACTCAAACCATAACATAATACAATTTTGCAAATAATTCAGTAACTTATTAGACTGTTGGCTGATTATTTCTTCAGTAGCGATCACAAAAACATAAAATTATAACTACAACCAATATTCTAATACATAAAAAGGAATGCACGTTTTGATAGTAAGACTTTTTTAATGTTTTTGTGCAGTTTTCCTATAAAGAAATAAGAAAAGTCAAAGGCACAGCAGTCATATTTATTCTTTTTTAATTTATTTTATTTGTTATTGGCTGTTTATTCCATAATTTTTTCTATAACATTTAAAATGGCCAAATTTAACAGAGTATTGTCAGTTATTGTATTCGTGTAAGAAATTGTACATTTTTGATTCTGTTGTTTGTGTACACTGAAAAAGTTTAAATACCTTCTTGGGATAGTTAATGGACCATAACTGCACATTTTCACTGTTTCAGACAATTTCTTTACCGTGAATAAAGAGGCCAACCACAAAAACCTGAAACCTTTTTCTGTCTGTCTCTTCATGGAGGGAATTCATTATATAAGTTATCCAGAATATATATGAAGGTGTAAATATCTGTGTTTTTGTTAAAAGCAACTTCAGTTTTGCTGAAACTCAAGTTCCCAAAGATTACATATTACATTCATTCATTTTTAACTAATAATCAAAAATTCAAAATATAAGAAAAATCTATGTAATCTTATCGATATTTCAATTCTAATTTGCTTTATAAAGTCATGTACTCGTGCTTCGTAGACATCAGCTCTTCCATTTTCAGTAAATAATGTTGATGCTCTGCAAACAAATATTTTTTCCACAGTATTTTTTCTGTGTTATCAAGTTCATTTTAATTGTTAATTTTCACATTGAGTAATTAAAAAAAGCACAAAATCATTAACATTTCTTTTCTAAGAAATTTTTTTTCCTGAATCTCAAAAACACATAAAATTGAGACAAATTTTTCTATATTTGGTCGCATAAAAAGAACATTATAGAATTATCCCTAAATACAGAGATGTCGATGTTCTATGCTGCTCTGGAGTGATGTGAAACTCATATTAACATAAACTGCTTTCACAATTTAGAGATTTTATTCACATTTGTAATTTTTGCATTTAGTTCAAATCGGAAGAGTTTCTGAAACTAAATTCTTACAAATGATCGTAGATAAAAAAAAAAACTGTGAGAAGAAACAAATACGGTATATAAAGTGAAAATGATCAAAATGTCTTGCTGTTCTTTAACGAGAGATTTGTTAAGTCAGATATATTCTTTCTTTTTTTTTTTACTTCCAGTGCGATATACAGTATGTCCTACTCATCAAACTGCAGAGAAGAGATTTTAGATTATTAAATAATCTTTGTTTGAAAGTTTCATATATTCTGGGTTATTTATAGGATTTATAGGTTAGGCATAAATAATCCTGAAACTGAAATCACTTCATTAATAATGTGTTATTTAAATATGTTTCTCCATAAAAAACTGTTTCCAAATAGATCAAACTGTCACATCATCTAACTTTGTGCTTTGCCATCTTTACACGTTTCAGGATATTTCATTCATATTTGTGTTTACAGGCTAACATGAAGGGGTTTTTCTGATTTTTTTAAACAAATCCAATCAAAGTTTATGCATGTATCACTTTTAGAACAATAAATGCAGCATAAAGTGTTTTACGTTTCTCGAGAAAAAGATGCATCCGCTCTGAGCAGAAAGACTAACCAGGCCTCATCAGAGCCTCTGATTAGTGAGCTTCTTAACGTTATTTAAGCAAACTGCGACTCGTTTCGGCACGTTCGTGATTAACGGAGACGCGAAACCGCACTCATATTTATGAGGATCTGTAACAACATTAGAAGCTGGCACACATACCGAAGCAATTATGAGCGCAGACATAAACTGATAAGCAGCGTTGCTGATAAATCTTCGCGGAGCTCATAAAAAACAGAGGCTGGCCTGCGGCTGGATTCCCCTCCGCAGCTCTGCAGCTCTGCCTCTTCACCAACTTCCTCGGAAAGGTTGCAGAACGTGCCCGAGCAGCGATTAGATTACAAGGTCATCTCGGCGAGACCTCCATTCATTTGTTAGTGCATGTGGATGAGCACGTGCATGCATGTGCTCACAGCGGCTGGAGGAGGATGTATTGAAGAGACGGCCTGGAGAGCGACAGGTGATGGAGGCAGGGGGAGGCGCCATGCTGGAGACCACTGGACAACAAGACTAATGCAGATTTACACCCGTGTCGTGCGGCGTCTCGCAGACATTGTGTCATATTACTGAAAACTTAGGCCGAGGCCTTTATGGAAACACAGCGGTATTATACACAAAGAAATTCATTATCTTCAAGGAAAAAAAAAAAAAAAGGATTCTCAGAATTCTCTATAACTCCTCCCTATAAAAGTTTGCTGTGTTTGGGTTAATTTTGGAGAGAATATGTCACTGTAATATTATTTCAGACAGGATTGTGAACTACAATTCACTGAACAATGTAGATTTAGTTATTTCACAATGAAAATTTAGCCATTTTTTAATTCAAACTGCCACTTTCGTCTTCTAATTCTCTCATATTTTTAATTTCGCTCTATTTATTTACATAACTCTTCAACTTCTCATTGCTTGGTTTACTGTTCTCTTGCACCTTTGTCTTGTATTTCCGCTGAGTCATTCGTCTGTTAATCGTTTTGAATCGTTACCAACTTACATGAAAGAAACTAATAGTTTGATTAATTCGATTCTATTCTATGGAAGTCATTGTTTTAACATCTAATTTCAGTAGAAATAATCTTCTTTCTGATGAACAGTCAAACTGAAAAGCAAACAATGAAAACTAAAACAAGGATCTATCTATCTATCTATCTATCTATCTATCTATCTATCTATCTATCTATTCAGAGTAACGGTGGTAAAACTTTGATGCATGTTTCAATGTTTTTGATGCAAAAACATTGAAAGTGCACTAGATTATATTAGTCTAAACCAATTTGCTGCAGAGAGTTTTAGCATTTTATCAAATGTTTTAACCATTTAATAGACAAATACTTTTTTTTTCACATCACAACAATAAAACCTTTAAGCATGCAATTTTTCAAGCATTTTCGTTTGATTTAATGGAGCAACTTACAAGGTTTTTCAGTATTTTTTTCCACATTCAGAGAAGACGATATTTCTTTGAATTAATAGCAGGAGAATTAAAGGTATAATACAACATTTTCTCGAAAAGACGAAGCCCCACGTCTGTTACTCACTTTTTGAACAATGCGCATGCGCCAGACCATCCGCCCGGCTCTCCTGCTTCTCCCAGAAAACACGTGTACGAGCGCGATCTCCTCTTCTCCGGCGTGCACGGCTCTGTACAGTTTCTGCGATCCGCCTCGCTCATAAATAAAGCTTTTTTTTTCCGAAACAGCTACAGTTTCATTATGTCAGACTCGCCATCGGTAAGTACGAGCTCAGAAGCTCACCGGCTACATAAACACTCTGAATGCGCATGCGCAAAAGGGAGAAGCTGATTGGGCGCAAGCACGGAGAACCGCCTTACGAAAGCAGCTCGTCAGAATGATTGACAAACAGACCCACCAATTATTTAGGTGATCCACCCGGAAATCAAAATGTTGTATTACACCTTTAAACACATTGTAGTTCAGGGGTCACATACGACCCAATTTCATAAAGTCACTTTTGATGAAACATTCTGGTTCAAAATACAGTGAAATGTCCAAAAAACTTCTCTTGTAGCTGTTGCATTACGCATGTTTTGTTGATGTGTTGATAGCTCTCAAGGCAACGTCACCAATATCTGAGCGTGGATCTCAGTGTTTTGTTGGCTTGAGTGTGTTTCTCTTCACAAATTTGGTTTTTTAAAAAAAATCAACCTACTTTTTGAAATTTCACCATTCTGCTTGGCGGTTTGGTGGACCGGTTTGGAGCCTCGAGTGGCCAGTTTTGACACACATGCCTTATGTTTGGCACCCCTGGTTCATAGCAAAAAGTGAGCAGTCATCAGAAGCTCACGTTTGTCTCCAGCAGGTTGGACTTGGAGACCCGCCCCTTGTTTCCAGGCCGATCCTTCCACCATGTAATCAGAAGACTTCACCTTCAGCACAAAGCCTCAAAACAGAAACATGTCTCCGTCTCATTTCTCTCTGTCTCCTCCATGCTCTCCATCCCTCAGTGCCTCCCCCCCCCCCCCCCCCCATCCCCATAGAGCATTAGCTTGCAGTGGTCAGGCCGCTTGACAGCTGCTCCACCTGAAGAATATCAATCAATGTTGCTGTGGCGACCGACCCCGACTCCCCTCCTCTCCTCTTCTCCCCCCCCCCCCCCCCCAACACATCCCTCCATCACATCTCTCTGCTTTCCGTGCTCTGAGCCTGATTCAGGCACCTGCATGAATCATGGGGCCCGCAAAAGGTGTGAATGTTTACGTAGTGTTTAACTCCTCGAACCGATCTACTGCTGGAGCGCTCTTCAGCACCTCGTGCCGCTAATTTCTCAGAGGTGTGACTAATTGAGTTGCGGATGCGGACCCCGAGACATCTCAGACTATCACTCCAGATGAGCCGGGCAGACAGGCGTGGGATGGAAGTGTCTGCCACATGACGGGAGAGTGAGCGCTGTACAAATCAAGCCGCTCGATATAGGAGCACTTCCGCGGTGCCGCTAATCACCGTTAAGGACTCTCGTCTTCACAATGCAGGAGAAAAAAGTTAGCGGTGAAATCCGGTTTGCCTCCGTCTGACTCAGACACAAAGTTTCAGATAATTTCTTGTTTATGTGTCGTCACATTAATCATCAAAGCTCATTCTGAGGAATTTACACCTGGTTTTGACAGTAGTCTAAATCAGAGCCGTATGCAGCATGATGATAGAGTATCTCTTGTCAGCATGTTGTTAGGATGTATTAGAGCCTCTTATTTAGTTTCAGTGAGTGTTTTTGAATTGAGTAGAATGTTTTCTGTGATTGTTGAACAGTGAAAGTGATGGGGATTGATGTGGAATAATTCCAGGGATGCTTTTTATTGTTTTTTTTTTTCTTTGTAATTTTTGATTACATATCATAAGCAGTATAGATTGAGGGGAATTCTTCCGGGTTTTCCAGCAAAGCAAGCTTGAGACGATGACTTATGGTCGTATTTTGTTGCCAAAACAAACATGATGCAGTGTTAGGATAATGTTACCCAGGCCTACAAGAGATTTTATAAGTTTTATGCAATACAAAGAGCAAATTTGCTTAATTTTATTTACTTCCAGGTTCCACTGCTAGGGGGCAGTGTTGTAATCTACCACTACTTCTTCCAGAGAAGAAGTCTCATCGCCCACTTGTATTCGCAAAATTGACCAACAAGCACTTAAAACCATAAAAAGGAGGAATATTTTCAGCAGTAGGAATTTTAGTCGGAATATTAACTTTTTAGCAAAGAACTCATAGATATTTACATGTGATGTGACGTCATATGTTCATGTTTTTTGTGTTTGTTTTCTAACCATTGTCACGATAAAAATGCTTGAAAATTATTAGTTTAAATATTATGAGCGCATAAATTACAAACAGAGCAATTAACTTGTAATTGTTGTGCTTATTTTTGTGATGTGTCTGTATTATTCAGCCTTTTTTCAAAGAAGCTGGGTTGTTATTGGAAACCCTTGTTTTGTGTGATTATATCACTTGGCAACGATTGCCCTTGGATGGCCAAATTGTCAGGAGACCAATCAGAGCCCTCCCTCTAATTGCACCGATCTACCGCCCGTACACTCCCCTCCCCACAATCCCTCTCTGATCCGGCCCCCGAACATGGCCGCCGAGCGGCGGAACGACTCCCCGCAGGCCCATCATCAGTGGCACCGGTGCCAGGCCCGCCAGCGGAGGGTTAAGTAAATATTGGGCGAAGCAGCTGCTCTCGGAGTGGCGTCGTCTGCCTGGTCCCAGCCTGGTATAAATCACACGCAGCAATTAGTGCCACAGTGTCCCCCTGCCCTCGTTAAACAGCCCCGCCCGCTGAGGGAGCCCATAAACAGCAGCCTGCACAGACTGCAAGACGAGCGCTTCTTTTAAAGACTTTACATGTTATTTACTCCTGTACTCTGCCTTTAATTAGATTGCAAATTTCTCCCGTCTATGTAAATAATGACTAATGCACAGATATAAAGTGCTGAGCACGGTTCATCACGCAAAGAGAAAGCATGTGAGAGAAAAAAATGGAAGATTTCAATGCTTGAAAACAGTTGTTTCTTGGAAATGTTGCTTGTATGTTGGACGAGATGGAAGTGAAATCTAGAAATCAAATAAAAGAGAACAAAAGCAAGACGTTAACAGCAATACAAACTTTATGAAAGCTTTCGCGGTGTTTGTTAATTAACCTTGGGAGGGACAAATCTGTAGTCTATGATGTATCTTTGCAATCTTGTATCTTTTTTTTTTCTGCAAGTACAAAAAATTGTGAGCAATCAGCTGCACTTTGTCTCCTCCCTCACACCAAATGACAGAAAAACGACGACATCCATCTTTTTTTCCCACCATATTTGTATCTTAAAAAGCCACTTTGCAGGGTGGAAAGTAGAAGAACATAAAGGTGTAAATAGCCAGAACTGTGTTCTGGTAGTTCACCAAACTACCAAAGGAAGGAGGAGGAGGAGGAGGAGAACAGTGGTGCCTGGCAAAAGATCAACTGTGCAATTAAAGCAGTGATGTGGGGGCAGAGCTCTGCTTCATTGTGTTTGGCTAAAACCGTCCAACATTTTTGAAAACACCTGGAATGTCTGAGGAGACGTCACTGGAAACAACTTAATTTTGCTGTTATCGTTTCAGTTTTGAAGTATTTTCCCTAAATTCAACTTAACACCTTGATTTTAAATTTATTTTTCACTTTCTTACCTTGTTCTTAAAGCTCGTGTCCGGAGTTTTGAAAGAGAGGTTTTTTTAATCCAGCGTCTCGAGGTTCCGCCCTCCCTCTGCTTTCATGAGCGACCAAGCCACGCCCCTTTAATTGTGCACGCGCATTATCTGTCGGGTGAAAATGAGAGCCTCCAAGTCCCACAGCATCCTCCATGTTGAGCTGTTTACGGTGGATGTTCAGCAGACAGTGGATATATCCGAGGTAAGCGGGGCGGCTGCTGCGGAGCTAACTCACCTCTGCCTGGGCGAGCGGCCGTGCTCTCTGGCTGCATGCACACGTTGATTGACAGTATGACAAAGCAGAAGCTCGAAATCTATTGACTGAAGCTGACCGGCGCTTTTTCGGATAACATGGGGGTCTATGAGACGAAGGCGGGGCTCATAAATACATTTTATATTGCTTTATGCTAATATTATATTATAGTATCGAACCAGACTGACACATTTAAGCTCTGTTAAAAAATGATACATACGTTGGAAACAAATGGAAACTCCGAACACGAGTTTTAATTACTACTCTTTTGTCACTTCAGCTTTAGATTCAAACAAAATGTCATTATTTCTCTACAGATTCTCATAAAGTTTTTGGGATTTTAGACTTATCATTCATTATTCGGACAAAATATTTTGGTTCTATTTTTAATTTTGCTTATATTCATTATTCTTCATGAAATATTACATTCCCGTCAATGAGTTCTGATGTAAACAAGCAGCAAGACAGATCGTAGATCAAAGATCGCACCTTCAGGAGGAGGCCGGCTCCGCTCCTCCAACTCACAGACAACGGGCTTTAATTTATGACGCATGATCTGAGAAGTGATAATCAATGATCACTGAGCTGATTTTTATCATTCATCAACTGTGATCTAAATAGCCAATTAAACCTTCAATGTAATTTAGCTGACAACAGCTCGCAGAGGGACAAAAACAGCGGCTGGCGAGAGGCAGAAATAGCCATCAGCACCCCTATTACCATATTGCTCTAAATTACCACAATCACCGGGGGAGCATTTAACATGCCACCACCCAGTGGAGGGGAAAAAGAGAGACACAGGGGGAAAAAAAAGTCCCACAAATAATGTCAGAATGAATGTAAGTGATTTAGAATCTGCTCTCTTTGTGATTGTGTGACCAGTGGCTGTTGTGTCCGGGGTAATTAGGAAGTAATGAGAGTGTAATTTGGGATTGGACACATTCTGAGAGTCGCTGTCAGACGGACGGACGGACAGGCAGACAGAGACAGGGGCTCAGGTGCCGAATGACTCGTCCTCGGCCACGAACGCTACCTGAACGCCACTGAGCGACGAGGAGGTGGGTGGGGTGGACTGATGTGTGGGCGGGGGGATGGGGCAGGTGGAGGACGCTGCTTTAGCAATAAGAAGGACTGCTGTCTTTGCACATTCGTGCTCCTCCGACGGCTTCATTCACACTCTGTTCGGCTCGGCGTGCAGATAAGAACCGGGGGGAAAAAAAAACGGATGACAATTGTACAAAAGCTCTGAACCCCCCCTCCAACCCCCCCACCTCCCTCTGTGATTTCTCTTGTCTCTGTCAGCCGGAGACAGACTCTCCTGTTTAGGTGCATTGTGAGAGGGAGAAAGACACATAGGGAGAGCGGGAGTGAGAGAGGTGAGCCGGTTACTGTGGCAACCAGGAGAGTGACTCTTAGGCATATGCATCAGGAGGTGGAGGCGAGGGGGGGGGTGTAGTCAGAGGGGAGAGGGGTGGGGGGAGCAGATCAGAGGGAGGTGTCAGTGGGTTACTGCACACACAGGGAAGCAAAGGGAGGCAGAAACAAAAGGAGCTGTCTTTTGAATGGTGGCTGTGCTGGATTGGACTGTCAGCGCTTCCTCCTAACAACCTCACTTAGCCGGCTGCTCGCACTCCCAGACACTTCTTTGCTCTGCCTCTCGGTCTCTCCCTGCCTCTCTTTGAGAATACAGCACACGTACGACCGGGCTGCTGCAGGTGAGCCCAACCAGAAATCCAAACCATCGTCTCAATTATTCAAGCTCAACCGGTCGATCCGGGCGTCAAAGAGAATGAAATAGGTGCCGAAACGTGTGTATACTTCAACCTTATTATGAGTGTAAGTCATTTTCAGCCAGAATAAAGAACAAATTTGCAATAAAGAAGCTGAAAATGAAGGTACATAACATGGACTGTATGCACAGTCAAACTGAAAGAACACAGCTCAGATATGAAATGCATGTTTCTCACGGCGTTGCTTGGTACATTGGCAGGCCAGACTGGGCGTCTTGCAGGCTGGTTTTATTTGAAATCCCTGTTTTTAAAAAGTATGCAGGCAATATTAAGAAATATCCAGTCAAATGAAACATTTCTGATTAAAGCAGGGGTGAACGGGCCAGAGAAAGGACTCAACAACAACACATCTCCAAATAAAAACCAACACGATGCATGATTTTAAGAAGGACTGTGATGAAAGTGATATCCAAGAATCCAGCTATTACTCCTGCAGAACTTGATCTGGAGCTTCACCAAATAAGTTTATCTACATCAAGACGAGGTTAAAACTTGACGTCATCATTTGTTCAGACTTTAATCATACGTGAGCGAAAACAGATAATGGTGTACTAAACATGGAACGAAAAGGACACTCCATTACATCCATCATGTGATCAGGGGTTCGATAATACTTTTTCCTTCTACCACATATTTCTGTTGGAGCCTCTCGTCTCCATCAGCGACATCATCCGGTGGCGCTGGACAACATGTCTCTATATCAGCTGGTCACGCCTTCATAACACCAGATATAAAAACCTTTTTGAAGAGGAGCTTGTTGAAACATGTGAAAAGTATGTTATAAAACCCTACTTGTCTGAAGAGGAGAAAAAAAGAAATATTCTAAACCAGCTCAAGATGGAATGAAGATAATTGAACTATGTGATCAGGGGCATTGAAAGAGCCACATGTGACTTTCAGCTCTATGATTGCCAGATATTCTCAGGTATTCAGGTTTTCTCGATTCCCTCCAGGAGTGGAATGTGTTCTGGCTCCGGCCAGCGACAGCCCTGTTCTCATGGTTTAACCAAGCACGGAGCCATCGCTGTGTTTCTAACACTCCACCTGAATGTTGATGCAGCAGCATTAGACTCTCTACTCCAGAATGCCCCCGCCCCGCCCCGCTCCCCCCCTCTCTATGTAAACCTGACAGTTTTTGTTTTGATGAGCCCAATTAGCCTCTCTCCTCCACCCGGAGGCACGGTGACTTTCCCGGCCTGCCGGAGAAGGCGAGAGGAGGATGATAGTGAGTACCCTCTGACCTTCTGACAGGAGCCCACAGAGAAACAGGCTGCCAGAGACAAACAGAGCCATGGGGTGGGTGTAATGAATATGCTGCCCCCTGTGGTGGGGATGACCTTATAAACAACAACAAACTGTCACTGCGGCCAGGCCTGCTGGGAGCTGCCCTCTGTGCAAGGGCAAATGGCCTGGACTCCGCTGGACGGGACGGGCCGCGCTCGCAGAGGAGGCTGCTATCAGATGTTATAACACGGGACAAGCTCCCGAGCCGCCCGCCCGCCCGCCCGCCCGCCCGCCGCAGGTTGATTTCAACAATCAGCATCTCTCGGTGAGAAATGAAGCGTTTACATTCATCCAGCAGCCGGCTGATGAGACCGCATGAGCTCTCATTTTCGCATTACAAACAGAAGACGGCGCGGCGTCTCCCCTCGCCGTAAGTTATTTGTTGTATTTACCCGAGTAGATCATCAAAAGTCTCATCGGCGCAGCTGCGGTAAACGCGCTCCCACTGTGTCGTGTAACGCTAAGTGACTGCTTTTTTATTATACAAGACAAGCTACGCCTGCGATCGCTGTGATCTCAGCCAGGCGTTGGGAATCAAACGGCAGTAGAGAGACATCCTCGTGTTTCAAGGGGGACTTTCATGTCACCGTGAAGGAGACGGGGGAAGAGCGGCGGCGGCGGCGGCGGCGGAGGGTGAGGAGTCAGAGCGAGGCATATGGCATCTCCACTTTTTGGGCAATGAGAGCTGACAGGTTAACTGAACATTTGGCAGGGGGGGTGGCGAGCGGCGCACGGGGAGAGGAGACGTGAGGTGTGTGTGTGTGTGTTTTGGGTGGGAGGAGTAGGTGGGTGAGGCTGCTAAACACTCCCATCTGTTCGTATCCCGAGGCGCTCCCGGGGCAGTTAGCTACTGTCTCATGCAGATGAGCTGCTGGCTGCTCCGGCTCCTTCCACTTACAACCGGTAAATAACGATCTAAATACATAAATATATTTGAATAATAGGAGTGGCAGGACGGGGAACGGAGAAGCGGCGGGGTCAAACTCTTTCCGAGCGATGATCACAGCTCGGCGGTGATGTGTGAGCGAATTAACTGCGTCCTCATTAGAGTTTGGTTTCCTCTGGGCCTCGGCGGCGTCCCGGGAGGAAGATCTGCTTAACAGGGCTCCTCCGTGCGCACTGACATGCATTATGCGAGCAACATCCTCCACCATGTATTTATGCTGAGCGCTATCAGCGGATGTTTAACACGTGAAAATACTCACCCGTGGAGAGGAACGAAGACGTCGGGACAAACATGACAGCACTTCGGTGATACAGTGGTACCACTCTGAAAATTCACCCCTAACCCAACGTTTTAGGAGGAAAGTCAAAAGTTTGAGATTGCTTAGAAATGTTTATTTGGCTGCTATTGGGTATTTGCATGAGAAACAGTATTTCCTATGTATTCTGTAATAAAATGACTTTTTTTTTTTTAATTAAAACAAAACTTACTAGAAAAAGCAACACTTCAGTAATGACTTGAAAGTGTGTGCTGGATCGTGGGATTGAGGGCTCCCAATTAGTAAGAATCCATGTGGAACAACTATATAAACTGTAATATGGCTTTTAATTTGTTGTACAGAGCAGAAATAATATTTAATCATGTTTATCTCTGAGTTTTTCCAGATGAAATCAAATAAAACTTCAACCTCACTTCAGTCCTCAGCGGATGAAAAACCAAACACGTTCACGATGTCGGCATGTCTTTTTTGGTCGGGGACTGAAGTGTTTGAGTGAGAATTCATTTAGGAATTTCATCTATATCAAGATTTAAACGTTAAAAGAAAGAATACCACTGAATTGGAACACATTTCTAGTTTAACTTATAACTAATGATTGTGTAAAAATGGAGAAGACTGAAAGTGAGGCTCGATATACCAAACACCCTCAACATCTTTTCCTGTATTTATTCATCATTTAAACCAATACCAGCTAAGATGCAGTTATGATGAGATAAGTGGTATTTTGGATTATTTTAGGCATGCTGGTGGAATTTGGATTGCAAATGATAACTCGTGTCGAGTACTTTTAATCTGTTTGTTCATCTTTATTGACACTCTATGCTTGAGGCATATCAAAAACAAGGGAGTGATACATTATAATCCAAAGTCTTTTTAATCTCCTCACACACACACACACACACACACACACACACACACACACACACACACACAGTGCAGTAGGTTGCCATTTGTTTATTCTACCGGGTCCACATTTGCATGTCCCACAGCGGATGTTAATCTTCAGGGGGTCCACGCTGCCGCTACAGGATTTCTCAGCGGATCCGCAGTCCCTCAAACGCTGATTTCCAACCTACACCGCGGCCCTGTCACAACCGGCGGGGCTTTAGGGGGTAATTGAGCGCGATTCTTGAATCACCCACGTCCCTGTTTTTAGATACAGTCATGTCATGTGTGTGTGCTCCCACTGAACGATAGCATATTCAAATGAGGATAAGGAGCTTTTGATGGAATGAGGGTGAGGTGGGAGGGCGAGGCGAGAGAGAGAGAGAGAGAGAGAGAGAGAGAGAGAGAGAGAGAGAGAGAGAGAGAGAGAGAGAGAGAGAGAGAGAGAAACGATTGAAGAAGTGGAAGGAAAGCAAAGCCCTGACTGATTTGAATCTGGTAAACTGTCAGAGAGAGGGATTACTCCGCCAAATCCCTGGCGAAAATAGAGGCCCAAGTTATTTACTAGCCTTACAACCAGCTGCAAACCATCTGTACTTAATTGTAAGACACAAACTTTATGAAGATCAACTGGGGATTTGGCCACAAAGCCTCTTACGCCGCTGAATTGGTGTCTCTGCTTCGAGGGAGAGTATGGACTCCAGACTTGTCACATGTGCTTTGGAGGACACGGACTCCGCCACACTCTCCGCGGTCTCGCGTGGGGCCCCACCCCCGACCCGCCCTGCCTCCCTCCTCCAGGACATGACTTTCAAAGTGGGCCTCGTAAAGACGAGAACGTGGACGAGTCAGATCGATGGCGGTGCACGCACAAACGTACGTACGTACGCACACGGGAGCCCGCATCAAAACATTTAATTGGCTTGAGCGTCGGCGCCTTTTAGCATGAGGCCACTCATTAGGTCCCGATTAGGCTTGTAAGTGGCCTAGTAACCTACACTCCGCTGCAGAAGTCAGCGTCAGGAAGACAATGGCTCCCTGGGCCCGGTAGGAAAAACCTGCATGTGGCATTGTTTAATGTAGGTCGTTGTGCATTATGTTGTTCTTGGCAGCCGTCTGAAGACAGGAGATAAGAGGTCCTGTCCAAGCCACTGAATGGCAGGTAGCCAGCGTAATCCTATTTAACAAGATCTGGGGCTGGATCGGGGGTGGGGAGCGTCGGCGGGGTCACGCGAGGAGCCCGTCGGGGTCAGACCGCGGCTTTGTGGGTGTTGTGGTCCCAGAGATTGTGCTTTTCAAAAACAGCCGCCCGTTGCCCCGCTTTCAAATCTGCTCACCACTGATAAGAGGAATACATGCATGTGAAAAGATGAATGATTCGACCCTCCTGGGATGGATAAAACATCTCCAATAGACAGTTTTCTCCACGAATGTCATACTTAGCCTAATTACAACTGATTTAATCAACATTTAGTCGTTCAGAGTTTATTTGATGCCTCATTACACATTATTAAAAAAAACTTTTTTCAATACAAGTGGGAGAAATCATTCAATCACATCATTTTTAAGGTTTTACAGAAAACACAGACGACGTTGATTGTTTTTTTTTTTTTTTCACGTTGCATTTCTCAAACTCTCTCATGCAACATGCAGGGCTGCTGTTAGGCTGCACACATGCACAAAAAAGCTTCAAGAGTTGTCAAGCTATTGTGGTGTTTCTGCAGTTTTTTGTGTTTTTGTTTTTGTTTCTGACTTCCACGAAAAAATTTCGAAGAAAATTCACAGACGGGTCACCCAAGAACGAATGCTGTGGCGTCTAATCCGCTGGCCCCTTTAACTCATTTATTTTCTTCCACTGTGCTAATTCCTCCCATCTCCATATGTTGAAGGGCGAAGAGGGAGGGAGGGGGGGTGGGGTGGGGTTGGCGGGGGCGGGGGGGGGGGGGGGGGGGGGCAGGAGGAGAGGGAGTGCGTGTGTGGAGGGTGGTCAGGGATTAGGCCGTCCTGTCTGGACATACGCCTTGTGTAATCGCGCTGCTTCGGAGGTGTCCGGGGCCGCTGTGAGTGTGTGTGTGTGTGTGTGTGTGTGTGTGTGCGTGTGTGTGTGTGGCATCACGATGCACAACAACACAAACCTCACAGGTCAACGGTTTTTTCAATCTAGTGTCTCGTACTTTAGGAAAACTCAAGTTGTGTCTCAAGTGAAAATAACACACAAAAAAACACATTTTGATGTAAATTCTGCTTGTTTATGCAGGTTTTAGGAGATAAAGATTGGCGCATTTCACACAGAATTGTAGCTTTTTTTCTTTAGTTTGTCATTTTTACAAAAGCGGCCCTTGATAAAGGCCTGATAACATTTCATTTTCAATACAAACCAACCATTTAGGGAACACATCAATAATGGTTGCTAATTTAAATTAGTGAAATACTTGGCAACAAATGTAGTACTGTGCATTATAAATATAGAATTGTTTTGAACATTTGTGCAGCATTGTAGACACTAAGCTTACAATTTGCCACAATATTGAGCTGATTGATCTGATGATTACACTTTAAGCCATCTACATCTGAAAAAGAAAAACTGTAAAAACAATACATAATACTGAGAAGTCACATGTTTTGAAACCAGTTCATAAAATTGCTGCTTTATTGTTGAATTGAGGAAACATTAACTCATCTCAACATGTAATTGATTTCCTTAAACTTGGCAGAACACGACTTTGGACTTTATGGAATTTGGGATTTAATTTTTTATCAAATTTCATCAAAGTCAACAGAATTAAATTAAATCCTTAGATATGATGACAGAGACTTCATTATTCTTAGTTGTAAATTCAGTCAATACTTATGGAGAAGTCATCCTTTTAAAGTCAGTACACGCTGCACAGTTTTCAAAAGGGAAGTTGGACAAAGTTGATTTGAATCCTAAATCTGGGTGAGTATTGAGAATAAATATGAAAAAAAGATTTCAGAGTTAATAAAAGTGTAAAACATCACATTTGTCCCTGATTTGAAACTCATCCGGAGCTGAAGGAAGGACTCGTGTCAGTGTTCTGTGCTGCTCGCGGTCACATTAGCGCTCATTACCCCCCACAGCCACCCCCCACCCCCCTCCCCCCTCCCCCCTCCAGCCTCTCCCACCTCTCTTCGTTAGCAGGTATAATCTCCGATGGCCCATCTGCCAGACGCCAAAGCCACAGAAACACCGAGCAAACAAGGCAGAGAGGGAGCTGGCCATTACATACAATGAAGGGAGGGGGGGGGGGGGCGGGGTTCTGAATGCCCCCGTGACCGGTCACTCGCACAGGCGGCCGTGTTTGCTCAGGCCCGACAAAGGAATACAATACTGCTGCTATAGCTCTGCTATTCTCCCGCAGATAAGGAGCCGTTTGAGCTGTGGGTGCACCTGCCCCCCAGAGGGTGTGTGTGTGTGTGTGTGTGTGTGTGTGTGTGTGTGTGTGTGTGTGTGTGTGTGTGTGTGTGTGTGCATGAGAGGGATTCACACCATCAACAGCATGCAATCTTTCTAAAATGATTACTTCCCTCCAGGCTGATTCCGTCCACGTCGCACCAGAAGGCCTCTTCTGCATTAAAGATGCATGACTTCAGTAAATGTTCAGGACTCTGCACTGTTTGTTTGTTTGTTTGTTCGTTTGTTTGTTTGTTTTTTTGATCAGCCTCTCTTTTCGAAGCAGAGCTGAGAACCAGCAGCGTTGGAGCAACACAGCGTGGATGCTGACACAAAATGGCTGCCTTGGACTGAAAGAGGCAGTAAGCCGGAGCAGCGGCGGCAGCGGCGGCGGTGGCGGCGGCGGCGGCAGCAGCATCCACGAGCAAACCTTTCAGCGGCCCCCCTCTCCCTGCTTCCTCACTCCTCATTGACAGAGGATTAGCAAATCGCCAGTATAACACCACTTGATTGCTTTTACCCCCCTCGAAGGGTTCCACAATATCACCGTCACACCAAGACGTGAAGGAGGAGGGAGGGGGGGGGGCCGAGGGGTCACACAAACACACGCACAGGCCGCCAAACCGGGATTAGATGGTGGAAATGTAATCCTGGTTTGGGAAAGGAGGGGTGTGGCTGGAAGACACAATGTAATCAGGGAGTTAACGTCTACACCCCAACAATCAGACCAGCAGATCAATCTAAGCCACAGCGTCAATCGCAGCATATGTTCAGACGCTCTAATTGGACGAGCGACACACTTCCGAGCGCTTCAATTCGCTCAGACAGATTCCCTGATAGGCTCCGCGAAACCCGGGGAATTAAAAGTAGAATAAGTTAATTCAACAATGAAGAAATGTGATTGTTTCGTTCCAAGGTCACATGACTTGGTTTCCATTTTGAAGACGTGTGTGCAGGTGGAGCAGGGATTCACACACACACACACACAAACACACACACACTCGGGATGCAGAGCAGCAAACTGCACAAGCAACGGGAGCACGGAGGTGACAGCTCCCGGGGAAAAAAGAAGTAGGAAGAGTAGAAGAAGCTGGCGAACGTACAGTGAGCTTAATAGCTGCTGAGGGAGAGAGAGGAGCTTATCTTCCCACCACAGCTAATATGAGCTTCTCAATTAGATGAAAGGCTCTCTCCCTTTCTCTAATTTTTTTGTTCAATTTCTCCAGGCAATTTATTTAGGGTGGGGAGGAGTGGATATAAAAAAAAAAAAAAAAGAAGGAGAAGAAGAAGCGGGTATTGGCCGAGCGCACGGCGAGTCACAGCCGGCTGCAGCCAATCAGGCGCCGCTGACAGCGTCAACTCAGGCCCTCAGCAACAACATGACTATTTACTGTATGCAAGAGGAAAATCTATTTGAGGTTCATCACTGCTCATCCGACAAACCACACACGCACGCACGCACGCACGCGCGCACACATGCACACGCTGGAAAAAGTCTGCAGCCATTTAGACAGAAATAGATGAGAGTCGTGTAAATTTAGCTGCACTTCGGATCATCCCTGCACTCGTTTCAGCGACGATTCATGTGAAAGCACCAACTTGGAGGAGCCGTGTTATTCTGGACGGCTCCAACACGTTCCCTTCATTCTTCGGACGGCTCCCGCCGCATCCTGCATTATGGATTAACTGAGATTATGCAAAGGACCCTTCATGCGTTAACTTCAGTTTAATTTCTTTGTCCCGGATGTATTTTTACACACACTCTCCTCCTCCGTATTGTACCTTTCTCTGCAGCTTGCAGGGTGGAACTAAAGGATTATGCGAGCACTTCGAAAAAATTTGGTTTCCTCACGTTAGATAAAATAATGTCTTGTTGGCCAAGGAATCAAATTTTTTTTTATCTTTTAAATGTTTGAATAAAGAGCTGCTCTGTCGTTAAAGCTTTCACGCCAAACATGAACGAAATAATATGCAATGACGTGAAATTTGACATTCAAATAACAGCAAAACCACAATTATCATCAACGAGTTCGGATCACTAACATATATAAATGCAATAATTTTTTTTAATTATTTTAATAGAATAGAAATGCATCAGCTCTTATAAATTAAAACAAATTAAATGCAAAAGAAATTAAAGTATTTTTTGGGGCCTTGCATAATTATTTTGCTCTGTTCTTTAATTTAAAATTTCTGTTAAGGCTAAATTATTCAAAAAGCTTTTGTCATTCATGTTTTAACATTTAACAAAATGTCATTTCTGTTTAACTAAAATGAATTAAATTTACATTTTATTAAATTGTATTAAACTGCGACAAATTTCCAGTCTTCTCTTGATTTAAACTGATCGGATTTAATTGTAATTTATATAAATTATACCACAAAAAAAATGTAAAAGAAGAAAAAATTAATTTTCAACACAAAATGTAAAAAATTGTTTTGTGTTTTAAAAATTTTAGCACCAATACTAATATTTAGCGTTGAAATTATATCAAATATATTAATTTAAATTTCCTTCCTAGCTGTGTGTGACGTTCAGGCTCCAAACTGACTCTTAATCATCTTTTCTTTCTCTCTCTCTCAGCATCTGCTCCTTTATTCCCAGTCAAGGTTACACATCACTGCTTGTAAAAAAAAAAAAAAAAAACACAACAACAAGGAAGCTGCAGGAGTGTAGTGATACATGACAGCGCACCTGGGCAAAGATGGCCGGCGAGCATCGTCAGGAGGGGGGGGGGTAAAATCCCAGAGTGGTCCCTGGATTCACCCAGCAGGGATGGAGCGGGGCGGGGGGGGCGGGGGGGGCGGTGTTGCCTGAGACGTCCATCTATCAAGGTGATTTCCCAGGGCGGCTCACGCTGGAAACACCTTTCTGTGGGTCACCTTTGGACTGACGCCGGCTCCCCACTGCATTAATTCACTTCATTATTCGCAGTTTGTGATTAGCGGACTCATCGGCATTGCATGCATGCAGCAGGTCTCTCTCTCTCTCTCTCTCTCTCTCTCTCTCTCTCGTTTTTTTTTTTTACTTACTTTACCTCAATACAACAAAACCTTGATTAATATTCTAATTCCAAATAAGTGCACTCTCATCCATGCAAAAAAGAAGAAAGACTTTCTGACTTGTGGCGAAAACGAAGGCCTTCGCGTCATGAGTCTGCATTAAAACACAAGTCATGATGGGGCTTTTCTTTCCCCCCTCCTATTTTTCTTGCCATGAAATGCAGCACAGACAGACAGAGGGGTGTAGAGGTGGGGGGATGGGATGGGGGGGGGGGGGGCGGCGGCTGTGAATAGGCAGAGTGAGTGGCGTGCATGGACAGCCCCTCTGTCTCTCAAAGACACTGCAGCAGCTGCATGCACGCGATAAGAGCAGCCATTCACAGCCAGCTCCCCCTCGCTCTCCTCCTCCTCCTACACACCGACACACACGCCGAATCACCCCACCATCTCTTCCCTCTGCTACGCACACACGCGCGTGCATACTGATGTGCACGCCAGCCGCTCTGCAGGTTCCTCGGCGCGTGCTGCAGTCACCAGTCAAAGGTCTTCCCTCGACCACTCTCTAAAAAACCTCCCCTGACGTCAGAGCGCCGGAGCTCGGTGTTGTCAGGACAGCGAGGAGAGGCGAGGCGAGGAGGCGGAGTCCCCGCTCTTCTTTATTTTTTTCTTAAATCACTCACAGAGTAATCAGAGAGCTGCCAGTAGGCTGACGTTACTGTGAGGGACGCTCGTCCACCTGCATCTGATTTCACATCTCTCTACTTTTTCCCCACATCTTCTCACACTGGAATTCGAAGGCCTCAAATATGGGACTTTTAACGAGAAATGACTGTTTTTACCTTGTTTACGGCTGAATCTTACAGCAACACTTTGCTGGGACCATGTGCGGCCGTTTGAGGATTATTTATAACCGGTAACTCAAATGAAAACGTCCTGTCCTCCTGTGCTGTGAGGTGTTCTGAATGAGATCTCATTGCTTCTGCACCCAAACCGCAACATGCAATGTGTCGCCTTGCCTCCATCGCCTCCCAAACTCAAACGCACGAAGCCAATCCTCCCCTGATCGCACCTGAACCTGCCGAACGAGGCGCTTTTCCTTCCCGTGTCAGACGGGGACTCCAGTGCCAATCACCGGGACAGACGACAGCATCCCGCAGCCCAACAGATCCATACCGTCCGCACAACGTCTAAGTGCCAATTAATTGGTGGCTCCTTCTACGATTAGCTCATGTTGCGCTTATAGCTAATCTGTATCCTGGCAGGGAGCCAAGCATGACCTGACTCAGGTCCAGGTCCAAGAGCCAGAGGAGGAGGAGGAAGAGAAGGAGGAGGAGGAGGAGGAGGAGGAGGAGGAGGAGGAGGAGGAAGCAGTGCAGCCATCAGCGAGCTCCGGCACAGCAGCATATAGAAGATGTGCCAAACTGCAGCGCCACAAAAAAAACCCTCACTGTTTATCAAAGATTAAGCAGTGTTTAGTAATTCTAACTCTCCCCCCACCTCCTCCCTACACACACACACACACACACACACACACACACACACACACACACACACACACACACACACACACACACACACACACACACACACACACACACACACACACACACACACAGCGCTGGCACATCCAGCTCACACCCTAATTGTTCCCGGCCAAGAGAGTTTAATAAAGAACAAATTGCGATTATTGGTGAGCAAACAGCCATGGTACAGAGGTTTGAGAGAGAGACAGAGAGAGAGAGAGAGAGAGAGAGAGAGAGAGAGAGAGAGAGAGAGAGAGAGAGAGAGAGAGAATCACCCAATTTAATTAATATCTCTGTCAGTCTCAGGCTAAGACTGGAGCAGCAGGCTGCATGGAGAGAGGCAGTGAGCACGCAGAGGAAAAACTGCAGGCTTCACTGAAAAAAAACTCTTTTTCTGCACAAGGTACAACAAATTTTAATGGTATCTTTTAGAAACAGATAATATAATAACATCGTAAACCTATATTTTTTTAACGTAGTTTCCATAAAATGAACTGCAGCTGCCTTGCTGAATCTCACGATGGTGAATGCACACGAGGCACCAGTTAACACAAAAATCGACAAATTGGTCTGGGAATGTTTGCATTCAGGATGGGTTACAAAAGGGAGAAAAGCTTGTGACTTCCATGTTATCTGATAGAGCTTGAATTCCAATAATAAATCTATATTTACATTGTGCTGTGCAAAAATTTGAACTATTGTGAAATAAAGTCGAAAAGCAGGAACTGAAAATTAAGACAATCATCATTACTTGTCCTTACACTGCACAAACTCTACATGCAGGTGATTATAGATATTTTAGTGACGTTTTCTCTGGATTTGGTGTTCTGTGTTGGAGAACATCTGAAGCCCATCAGATCCATTCCTGATGATAAAAGTGGAACTTCCACAAAAAAAATGAAACTAAAGTTTTACACAATACCGGACTCAAATTTGTTTTTATTGTTTCATAAAGTAAATATTCAACAATAACAGAAAACCAGGAACATTGATGAGTTTTTTGATTGATCTGAATGGATCATCAACTATTGAGCCCGAATCACTGATGAGACTCATTTCTTACAACAATCTTATCTCACATTTCAGCTAATTGTCATGTCAAGAATCCAGAATGAACAATGTCAAGTTTCTACAGTCAGAAAACAGCTCATTCAAACTGTTCTCCAAACCGGCCAATAATTCTTTATAGCCATCCTTTCGGAAATCATCACCAAGAAGAATAAAAGTTCGGTCAAGAATTTATTGAATGCCCCCTGCAGGCTTGATCATTTTATGTCTCTTTTAATTTTACAAGCCCCCATTCATATTTAAAGCTAAAATCATGCAAAAAAATGTAAAAAATCGGTTAACACAAAGCATTATGTAACATTAAAAAAATTGTTGTAAAATGGACAGACTAAGACTTTCAATTGAATTACATACTTGGGAAAATTTCATTTTTTTCAAGTATTTTGGAATAAATTAATGTGTTTTCAACAATTTGAATAAAGAACATTTTGTATAATTAAGCATAATTTCACGTCAATTAAAAATAATCCATTATTTTTCATTTTATCCCCCATTGTTGTGAATATTGAGCAATGTTTCTTGTTCTTTCAGTGGACATTTTATAATTCTTTTAAATTGTATAAATTATGAAGTATGAACACAAATACAAAATGTATTTGTGTGTCATGTTTTCATGCTCAGGTGTGTGTGTTTCTGTTTTTTTAAGCTCATCATGCAGCCTGCACGCTGCCCAGCCCCGCTCCATCTACCCGTCATCTTCCCATAATGCTTTGTGGCAGCTGCAGCCAGATTCATGCACACAAGTATTGATTTTCTTCTCCAGCTTTTTTTTTTTTTTTTTTCCCTCTCCTTTCTCCTTTCCTTCAGTGCAACCCTTTATTTATCCGGCTAAGCCCGCGCCGCTGGGTGTGAGGACACGGCGAACCGAGCGCGAGCGACGCTCGCCACACAACCTGGATTTATTTTCATTTATCTGCTATTTATCTGCACGGCGTAACCCCGCGCCGCGCAGGATGCGTGTGCAGGTATGCGTGCACGAGCGCGGCCCATACAAACACCGCGCTCTCCACAGGCCACCTGACCCATTTTTTTTTTTTTTTTTTTTTTTTTTTTTGAGTGAATAACAATACTCCAGCCAATCATGGGCAGACAGAATGACGAATGCTGGAAAAAAAGACTCTCCATCCAGCCTGTCACACGTCAGAGTCCCAACCCTGCCTGTCGACAGAGCGGGAATGGAAAGAGAGAGAGAGTTATCCTCTCTTCGCTCCCTCCTCCTCCATCTCCATCTTCACCACACCAGTAAAACCATTGCCCCCCCCCCCCTTCCTCTCCAGCGCCCTGCTCAAGGTTGCGCTGCACCAATGGCTGCGCTTCCTACGTGCATTCAAAGAAAGAGGGTTAAAAACCGACAGCGAGCTGCAAGGCTGCTCCCAACAAAAGCCGTTTATTACACCACGATACCTGTAGGCTACGGCGGCGGCGGCGGCGGCGGCGCAGTGTACGGCAAAGGATTAAGTGAACTCCTACCCCCGCCATCACCAGTGTTCAGAGTGGAGCGGGAACACACACTGCCTGTTTCTGAAACATTTATGTAATGCTTCTGATGGCATTTGAACTGCTCGCACATCGCGGCGGCCTCCGAGGACGTCTCAGGTTCGACTGAGTGTGGGGAACACGCGGGCCGACCCTGAACCGCTGGCGTCGTGGCGGCCTTGATATGAAGAAATGGGAGATACGGCGAAACACAAGATAACGTCCAGCAGCCTTTTGATAGAAACTCTTGATATTTACTTCAAAGGCCCATTATGCACAGCCAATTAAACCGACAGAGTGCGGCTGGCTCCGCTCCCTCCCGGCGATGGCTGTGGGGAAGCAGGCTGGCTGTGGAAATAACTGCAACACACTTCCCCAAATGTCAACAAACATGAAAGAAACTGTGAAACGCACAAGATGGCTCAGCAAACAGCCAGGCTGAAAGTGTTGGAGCCATCCGCAAATCTGCTTAAACAAGTGTGGCTACCAGACCCGGCACGGCGGCGGTGGGGAGACATTAACAGTGTAACCAGGATGATTACAAGCTGCGGATGTTAAAGAAAAAAAAAAAAAAGAAAGGAAGGAGTGAGACAGAGGAGAGACGAGGGAGGGCTGAGCGGCGCACACAGAATGCGTGTGATGGCCGACGGCCCTGGTGCTCAGCTCGTGTGCTGAATGAAAAGAAGCCTTGGGATGGGTGTGTGTGTGTGTGTGTGTGTGTGTGTGTGTGTGTGTGTGTGTGTGTGTGTGTGTGTGTGTGTGTGTGTGTGTGTGTGTGAGTCTCTGCAGCATAGTGCTGGGGGGTCGGCCCCCTCTCGTCCCTACTGCTGCTGAATGCAGAGCAGGCAGCATCAGGCTGAGGCAAACGACTACAAGGCCTCCTCAGTGACTGCAGCAACGGCTGCACCTGGGGGACGGTCCTCCACAGCAACACAGCCGCAGCCACGCACCGTCCGGCACAACGCCGTCCAGCAGAACGCCGTCCCAAACAAGAGGGACACACCACCTACCAACAGGTACGGCACACAACCACTGCAGCAACCCAGCTCTGGACTCTTCACCATTTTCCTTATTGCTAAGAAGATGCTGGGACTGTCTGCATGTTTTCACTGCCATTGCTAAACTGCAGCTTAATCACCCTCAGTTCAATTATCTTAAATGTTTGGATCAGATGACAGAAGGCAAGGAACTCAATGTTTTCTTATATTGAATCAGATCATGATGGATGGATGGATGGATGGATGGACGGACGGATGAGTTGGACAGGTGTCCACATGAATGGACAGTTATGGTTTGTCTGGTAGGCTAAATGAATGATTGGGTAGGTCAATAGACTTTCGTAAGAATGGATGGATGTTTGAAGAAATGGAAAGATGAACCTGTGAGTGGCTGGATGGATGGATGGATGGATGATGGATCAACAGCTGAATGACTGGACAGACGGAGAGATGGACGGCTGGATGGGTGAGTACAGTCCTAACAATCCACAAACTGAGCCACAACAGAATCAGCAGATCACAATTTGAAAAGAAAAATCAGATTACATTTAAAAGCGATGAAGAATCAGGATTCAGGACCAATTATATCAATCTCAGTCTTCGAACTTTGACATTTAAAATCAGGGTCTTTTTGGTTCGTATTTTTCTGATTACTTTGTTGGTTGATGCACAGACCAAAGACGCCTTTTTAAATCGTCTTTTCATGCAGTGACTGATTTTCCACACAACACAGTAAATCATCGCTACCAGAGTTGACTGGCTGCCTGAACAATCAGTGAAATCCTCTTAGTGCACAGAGTTTACGGCTTTTGTTTGGGCGCAACCCCCAACTTCCCTTTGATTCCAGCACATGGATGCATCTATTTGTCCTACAGCAGTGTATTTCTCTCATTGTGCACATTTGGTGACTGTCAAGCACAGTATGGTTTGACCATGAAAACCTCGTTCACACACAGTTTACCTTTGAGAGCTAATAGCTAATTAGCAAAGAAGCAAAGATAATACAAGACAAAACCTCTCTGAGCACCTTGGTCAACACAAGGTTATTGTTTTGAATGCTTAAGATTGAGGAAGCTTCTATTTTTTTATCATACACCATAAAATATTCGCAGTCTCTCGTATGTATTTTGCTCTGTTGGCCTTTATTGACACTACAGATGCACCGATAACACCTTTTAAAAGGACGAGTAGCAGTAGGAGTACTAACCTTTAGCTGTTGACCGATACGAAGTACTGATATGAGTACATATACGATGCCATAAAATGTAATTTAAACTCCAAACGTAAACAGTATCCCAAGGCTACACGCTACAGTGGACTATTTTAACTCCTTGAAATAATATATCTAAAAAAAGGTATTTAATTCACTGTTGTCTTCTTTAAGTGGGAGAATAAGGGGAAAAAAAGCCCTCAGCTTTGTGATTTAACTGGATTTCCATCCATCATCGATAAACTATCTTGTTTACACTAAAGGATTAGCATGAAGAAGTGCTCGCATTTGTCTGCATAAACAACCAGTAAAACGGTTTATTATCATGCAAAGTGGTTACAAAGATAGAATTTAAAGTACACATTTTGTGCTGCAGACGACTTTATAGCGAGTACAGTATATCACACAGCTTTACATTGTACTGTAGCTTTTACTGCACATCCAGTTTAAATGTATATTTCAGCCTATATTTTCTTTCTTTTAGCGGACCCTGCAACAACTGGAAGAAGGTCCGGTCCAGGGAGACCTCTGAGGGGCCTGTCGGACCTCGCTGCACCCCCAATACAGAAGAGCCGCGCTCAATTATTCATGTCAGAAACAGAAAAGCCGAATTTCACATTTTCTTTTTGTTTGACGGTCCAAGTGTTGATATAATTTCTATCAGTCAGTCGTGAAATATTAACGCGCTCAAGATTGGTCATCGAGATGAGCTGTCAGTCGGTGGGCTCACAGACTCGCACGTGCACACAGAGTGCACTTAAAATGTGTGTATCGGTGGATGAGTGTGTGTGTGTGTGTGTGTGTGTGTGTGTGTGTGTATCAGTGCGTCAGTTGGATGCGTGCACCCAGACGTGAATAAAGACCATTTGCTCATGGATTCATAGGCTTCCGTCATCCATTATTTAGCACGGAGTGGAGCAGCGGATTGGTGGCATGGAGATTTTTCTGACAGCGTTTACATGGCTGACGGCCGCAGATGGGACGGTTTTTAACGGCTCCAGATAAACACTTTGTTTTGACAGCGCGAAAACTCAGCAAGTAAAGATAACAAGCGTGAAAATGTGGCAGGTTGCTGAGAAGACCCGGTGATATATAAACCCAAATGTTTCAAATCGTCCCATTAGGCAGTGCGACGGAGTGTTCTCTCATTTATTTCATTCCATTAGTCTGAATATTTTAAGACTTTGCGACATTTTCTGGAGGGATGCACTGATGCCATTTTCTTAAAGGACGGGCTTAGACACAGACTGTAATCTGAACATTTTAGAAACATTTTCTACATAATCAACTGTTTTTGTTTCAAAAAGTAAAAAAAAAAAAAAACAGCCACCAATGTGTGCAGTATCGCGACACCATGCGGGTTTGAAAACACGCTTGCGGCGAATCCATTTATGGACAATTAAGAGATTGCTATAGATTTCAACATGGCCGATTTCGCCTCAGCGGACAAATGTGAAACGTCAACACAAAACAAAGAAAGAAAGAAAAAAAAGAAACAGCGTTTGCCCTCCATCCAAAAGCGAAATGACATTAGCTCTCGTCTATTGAGTTTGCTAAATGCCCCACATAAAGTGAATTTGCCCCCCAGGGTTGGGAAACAATCACGCAGGCGAGCGTTCCATTTAAGTGATTTGAATGATCGGAGCGCCGCAGAGCAGCCGAGCCGCAGAGCTTCCCATCGGCCGCAGAACTGGGTCAATACACCGAGACTAAGTGACACGGCTGGCAGCCCGCGCGCCGGTGGAAGACCGGGCCGAGGAGCGGGAGCGGGACCTCACTGTCATCGGGTCAGACAGACGTGGAAACACACAGACACACACACACACACACACACACACACACACACACACACACACCACAACACACTTACTGCATTCTAGTCTTTCCCCCAAATAATGCACCATCTCAACAGGATTGTGGAAGAAGTGTAAATTGAAGTGTAACAGTCACAAAAACAGATTTAATAGCGGAAAATGAACAAAGCAGGTGTGTGAAAAGACATGGCCACTGATTGACAACAATAATCCATCTGATTCATGTTTCCTATCGAACACTTTATGTTCGCATTCCTATGAAATTAAAACCAAAAGCTCAGTCAGAGAGACATTTTTAAAGCATGTCGCAGTGCAGAAAAACCCATGAAAATTATCAAAAAGCTGGTTATTAGAAAAACAATTCCAGTTTAAATGAATGAACGTGTGAACCTCAGGTTGCTGGATGGTCACACGTTCACGAAAAAGCTGAGCACAGATGGTGTTAATCGTCCTTTTAGGAGAAATATCTGACATTTTGCAGGCCGAAAGGGACATATTACTTTATTACTTCTCTTCAGGGTTTAAATTTATCTGATGATTAAGGTGCTTAAATTTTGTGACTAAATCCAGGTTTTCTGTCATCTAGACCAGAGCTGTCAAACGCATTTTAACTTCAGGATCCACATTCAGCACACAACGGTAAAACAGTGCACTAATAACTTTTAAATCTAAACATTACAGCTTATACTTATTGTGGCGCAGAGGATATGTGATGAAAATGCCTTCATTTTCACAAATCTATACAGTTAATAATGAAAATGACGACAATCGCAACATAAAGTCAAAACTAATTAAACCTTCTGGTACAAAATCATTTTGTTTGACGCCCCTGGTATAGATGAGTGGTTCCTGAGATTTTGCTGATCTAAAGTTATGAAAATTAGAAGTGTAAAACAAACATAAAAGACACCTGACTTGGGAATCTGTTATGTTTTCAGTTCAGAATTACCAGATTTAGCATGTTGGTCACGAGCATGTGATCAGAAATGATCAGACGAGAGAAACCAGCTGCTTTATGTGGCATTCAGTCATGTGTGATTGAAGGATATTTCAGTTCTGCTGACCAAAACCACACAAATCTAAACAGTTATCTGAAGTAGACAGACTTCCTATTGGATTATTGGATCTCTGTAAAAGACTGGCAACAAACTATTGAGTACCACCGACCTACTGCGGCAGGATGTGTAATACTGGGTAAATAAGTACCAGGACAGTAGAAGCAATACCTTTCAAAAATAACGCAAACTCTGCATGAATGCATCAATCAGTGTAGCGAATGGAGGGCAAAACATCATAACAGCACATATCTCAGGATTTATCATAACTTTTTAAACATGTATCATAGGATTTTCATAGTTTTATTACAATTTGGAAGAAAAATAATTGCAAAAATGAATATGGTCACTTGCCCTTGAAAGGGTTAATACTGTATGTACGACTTCCTGCTCAATACAACTATGTTTTGGTAAAAACCGGTGAAAGTGAAAACTTATTCCACATCACTGCAAACCTTTTTATCATATTATTGGACAAAAAACTAGAGTTTTCTACCAAACAATACTGAAATCTTTATTTTTTTCAGCTGCATTTGATTTGTTTTTACACCGCTTTTACTTTTTAATGATGCTATGGACAGAAACCTTAATCTTCCACCCCAATTAGCACCATGAAGGATCTAACCGAGTCTGATCTGCTCTCATTTCTAACGGGAAAAACCGGATTTCTCTAACGAGCTAAAGACAACAAACTAGCCAGAACATTGTGCCTGATCTCGTAATCAAGACCCTCTGAAGGTGTAAAGTGTTTTAATTTCACTTCCATCCAGACATTATGCATCGATACTCAGTAGAGAATAAAATCCAGGGCTTACTTTCAGCGTTGATTGACATTGTGTCTTTCTCCCAGGACACAACAGTGATGTAGGCCTCCACTGAGGCAGGAATAATGCACTTGAAGACCGCCACATTGCCTCTCATGGCTTTCTGGTCCTCCACCCGAACTGTGTAGGGCTCTCGAAGGACTGGAAGGAGAGAGAGGAGAGTGCTGCAGTGTATATAACACAGCAAACAGAAGATTTCAGTCGAACATGTGCAGCAGGGACTGACCAGCCTTAATGTGGACATCTTGGCTCCTGATTCTCCCTGAGGGGTTCTCCGCTGTGCAATAGTAGGTGTTGTCGTGGATGAGTTTGCTGTAGCTGGAAGGGGGGATGTGGAAGATCTGAAGGGTGCCATTTGGGTGCACATGGCGGATCCCTGGCACATCGTAGATCTCCTCGCCGGTGGCCAGGTACCAGCGCAGTGAGACAGGGGGCACGCCCGCGGCGGGACAGGGCACCGATGTCCCTGTGGTGCTGGCAAACACTACCTCTTGCACAGATGCATTGACAAAATATAAGCTGGAACGTAGATCTTCACAGAAAACTGCGGAGAGCAAAACAAAAAAAAAAAGAAATAACACCATAAGCAAGCATGTGTGAAAATGACAACGCAAGGCAAGTCTTTAAATAATTACTGACAGGCTGAGCGCACTGCCGCTCAGGCTTTATCACTTTTGACAGAGCCGTGCTCTCCTTTTTCTGTGAATTTAGGCCGAGTGTGTTTTTCCCAGGCTGACCGTCGCTGCTTTCTGCTCACTGCAGTGGAGCGAGGCTGCAGGAGTGTCTCTCCTGTTGTCTAAGAAGACACATTGCAGCAAAACTCGAGGAGAGCCCGCAAGGAGAGAGAGAGAGAGAGAGAGAGAGAGAGAGAGAGAGAGAGAGAGAGAGAGAGAGAGAGAGAGAGCCATACATGCCTACACAACACACACATCCAGAGCAAGACTTTCTCCTAAACCTGCACATGAGTCACAGCACCAGGAATGATTTGACGGCCAGCTTGAAAACCGCTACTTGTTTAAGTCCTTTTGCAAGAAGGAAACGGTGAGAAAAAGAAGAAAAAAAAAACCCCTCCATGTTTATATTGTTTACAAAAAGCAGACTGATACGTGTACTTTGTGGAGTTTTGTTTGCTGTGCGTGGGAGTCTCCCAGCGGCACTGCACTGCTGCAACAGCACTTCCTCCCAATGTTTTGTTGTTTTGCGCTTTGTTGTCTGTCTTCTTTTGGATTTAGTTACATGCCTATGGAAGTTGGCTTTTTTTGGGGAGGGGTATTGTTGTTGTTGTTGTTGTTGTTGTTGTTGTTATGATGGTTGCTTTAAAGGTGATTTCCAGAGAATTTAGTTGAAGTTTCCCACTGTCAGGGACACAAAGCTGTGAAAAAAGTCACCATTAAAGACTACAGTAACATCCCGGGTGCGTCTCCTGAAGGATTTATGGCACAGGAGTCGCACACGGCCTTGTGTTTTTGGACTGGATCTTAAAATGAATCGGTTAGTTCAGGAGCCACAAACAGCCCGATTTCAACTTGACCAGGATAGCAACAGTGTGCCAGAATAGCCTTTAAATTTAAGTGTTATTTATATAGCACCTTCCACAGATACAAAACCACAAAGTGCTTTACAGTGGGCATAATATAAAACGACACACACAAAACGAAGAAAAAAAGCTGGAATAACCTGTAACCAGCAGCTGCACCAGTTCCAAATCTCCATATCCTTTAAAATGTTCATATCATTTCTCTCAAGCAATAATTTTTATGTGACTTTGTCATTTTTTAACCTTTAATCATGTCAGACAGATATGAAATATTCAAAACAAACATTGCGCATCACAATGGCCCACTAAGGATTCTTTAAACCTGCTTCTTCAGATTCTGAAGTGAAAAAAAAAAACACACATTCCCTCTGGGTGAGCCAGTCTCTACCTGCAGTATGCTTTCAGCAGGATTAAAACCTGTCACACTCTCCTCTGCCTGCAAAATGTCCCATCTTCCATCTAAATAAGTCATTTATCACTGGAGCAATTACACTGTCGCCGTGGTGTCAGACGCTCACTAAAAATCAGCTTCCATAATTACAATTTGGATATTGGAAACAACAACAACAACAACAACAAAAAATGTCCCTAAAAGCTGCGGCGCAGTCCATTTGTCATGGCCACTTCCACAGCACGCAGACAAGAGGATGCCACACCGTTATTTTAACTAATGAAGGAAGTCAGTGTAATGTGATGCACTCCCCCACTTGTAGTAAGTTACTGCTTCCAATGAGAATAAAACAAACAAACAGAAAAAAAAAAAAAAAAAAAAACTGACAATGCAACTCTGTGCTGTAATGGACTGCCCACGCTGTCGGCAGCCGTCCAGAATATGTACACTGGCTGCATCCCAACACGGCCAGGAGGAATTATTTAATATAGCCAAAGCAAAAAAATAAAGTCCACCGTGTTTGGTGCACAAAGCTTCAGTTTTCACCTGTTATTCACTCGGCTGCATACCTGCTTTTGGAACATCCAAGACAATCCCAGCACTCGGCACACATGAACAGCCAACAGCTGGATTATTTTATTTAACTTTATCCCAAATGCTGCACATCACTTTGTGAATAACGTACTTCTTTCATGGGTGCACAATAAACCATATGTAAAGCTGCAGGTTGCTTTTACAGACAAGCCTGGAAATTTGTTCTCAAGCATAGCGAATGCTAAATTGTCCTCTGGTTACAGGTAAATTCATAAAACTATATTTAGTATTAGTTTTCTTTTAGCCATATTGTATTGCATTCTGAGTAGCAGGCATGTGATTTACTTTGCATGCCTACACTAACCACACATTTCTTACATAAAGTGTATATAAATATCAGTATGGCTAGTTATCATGTGAAGAATTGTGAAATTGAATCTGACTGAAACGAGTCATTGGCTACAAAGAGTTTAAATATTACACCAAAATCTATAGAAAAGTACCCAAAAATTCCCACTCCTGAACAAAGATGAAATGTTTAACACCTGATATCATGCATGATTACCGATATACCTCCAGTAGGACGCTCATGTTGAGCTCCAAAGGAAACCGCTGACGGTGTTTTGTGCTCACCTGTGGTCAACACAAAACAACAAATCGCACTAAAACCATTTGAAAAATGGCACAATGTGACTGAGGGCATCCAGTACGATAATCCGCTGGTGGTTGGAGGCCTTTTTGTGTGTTTGCATCTGTGTGAGTTCAGTGGTGTAGCCTCCACCCACCTACTCATGACCTTCGAAATCAGGTTGTCAAACACATTTTAGTTCAGGGGCCAAGTGGACTGGTAAAAAGAAGTTCCAAAAGAACAGTTACGTCTAAACTTGAAAGCTGTTCTTTGTGGTGGTGCAGAGTATATGTGACGAATATGTCAATTTTTTTTACAAAACCAAACCGAAAAATATTACAATTTCAACATAAATAAGTTGTTGTGGTTTGTGTGTGAGCGGCGATGTTCACAGTGACGTACTGACATTCTGCAATGACGCAATGACGTGAAAATGTAACATTTTCGTTGCTTTTTATGGTCTGTTTACATCACAACGGTGCAGGTGTAGTAAGCATGCCTTAGTTCATTAGTAAATTATTTTGTCAAAAAAGAATATTGTGAATCACACTGAATCATGAGCTCAGTGAATTGTTACATTCTTCTAATTGATTTTTGTAGTGTTTAGTTTTCTGCATCCTGTGTGGTTTCATACCAAAAACAACCAACAGCGCCAACTCATGGCCGAACTCGAACACTACATCATCCACAGTGTTTCTGCTGTTGGCTTATAAACAATCAACAAATTAAAGAAAAAAAATCCTTTTCGGATCTTCAACAGATCCTGTGTGATGTGAAAAAGAAGCAGCTGTCAGTCCTGCGCAGTCGCTGCTCGTCCGGCTCCCGTCACTCAGCCACTGTAAATATTTCAGGGATGCCTGCTTTATCTGTGCGCTCTCTGCTGAAGTGGGCTCGCTCCTCCCGCCGCCGGCCCGCCTGCCCGCCTGCCTGCGACAGCTGCCAATCCCCCCTCCCGGGAGACCAAACATTTTAGCGCTTCATAAATTCCTAATGAGCGCACTCAAGTCGCCGGCCACTTCCACCCGCCGGTCGTTCAACCTGTTACGACAAACAAACACCGCGGCGGACACATGTTCCCGCACGTCTGGAGCCGTGCTCACTTCACACGTGCAGCACTCGGAGGGCCGGGCCCCGAGGTGTTGAAAGGAGAGCGGCTGTGGCTGTCGACAGCTACCAGGACTCCGCTTCCTTATCCGAGGAGCCATCGCACATCATCTTTTATTGATTAACACACCGAAACCTCAACTTTACATGCTGCTCAGATGACCTTTAGCTCCAGTTGTTGACATGTAAATATCATCCATTCACCCGTGCAGCGCATAACCATTAATTTCAATGCACAAAAGAGCTTTAATATGGCAGCATAAACATAGGAAGAAGCGGCAGCAAACACGGCAGAATCATGAGATACGAGCATAATAAATTATTAAGAATTGCTCTCTACCCGTAATGATACACGGAGAACTTCTCGGGGGTTAATTTACAGCCCTGTAATCACACAGAGTAACAGCTTGTCAGTGCTTTTCTCAAGTAGGAAAATCTGCCATCAAGATGATCATAAAATCTCAGCATCTGTTGTGAATAACGGGAAGCGCGACTCTTTTATGTGGAGGACTGTTTCACCACATTGTAGTTAATCTGCTTCCAAAACAGGCGCACCATCTGCATACAAGTGAGTGTTTACGGTGCAATGAAAACACAGATTCACGGTACTGAGAGGCCGTTTGACTCGAGGTGATTTAAGATTATACCCAGAGCTCAGGAGGAGCAGCGACATGCTGGGGCGCCTACAGAGTTCGACCCACACTAAAACCTCCAAACCAGTTCAAGTCCAAGGAAAAGAAGCAGAATAATTTCCTCGAAAAAAAAAGTTGCAGATGCCGAAGGAGTGAATCAGGAAATAATCAGGAAAATCCTAAACATTATTAAATCAAAAAGCTAGGGCTTATAGCAAAGGAGGAAATGAGAATGGATGGATTAATTTTATTGTTATAGCTGTATACATCAAGTGTAAAACATGAATAACTATGAAATTAAAGATGTTGTTCAATATCTTTTATTCAAAATTAATATCCACGACCTTACGAAGGTTGCTACATACAGAAAATAACTGTCACCACGAAACACGGATGGTCTGGGTTCAGAAGTTATTCCAGAATTCCTGGTTCCTGGTTTTTGATGAATTCGATTCAAAACACTGTTCTACTGTTTCGCTCATTCTGGACTTCTTTTGCATTTTGTCATTTACTCTGAAATGTTTAAATTAGTGTAATCACGGCCAAGATGTTGTGTTTACACGACAACATTTCCAGTGAAAACGTGTCGTTTTTATGTTTTTTACTTGGGAAAGTTTTGCATTTACACGTTAACACGTTGAAAACGATTCTGTCTGAAAACAGAAAGAATGATGAAAACACGAATTCGTGCTGTTGGTTGTTTTTGTAATTAACAACACACACACACACACACACACGGCAGAGGGATGTGTGAATGTGATTTATACTCCATAAACATTAACAATGGGAGAACATGGGCCTTCGTATGGACAGACCACCGAGTTCAGCTGCTTTTCCAGGTGACTGTCGAGTCCAAAAGTACCAAGTTCAGGAGAATCTGGATGTGGCCGTCAAGACAGTCTGGAAGAAAACACTTATTGCGCATGTACAGAAGAACTGTTTACCATGGCAGTGGTGTGCAGGAAAAGCATCAGTGTTTCAGAAAAGGGAGTTTTTTTTAAAAAGTTCTACCTTGGGAGCCATTTTTCTAACGTCATGTTTTCAGTGGCTCCAAGCAGTTTTTCCATTTTCAAGAAGAAAAGCTGCACTAAAGATGTAAAAATGACTCCGTCCTTGTCTCCACTATGCTGAAATTCTTCATAATATGAATATAAACCTCTGCTGCAACATACAGTAAAAGAAAAAAAAAAAACAGTTCAATATGCAGCTCCTGTGGCGAGACTGCAGGATTTTTACAGAAGCAGCAGGTTGTGAATGCAGTGGGTGGAAGTTTGAGACGTTCCCCATCTCCAGTTTGTCAGTTTCTCGTCTGCTGTCGGCTGTAGGAGGCTGCAGAGCTTCAGTGGAATGACACCTCAGGAGGGGGAAGTAACAAATACAGCAGATGAAATTTGCCATCTCATCTGCGCGGGGACCATTATCTCTGCATATGAGAGTAAACGCATTCATTTAGCTGCCCGGTAGAGAAACATTTCTGCAGTAATCACAGACGCAGCCTCTGGTTAAAAGGTGACTGAGTGATGAGGAGAGCTTCTGTATCAATCCGCTTTGCTCCAGCTCATGAAAAATTGAGACCCCCACCCTCCCTCCCCTCTCGACCACCCATTTCTGGGTGGCTGACTCTTTAAAGATGAGCGAGCCTGATGGACGCAAAACCCTGGCAGATCCCGGCGGTTCGGACAGATACAGTGGGAGTGCATCCATTTTTCAGGGGGAGAAGAGGGGATTGGGGGGGGGGGGTTTGGTTGGTTGGTTGAGTGGGGAGGCGGGTGAGCTGGAAAGCACTCAGACAGCGACACGCAGGCCGCTATTAACAGAGCGAGACAGAAAGAGAACGTAAAGACCACGGAGGGGAGGATGGGAAGAGATGGCATGACAGAGGTCAAAGGCAGGCTCCATCTTCGCTGCCGTACACCCCCCGTCAACCCCCCCCCCCCCTTCCCGTTTGGTTTTCTTTAAATCCCTCTTCAGCCTCGTCTTCGCTACTCTCATTCAGTAACCTTCATCTCTCCTTCACACTCCTCTGACCCTGCCGCTCACGCTCAGACTTCACCTTTAACAGAAGGATGCAGGTGCAAGAAGAAGAAAAAAAAACAATGCATGAAAGCAGCGGTCAGATCTCCTCATCTGGGTTCATCGTCCACTGGACGTTAGCCACTGGCAGCGCAAAGCACAGCCAGAAAACAACAAAAAAGGAACGTCTAAGGGCGAACACTGTTTTCAAAATGTTGCCGTACGTAGGAGAAAAACTTGAGCGATCTTTAACCTTGAGCAGTCATTCAAACAGTCAAAACAAACACAAAGTGACAAATGATCACTGACTTCTGCCATCTTGCACTGTGTTGAAACCGTTTGAAAGATCTTTTCTTGAATATTATGATATTTGGAGCAATGTTCTATTAATATTACACTTTGTCTTATGTCTGTTCCTTGAAAATTATCTAATCAACAAAAAAAACATTACATAAACGTTTGTGTTTTTAGGTAATAATTGTATATTCAGCCAGTAATCTGCAGCCAAAGACAATTTATCATAACACCTGCTCTGCAAGCGCGAGGAGACAGTTATGTGGGAGGCTGCCGGCTGTCAGCGAGCGTGTTTGTGTACACCACCGTTAAATAATAATCTCATTAACGGCTGTCACCAAATAGTAAGATGTAACACGTGCAAAACGCACACATTTGGAGATGTGGAAGGCACTGGTGGAGCTCTGCTGCTGAGGATCTATCGATGGGGGCTCGTGAGTGAGATCAAAAACAAGAGTCAACGCAATCTGAAGAAGAGAGATGAAAGATTCATGCGAAGCATATCGATCATCAGTCCACATCTCATCGGACTCTGATGGGCCTGTGTACTCGCTTTAGAGAGCGAGATCTTCTGAGTTAAACCTTAGAACGACAGTTTCAAGCTTTTTTCTCCCCAACTGTATGAACTGTACTTAAATGCAGTCTGTTCCTTGATGTGGTTTAGCTTTGAATATTTTCCATTACAATAATATGCTGAAGGAACACCAACTCGCCCCTGCCCGTCTCACACATGCACACGCACGCACACACACACACACACACAAAGTATGGCAGCCTGTGGCTGAGCGAGTCTTAATCGACATCAGTTTTCCCTCAGCCGAAGCCACAAAGAGGAAAAAGTGATATTGTTCAATTATGAATCCACACATGTATAATACATGAGCCGTCGCTTCTTTCAGGTTTTTTTTTTTGTGTTAGTGGTTCTCGGCGGCGGGGCGGGGAGGGTCCTGTTAGGTTAGTGAAGTGGGCCTCTCCGTCTCCCTTCCCCTCGCCGAGCGAAGCGATGCCTGGCACACTCCCAGGTGTCAGCACCGATCGGCCACGGGCCCGGTGAAGCGCCTAACTGCGGATTGCAGGTGACTTCCACTTGGTGGAGGAGCTCAGAGCTCAAGGGCACGAGACGCGCTTCGGTCAAGGGAGAGCACGCGCTGCGCGTCTGTCTACGGCGAGGCGGGGGGGTTCGTGTCTGGAGTCCCCTCAGCGCGCGGGCTGACGAGGGATCGAGTTGACAGGCCAGACAGTAAGGAGTGAACGCAGGCTGATTTAACCTGCCACCATTACTGCAAGCACCTACATATGAACCATCACATATCAAGACAATGGGGCGAAGGCAGGCAGCCTTACGTCTTACAATGAAGTTCAGGGATTGTTCTACCTTCAAATCAACAATGATCACTGGTACTGTAACAAATCAGTGCTTGAATACTCATAATACACATTATTTACCACAAAATCTACATTATTATGAGGCAAAATTGCTCAATATAAAAAATGACTCTAATGAACCCAGAGGAAGAGAGTCCACAGTGCTGGTACAACAAGCACCACTGCAAACTAAAGTAGTCATAGCTACAATTGCAGTGGTGTCCAAATTTGTAGAAACTGTGAGAAAATTGCAGACAAACAAGTCAAAAACTTCAAGCGCCCTGTTTTGTCTTTTTACCTTTTTAAAAGTCATAAAAATCCAAATAACTGAAGCTCAAAATACTCTATTTTTTCGTAAAGTAAATTTACAAAATTTTCCTATGTGTTAAACTCGTGACCATTTTGTAAAAGTAACTTTTTGTTTAGCTGCACTGAAGACATTTTAATTTGACACAAGGGATTTTAATCAACTTTTGAGGTTATTAGCAAAACAAGCTGCAACATTTACTGTATGAGCAACAGTGACAGCGAGACTTTTTATAGCGGCTATTCATTAAATTGGAAATGCCATCACGATTAGTCCTGTTGTATCATAATTAAATCAGTAAAACAACTGAAATAAAAAGACAAATCACAATGACAAGAACATGCTTAAAAAATTATGGAAGACGCATCACTTGTTTGGTTGTCTGGATACTGTGAATATGCACGGTTGGAAAAAGTCTCACATGTGAGCATAAACAAGCCCCATGCTATGATAATCAATAAAAACTTGAAACAGCGTTCAGATTTTGCACTTCACCATTAACCGGTGTCCACGTGAGCACTTTGCTCAGCGCGACCTATGATCCTGACAATGCCAATCAGTGGTTGCTTCCAAATCATCCAGGCAATTTATTTAAGTAAATGTCTGATCAATACGGGTCCCACTAACACGCAACATAAATAGGCCTATGCATTAGGCCGTGCATTAGCCCACTGATGTGTCAGGGGCTTTTTGCTCAGCCTGTGTTTACCTCAACCAAACACCATTAATCAAGTCGGGCTCAATGTGCTCAGAAGAACCTCCTGTTCTTGTTGAAATGACAAAGTCGCATTTTGTTGGGTATTATCCAGCCTGACTGCTCGCCTTTCTGCAACAACGGCTCGATATTCAGCCTCTTCCTCCTACGATTTTATCACATTGAATTAGCTATTAGCCGCAACGTGTGTGCTTGTGCCCAAGGCCGCTAATGTGTTTAAACGTGGCAGTCTGATTGGCTCCCCCGACCCGGCGGGGGCCGGCGCCGCGGCGGGCACCGGGGCATCCAGACATTAGGGCGACTCCACCGGGGCAAACGAGGGCTGAGCCGCACTGACAGCTCATGGCAAGCGATGCAGGTAATTAAAGCAAAGCTGTGGGTGGGGGGTGGGTTGGAGGGGGGGTGGGGGTGTTTGGAGGACGGGGCGCCTCATGATGACAGTGAGTTAGCATCCAATCCCCCTCCCACTTCTTCACCCCCCTCCGTTGCCCTAGGGGCTTACACAATGAGCGGTAAAGAGAAGTGGGAGCCGAGATGCTCAGATCGAAGAACAGAGCCCCCACCCACCCTCCACCCACCCCCCCCTCCACCCAACTCCACCACTACCCCACTTTTCCAAATCAGCACCGCACAATTTGCCCTCATGAATAATGTTGAAGCAGTGCCACGCAGCTGCTGTGTAAGAACCACTGATCCCCTCCTCTGATGTCGACTCTCCGGAGGGGCAGACGGGAAATCGTCACCTCAGGGGGGTTCCACTCGATGCATATGTGAATTTGCACATTTGCCTACATCCCGGTTACTTTGAAGAACCTAATCAGTTACATCACCTGCGTGCGGATGGGCAAATACTGCAAATTGACTGCGGCAGTGAGGGAAATATAATACAAGGAAGGGCTGTGGAGTAATAAAGGGAGAAATGCCTCCTCTGTGAGTGAGTAAACAAACCGCGGCTGCTAATATGCACAGGAGCATCAGCAGGAAAAAAAAGCAACTACATGAGACACTCATGATGCTCCATTATCTGCTACAGTGATGCAGCACTGGAACGCCTGTGTGGAAGTAATGTAGCAGCTTCTAATATTAATTCTCATTATTACTAATGCTCATCTGCGTTAAATCAACGCGTGAAACTGAGCTTGATGCAGATGCTGGTCACTTCTGATGCTTCACACACTGAGAAAGTGCTAAATGGTGAGCAACCTTTAAAGGATGCTGCTCTTTTCGTAACAGGACAACGTCTTTTATTTAGCTGCTGTTTTGTTTTCACAAAGCAGAACAGTGTTAATCTGGCTATACTGTTAATGCTTTCTGGTTTTATTCCCTCAAACTGAAACTGTCCCACAACAATCCTACATTTTATCTGGAAGAATTGGCCAGTTGGGATGCATCGAACATTTTTAAATCAACCAGCAGGTTTGCTTTGTTGGCAGTGGTAAAAATACTCTGCACGTGTGTGAGTAGATAGCCAATAACAATATTTTCCTCCAGAGTGTCATGACTCCTGGTCATTATTCTCCTGTACTCGGTCATTTTAGAGCTGAGAGGCAACCATAATAGGAATCCAAACTTGGTCGTCTACCCATAGGAATGTCTGTGAACTCCCATCGTTAATGTTTATAGCGTATTGTTGTGCGTTTACACGTGTGATTTCATTACAAAAGCAAACGCGTGACCCTACATGAAGACCAAATCATTTTCATTGCTTTGTAGACAGACTTTGCTTTCAGAGCATCGTCATCAAAACGTGATATTTTTCTGAAATGAAAACGTAAAAACGATGCATCGTCACTCGAAACGCTGTGCAAACGAGGCTAAAGGAGAAAATGTAGCAGAACAACAAACCTTGTGTTGTGGATGGTGGTTTTAAAGTGGGCCTGTCCACACGTGGCATAAACGTGTGTTTTGGGTGATCAGATCATAAGTTTTGGGCCCTAAAGACAAGTGCACAAAAGCACCAAAGCGCTTTCATTCAAACGACTGCCTGGTCGACACCATTGGCTTCGGAACATATGTCAGAGGTGATATGTAGCAGTGACAACTAAAATCAAAAACCTTTTAAAAAGTGTCCTGTTGCTCTGCACTGAAAACTGTGCTCAGCTCCTGTGGAGCCATCTGCTTCTCCAAACTGAGGACCTGCCGACCCCCCATCTCCTGCACGCTGATTATCACTAAGCACCTCATCCCACCCTGATGCAAATAATCCAAACTATCCCTTTAAGCAAATGAGATATGACAGGCCAATGAGTGAGCTTGAGAGGCTGAATTTTTTTCTCTATCATTGGCAGTGCTGGACCAGCAGTTTCCAGTCGTGGTGCTGAGATAAGAAATCAGTAATTGTTGAAAGTCTGCCTTTAGCAGTTTTCAGTCCGTCACACTGACTGACAGCTCAGTAAAAATCTTTACACGAGCACAGACTACACACGATGAGAATTCTGGTGATGACTTTATTCAACAAGACGCTGGAGTACACTTTCAAAGTGAGGACTTGTGGTTGGACTTTTATCTCTGAACAGTCTCTAAAGTGCTTGATTTGAATTTGTATCTAATGCACTGCAGTCCAGTGTGCACCGTGTGTGCTTTTAGAAGAGCTCCAATGTTTCAGTTTCAGTAAAAAAAAAAAAAAAAAAAAAAAAAAATCCTCCCACCTCTGCCTGCTATGCTGTCAAGTACAATTCTGAAAGAGACAGAGAGCGAGAGGACCTCAGGTGAGCTAAGACGGAGGACATTAAAGCCAGCAGGGAGGGATGAACAGGGAGATTAGCTGGAGGAGGAAGACTGACAGCTAGAAGATCATCGAGCGCTCATTCTATAGCGCAGCACAGCAGCCGATAGCAGGATCACACTTTCCTTTAAGAGGAAGTGAAGAGTGCAGTGCACCTGATGACAAACCCATTTCATTTCTGATAAATAACTCTGACTTGACTTGACAGATGTGGTGACTCAACATGTTGACATGAATGACTGAGAGCTAAAATGCAGCACGGCTGGTGAGCGAACAGCAGGCCAGAAGCCCGAGTGATAAATGTTTACTTGGCTTCCTTCATAGTTAATACGTTCACATTATTTTAACAAAGACGAGTTCAACAACAACTGATCTGCAAGTCCAGGATGATTCCAGAAGTCGCTAAACTGGAAAAATTGTCCCCGATCGTTGGTCGTCAGACACAGTTTGTCCTGCCAAACACAAGCAGAAGCGTGTGGGATCTGTAAACTGTCTGCTTATGTAACAGATGCACATTCGTCTGCTTCACTGGGCCTTGTTTCAGGTTAGGAACCAGTAATCCACACCGGTGAAGCAGTGAGACGCT